>NW_022631081.1:6644048-6649421 GCF_010015895.1 Lontra canadensis
TTACCCTTTTCTTTTTTAAAGTTTTTTAACTAGTTTATCTAATATATATATATTTTTCCTTTTTATATTTTTTTCATTATTGGTTTTCTTTTTTTATTTGTTTATTTTTTCTTTTTTCTTTTTTTTTTTTTCTTTCTGAACCTCTTTTTATCCCCTTCCCCCGCCCCCTCAAGATTTGGGATCTCTTCTGATTTGGCTAAAGCATAGTTTCCTGGGGTTGTTGCCACCCTTTCAGTATTTTATTTACTCCTTCATATACTCTTATCTGGACAAAATGACAAGGCGGAAAAATTCACCACAAAAAAAAGAACAAGAGGCAGTACCAAAGGCTAGGGACCTAATCAATACAGACATTGGTAATATGTCAGATCTAGAGTTCAGAATGACGATTCTCAAGGTCCTAGCTGGGCTCGAAAAAGGCATGGAAGATATTAGAGAAACACTCTCGGGAGATATAAAAGCCCTTTCTGGAGAAATAAAAGAACTAAAATCTAATCAAGTTGAAATCAAAAAAGCTATTAATGAGGTGCAATCAAAAATGGAGGCTCTCACTGCTAGGATAAATGAGGCAGAAGAAAGAATTAGCGATATAGAAGACCAAATGACAGAGAATAAAGAAGCTGAGCAAAAGAGGGACAAACAGCTACTGGACCACGAGGGCAGAATTCGAGAGATAAGTGACACCATAAGACGAAACAACATTAGAATAATTGGGATTCCAGAAGAAGAAGAAAGAGAGAGGGGAGCAGAAGGTTTATTGGAGAGAATTATTGGAGAGAATTTCCCCAATATGGCAAAGGGAACAAGCATCAAAATCCAGGAGGTTCAGAGAACCCCCCTCAAAATCAATAAGAATAGGTCCACACCCCGTCACCTAATAGTAAAATTTACAAGTCTTAGTGACAAAGAGAAAATCCTGAAAGCAGCCCGGGAGAAGAAGTCTGTAACATACAATGGTAAAAATATTAGATTGGCAGCAGACTTATCCACAGAGACCTGGCAGGCCAGAAAGAGCTGGCATGATATATTCAGAGTACTAAATGAGAAAAACATGCAGCCAAGAATACTATATCCAGCTAGGCTATCATTGAAAATAGAAGGAGAGATTAAAAGCTTCCAGGACAAACAAAAACTGAAAGAATTTGCAAACACCAAACCAGCTCTACAGGAAATATTGAAAGGGGTCCTCTAAGCAAAGAGAGACCCTAAAAGTAGTAGATCAGAAAGGAACAGAAACAATATACAATAACAGTCACCTTACAGGCAATACAATGGCACTAAATTCATATCTCTCAATAGTTACCCTGAATGTTAATGGGCTAAATGCCCCAATCAAAAGACACAGGGTATCAGAATGGATAAAAAAACAAAACCCATCTATATGTTGCCTACAAGAAACTCATTTTAAACCCGTAGACACCTCCAGATTTAAAGTGAGGGGGTGGAAAAGAATTTACCATGCTAATGGACATCAGAAGAAAGCAGGAGTGGCAATCCTTATATCAGATCACTTAGATTTTAAACCAAAGACTATAATAAGAGATGAAGAAGGACACTATATCATACTCAAAGGATCTGTCCAACAAGAAGATCTAACAATTGTAAATATCTATGCCCCTAACGTGGGAGCAGCCAACTATATAAACCAATTAATAACAAAATCAAAGAAACACATCGACAATCATACAATAATAGTAGGGGACTTTAACACTCCCCTCACTGAAATGGACAGATCATCCAAGCAAAAGATCAACAAGGAAATAAAGGCCTTAAATGACACACTGGACCAGATGGACATCACAGATATATTCAGAACATTTCATCCCAAAGCAACAGAATACACATTCTTCTCTAGTGCACATGGAACATTCTCCAGAATAGATCACATCCTTGGTTCTAAATCAGGTCTCAACCAGTATCAAAAGATTGGGATCATTCCCTGCATATTTTCAGACCACAATGCCCTGAAGCTAGAACTCAATCACAAGAGGAAATTTGGAAAGAACCCAAATACATGGCGACTAAACAGCATCCTTCTAAAGAATGAATGGGTCAACCAGGAAATTAAAGAAGAATTGAAAAAATTCATGGAAACAAATGATAATGAAAATACAACAGTTCAAAATCTGTGGGACACAACAAAGGCAGTCCTGAGAGGAAAATATATAGCGGTATAAGCCTTTCTCAAGAAACAAGAAAGGTCTCAGGTACACAACCTAACCCTACACCTAAAGGAGCTGGAGAAAGAACAAGAAAGAAACCCTAAACCCAGCAGGAGAAGAGAAATCATAAAGATCAGAGCAGAAATCAATGAAATAGAAACCAAAAAAACAATAGAACAAATCAACGAAACTAGGAGCTGGTTCTTTGAAAGAATTAATAAGATTGATAAACCCCTGGCCAGACTTATCAAAAAGAAAAGAGAAAGGACCCAAATAAATAAAATCATGAATGAAAGAGGAGAGATCACAACTAACACCAAAGAAATACAGACAATTATAAGAACATATTATGAGCAACTCTATGCCAACAAATTTGACAATCTGGAAGAAATGGATGCATTCCTAGAGACATATAAACTACCACAACTGAACCAGGAAGAAACAGAAAGCCTGAACAGACCCATAACCAGTAAGGAGATTGAAACAGTCATCAAAAATCTCCAAACAAACAAAAGCCCAGGGCCAGATGGCTTCCCAGGGGAATTCTACCAAACATTTAAAGAAGAACTAATTCCTATTCTCCTGAGACTGTTCCAAAAAATAGAAATGGAAGGAAAACTTCCAAACTCATTTTATGAGGCCAGCATCACCTTGATCCCCAAACCAGAAAAGGATCCCATCAAAAAAGAGAACTACAGACCAATATCCTTGATGAACACAGATGCAAAAATTCTCACCAAAATACTAGCCAATAGGATTCAACAGTACATTAAAAGGATTATTCACCATGACCAAGTGGGATTTATTCCAGGGCTGCAAGGTTGGTTCAACATCCGCAAATCAATCAATGTGATAAAACACATTAATAAAAGAAACAACAGGAACCATATGATACTCTCAGTAGATGCTGAAAAAGCATTTGACAAAGTACAGCATCCCTTCCTGATCAAAACTCTTCAAAGTGTAGGGATAGAGGGCACATACCTCAATATTATCAAAGCCATCTATGAAAAACCCATCGCAAATATCATTCTCAATGGAGAAAAACTGAAAGCTTTTCCGCTAAGGTCAGGAACACGGCAGGGATGTCCGTTATCACCACTGCTATTCAACATAGTACTAGAAGTCCTAGCCTCAGCAATCAGACAACAAAAGGAAATTAAAGGCATCCAAATCGGCAAAGAAGAAGTCAAACTATCACTCTTCGCAGATGATATGATACTCTATGTGGAAAACCCAAAGACTCCACTCCAAAACTGCTAGAACTTGTACAGGAATTCAGTAAAGTTTCAGGATATAAAATCAATGCACAGAAATCAGTCGCATTTCTCTACACCAACAACAAGACAGAAGAAAGAGAAATTAAGGAGTCCATCCCATTTACAATTGCACCCAAAACTATAAGATACCTGGGAATAAACCTAACCAAAGAGACTAAGAATCTATACACAGAAAACTATAAAGTACTCATGAAAGAAATTGAGGAAGACACAAAGAAATGGAAAAATGTTCCATGCTCCTGGATTGGAAGAATAAATATTGTGAAAATGTCTATGCTACCTAAAGCAATCTACACATTTAATGCAATTCCTATCAAAGTACCATCCATTTTTTTCAAAGAAATGGAACAAATAATCCTAAAATTTATATGGAACCAGAAAAGACCGCGAATAGCCAAAGGAATATTGAAAAAGAAAGCCAAAGTTGGTGGCATCACAATTCCGGACTTCAAGCTCTATTACAAAGCTGTCATCATCAAGACAGCATGGTACTGGCACAAAAACAGACACATAGACCAATGGAACAGAATAGAGAGCCCAGAAATAGACCCTCAACTCTATGGTCAACTAATCTTTGACAAAGCAGGAAAGAATGTCCAATGGAAAAAAGACAGCCTCTTCAATAAATGGTGTTGGGAAAATTGGATAGCCACATGCAGAAAAATGAAATTGGATCATTTCCTTACACCACATACGAAAATAGACTCAAAATGGATGAAGGACCTCAATGTGAGAAAGGAATCCATCAAAATCCTTGAGGAGAACACAGGCAGCAACCTCTTTGACCTCAGCCGCAGCAACATCTTCGTAGGAACATCGCCAAAGGCAAGGGAAGCAAGGACAAAAATGAACTATTGGGATTTTATCAAGATCAAAAGCTTTTGCACAGCAAAGGAAACAGTTAACAAAACCAAAAGACAACTGACAGAATGGGAGAAGATATTTGCAAATGACATATCAGATAAAGGGTTGGTGTCCAGAATCTATAAAGAACTTAGCAAACTCAACACCCAAAGAACAAATAATCCCATCAAGAAATGGGCAGAAGACATGAACAGACATTTCTGCAAAGAAGACATCCAGATGGCCAACAGACACATGAAAAAGTGCTCCATATCACTCGGCATCAGGGAAATACAAATCAAAACCACAATGAGATACCACCTCACACCAGTCAGAATGGCTAAAATTAACAAGTCCGGAAATGACAGATGCTGGCGAGGATGCGGAGAGAGGGGAACCCTCCTACATTGTTGGTGGGAATGCAAGCTGGTGCAACCACTCTGGAAAACAGCATGGAGGTTCCTCAAAATGTTGAAAATAGAACTACCCTATGACCCAGCAATTGCACTGCTGGGTATTTACCCTAAAGATACAAACGTAGTGATCCGAAGGGGCACATGCACCCGAATGTTTATAGCAGCAATGTCTACAATAGCCAAACTATGGAAAGAACCTAGATGTCCATCAACAGACGAATGGATAAAGAAGATGTGGTATATATACACAATGGAATACTATGCAGCCATCAAAAGAAATGAAATCTTGCCATTTGCGACGACGTGGATGGAACTAGAGGGTATCATGCTTAGCGAAATAAGTCAATCAGAGAAAGACAACTATCATATGATCTCCCTGATATGAGGGAGAGGAGATGCAACATGGGGGGTTAATGGGGTAGGAGAAGAGTAAATGAAACAAGTTGGGATTGGGAGGGAAACAAACCATAAGTGACTCTTAATCTCACAAAACAAACTGAGGGTTGCTGGGGGGAGGGGGGTTGGGAGAGGGGGGGTGGGGTTATGGACATTGGGGAGGGTATGTGCTATGGTGGGTGCTGTGAAGTGTGTAAACCTGGAGATTCACAGACCTGTACCCCTGGGGAAAAAATAAATATATGTTTATAAAAAAAAAAAAAAAAGAATGACTAC
>NW_022631081.1:6649521-6657389 GCF_010015895.1 Lontra canadensis
CTTTTCCTGATCTTTGTGAAAATGGTCACGTTTGCTATGCAATGAACTGAGATGCTGGTTTTAGACTACATCATAAGTGTGTGAGAGAGTGTTTATTACCGTATTATAAACATATATGTTTGCATTCCATGTTTTTTAATTGGTCAAAAGGTCTTTCAAGAACAATTGGGGCAATACAATCATATCTCTCGATGTAATAATATGGCATGTGATATAAAAGGTGTTCTTTTTTTTAAAATTTTTTATTTCTTTTCAGCGTAACAGTATTCATTGTTTTTGCACCACACCCAGTGCTCCATGCAATCCGTGCCCTCCCTAATATCCACCACCTGGTTCCCCCAACCTCCCAACCCCCGCCCCTTCAAAACCCTCAGATTGTTTTTCAGAGTCCATAGTCTCTCATGGTTCACCTCCCCTTCCAATTTCCCTCAGCTCCCTTCTCCTCTCCATCTCCCCTTGTCCTCCATGTTATTTGTTATGCTCCACAAATAAGTGAAACCATATGATAATTGACTCTCTCTGCTTGACTTATTTCACTCAGCATAATCTCTTCCAGTCCCGTCCATGTTGCTACAAAAGTTGGGTATTCATCCTTTCTGATGGAGGCATAATACTCCATAGTGTATATGGACCACATCTTCCTTATCCATTCATCCGTTGAAGGGCATCTTGGTTCTTTCCACAGTTTGGCGACTGTGGCCATTGCTGCTATAAACATGGGGTACAGATGGCCCCTTTTCACTACATCTGTATCTTTTCACTACATCTGTATCTTTGGGGTAAATCCCCAGTAGTGCAATTGCAGGGTCATAGGGAAGCTCTACTTTTAATTTCTTGAGGAATCTCCACACTGTTCTCCAAAGAGGCTGCACCAACTTGCATTCCCACCAACAGTGTAAGAGGGTTCCCCTTTCTCCACATCCTCTCCAACACATGTTGTTGCCTATCTTGCTAATTTTGGCCATTCTAAGTGGTGAAAGGTGGTATCTCAATGTGGTTTTAATTTGAATCTCCCTGATGGCTAGTGATGATGAACATTTTTTCATGTGTCTGATAGCCATTTGTATGTCTTCATTGGAGAAGTGTCTGTTCATATCTTCTGCCAATATAAAAGGTGTTCTTAATATGGAGCACAACTTGTGTTATTGGAACAAGTAATGCTTAATAATGGTGTTTCAATTTATTAATATTGCATTGATGTATCTTTGTTAATATTTTATATACAATATTTGTATAAATATTTAATGTTACTGGTCTGTAATTTTAATTACTGTGAAATATAATTTGGAAAATGTGTGTATCAGTGTTATAACTCTTTCAGAAGAATTAGGGAATATTTCATCCTTTTCAGTGTTATGAAAAGAATATGAAGCAAAGAAATTGGAACCATCTTATCTAAGAAGATTTATTAGATATCTTTTATGAAAATGTCAGTATCTTATGCATTTCTGTGGAGTGCTTCTATAACTACATTTTCCATTTTCCTATCAAAATTGGTCTATTCACTCAAATTAGTTGAAGAGGAACTAATTTTCTATCTTCCTTTTGAGACCTGAAGTCCCAGAAGGGTGGGACTTGTGTCTACACAGATGAAAAAGGGACAGATGACTCAGACTCCTTCTGTCTCAGTGTGTGATTCAGTGGAATCACTATTAGAGTGAATCTGCAACCAAATTACCCTTTCTTATGTAAATTTTATCCCTGTGCAAGAGAGGTTGCCTTCCAGACCACATATTTATCTCCAAGTTTCATGACACTGGGATGTCTTACAGAGACCCTGCTCTGGGATAGATTTGAAAGGAGATCACACTCAGAGAGTGGAGAGGACATAACATGGGCAGGGGACACTTCTCCCCATGCTTGGCCTCTACAGGAAAGTCTTCCTGAGGGTACATGGGGATAGTCTCATTCTCTGTTTCTCTTTGTCTCTCTCTCTCTCTCTCTCATTCTCTCTCTCTCTCTCTCTCACACACACACACACACACATACCCCTCCTATCTCTGAATGTATAGTGTCCTGGGCTTTGCAGTTTCCAGGCTACTCTATCTCTCCAGAAGTAAGGCTCGACGTGGCTCACCCAATTGTCTTCAGTGTCACAATCTCTATAATGCATAGAGGGCAAACCTTCCAGAGGTTCTAGGGAGGCATAAGTGACAACTGAACAAGAAAAACTTATGAGTGAAATATAAACATATGCAGAATTAGAATAAAAATCAAACTATATTAGTAAAAGTTCATAGACTGTTATTGAACCAATAATTGTAGACATCCCTTGTCTTTGTTGTTCTTTTTACTTTTTTTTTCTTTTAGATTTTTCTTGTTCATTGAGAGAGAGAGAGAGAGAGAGAGAGGCAGACAGAGAGCATATGCAAGGGGAGATGCACAGGGAGAGGGAGAAGCAGGCTTCTCACTGAGCAGGGAGCCAGACACGAGGCTCAATCCTAGGCCTTGGAAATCATGACCTGAGCCAAAGGCAGACACTTAACCATCTGAGGCATCCGATGTTCCTGTCCCATCTATGTTTTTAACCTCAATTTCCATCCATATTATTCTGTAATAAGCACAGATCGAAGAGAAGTATGCCAGCAGTTTGCTGCATCTTCACAATGACATTAGCATTGATATGTAATCAGTTTGAAAGATGTGAACTCTGTGTAACATTAACATGCACATATTTTATGCATGTGGTTGGCTCGGTGGTAACTAATACGTGAATTATGTCATTGAAAATCTGTCATAGCTCTATAGTTGTCAGTCTGCCCTCCTAGAACCTCTGGAAGTTTTGCCTCTATGCTTTGAGGTCAATTTTACACACAGACTCACATGGCAGGGCTCCTGCACACTTGTGTTTTTGTGCTTTGAGGACAGATGCCCACAGTATGTGAAGAACTATTGTTTCAAACAGGAGGAAACAGTGACAGATGACAAAGATATTGTGTGTTACCCCTCTGGGAATGCACAGAGGGGCTTCTATCAAAAACGTGGAGAGAAGTGCTTCCCATCTCCTCATTGTTGCAGGAACCTCATAGGTTGGATACCTTTGGAAACCGGGAAGAATCACATATAAAGGAAGAGCCAGTGTCTTGCACAGAAGAGACCATATGTCCATGGAAATCCAACACTGTTCTGTATTTGACCCTAATCTAAG
This sequence comes from Lontra canadensis, assembly GCF_010015895.1. Classification (NCBI taxonomy): domain Eukaryota; kingdom Metazoa; phylum Chordata; class Mammalia; order Carnivora; family Mustelidae; genus Lontra; species Lontra canadensis. The sequence continues at coordinate 6,652,670 of NW_022631081.1, forward strand.
AAAAAGTTTGTGTAGAGACAGCATCTCAGTCCTGACCCATGATCAGCCAAAGGAGCTGTGGAAAGACTCACCCTGAGGCATCTGAATAGAGCACAAAGTCTGTCCTGAGGTGATGGGAGGACACATAAGGGGACACAAGGCCTGGACCTAATACAGGGGGCAGTGATCAGAGCAGTGAGGAGACAGAAGTCACGCCTGATGTCACCAGCTCCAGCCCAGGGTCACCATGTGTCTTGCATACACCAGAGGGCACAGGTGCTCCCCAGTCACACAGCAGGAAGATCCTGTCTCTCTGCCTCTTACAGGTGCTCCTGCGTCATCCTTTGTGTAAAGTCCTCTCAAACTCCAGTAGTCTCTTTTGCTCAGCTGTTGCCCAAGCTTAGGTCAAAAGAAGGGTTTGGACAACTTTAAGAAAGGTGAAGATTTGCAAAGAGAACCCCACACACATACCCTGAGGATCAGGGGGACACATAAGTAGTTTTGGTGGCCTCAGGTAGGATTGTGCAGCTCAGGAGGCAGAGTCTGGGGTGTCTCTACCAAGTTCTGGGCTACGCTGCTCCTCACCCCCATTGCTCACTGCACAGGGGATTTCCAAATCCATCTTGGGGGACAAAAATAACATCTGTTTGAGATCTACCAGGTGAAATAGTATATTCTTAGGTATTAGCAGCCTTTGCTTTATGTCCTTATTATGCTCTTCATGGGACAGAGTTCAGATGAGAAAAAATTTGTACATATTTATGTCCCTGGACAAGATCCAGACTTGTGACTCAGTAAATTGGTAACAAGTCTTCTCTCATGGGAGTCTTCAGGGACTAAATACATCCTCTTACAGGGAAATGGTTTTAGACAATTAGCAATGACAACCCATAGCCATGAAATACATTTCTCCACCTTTTGCTTTCTAATACCACTCTCCTGGGAAGAGATGCAGGGTTCGTTGGAGAAAGATTTAATCCCCAGGGGTACCTGGGTGGCTCAGGAGGTTGATCGTGGTTTTCTGGGACCTAGCCCCACACGAAGTCACATCAGGATCCCTGCTTAGTTGGAAGCCAGATTCTTCCCCCCACTTTGTCCCTCTCCCTTCTTGTGTTCTCTTGCTTGCTCTCTCTGAAAACAATGAATAAATAAAATCCAAGAAAAAAAATTACCATCCATATCAGGAATTTCACAGGATGAGCATGGAGCACCTTGTAGTGTCAGAAAGTAAAGAATTCTTCAAAACAAAAACAAATGCACCAGTCTAACTTCACCGCTCACATGGTTGAGCGTGCATGTGTGCGTGCGCGCACACACACACACACACACACAGGCAGGGTGTGGCAAGGAGCTCATGAGTCAACCTAAAGGGTTCCCACTGGAAAAACTGGAAGGATTTGAGGACCCAATAAATGTAAGCATATAGGGCTGTATCATGTTTAACTAGATGTCTGTGATCCATGTTGTTCACTGGTTGTATAAATGAATAAATGGAAGGAGAAAAGACACATTCCTATGCAGAGATTTCAAAGAACAGAGATTTCAATTTACAGAGGTTGGGTGTCTGTGCACAAAGTAGAAATATAACTACATGTATATGTATATACATATGAATGAGCATATAAAACATTTATAATATTGTATGCCAATATATTTGTATGTATATACAATATGTACATATCACATATAATGTGTGGAATATAATCAGTAATAAAAAATCTTCACTCAAACAAAAAGCAAAGCAGAAGGCATCATGAGGGAATGCTAACAAATATGCAAGACAACTTCCAAGCACTTTTAAATAGAGAGCAAACTCATTTCTAATCCCAGAAAATCCATGACACACAACCCAACAGGATCAGTATTAGATATGAAAATTCTAGGATAATTCCCTGTGTTAATATGGACACATTCCTTGAGCATATTCGTGAGAAAAATCCAACATTGATCAGTACAATTCCCTTTGACCTCCAGGGAAGAGTGGACTAAAAGCATGGCCTTTGTGTGGTCTCTGGAGGTGAGCTTACAGAGATTGCGAAGGGGGATGCAGATAACAAGAGGTAATGAGTCAGGTACCTAGTGTCCCAGTAAGAGTCTCAGGCTCTCAGTGTGGATTCCTTAAGGACTTTGGGAAAGGAAGATGGGGATGCTGAACACACTGACAAAAGATACAATGCCGTTCTAGCCTGTGGTGTACAGCATACAACATGGTCATTCTTAGATCAAACAGACCTCTTGCTTGGGTCAATCCACATCTTCCAAGGGCCACCAGGGGAGCTGCTCTCTGCTCCTTTTTGCATAATTATGGGCTCCTGGATCCTTGGATTTTTCTGTAATACCTGGTTTGCATATCATTCTATTCATTTCTTGATAGGGGGGAATGGTGGGATTATTTAATGAGTACACAGTTCCTGTTTGGAATTATGACAAGGGTCTGGAAATGGATAGTGGTGGTGGTGCAAAGCATTGTGAGTATGCAAAGTGATTAAAGTTTTGAAATTTACATTTATGCATATTTTGCTATAATTAGAAATTAGTATTTGCTAATTAGTATTTAGTAATTTGAAAATTGCTAGTTCAAAGTTCAAACTCTATGTAAAAGTTATTCTCCCAAATATCTCCGCAGTTGAATACAGCCCTATGACACCATAAGATGTGATAGACTAATCTGTTCTACAGTACCCCTATGATTCATCTCTTGCCTGTCCCTGGTGTGATCCACATCTGCTCATGTTTAGCTTCCACTGTCACTTGAGCTACTAATATCAGGTAGCTGATGTTGTTACCTAAGTCAGTCTTTTGGAAGTAGATGAAATGTTGTGGTTGACCTCCATGGGAACCAAAAACACAGCTCTAAGAAGACAAGTCGGATGGACTTGATCGTCTCAAGAATGGGGGTTGAAGAAGTCTACCAAATGTGCCACCTTGACCGGACAGCTCACCAAGCTGGAGGTGAATCTGGAATGGGTAGTAGAGGAGAAATCCTCTTGGCATTGTCTGTATCCTTGAGATTAACTTCAGCAGCAGGGCCTGTAATTTACACCACTGAATGATGCCTTGCAAGCTTCCTATACTGAACATGATTAAAAAGCATCCAGGAGCTGTTTTGAGGACTCACACTATGATGTCAGGGGACCTGAACAGTGCAAGGGCTGTGTTGCCATAATATAGTGGTGTCTTCCCTGTGGCTGCATCATTCACCAATATGTCTCTACTGAGCCCCTTTACGGATCTTGTCCTTGTGTAAGCGATCACTGATGGTCACTAATTCTTCTAAATGCAGCCCACATGCAATAACTGACTGATGCATGGTTCCATGAGTTAGTCCTCTAATTTTCCCCTTTGGGACTCTAAAAGGAATCCAAGCTCCAGACTTACCACAGAAGGAACTGAGCTTGTTGCAACCATATCACAGTGCAAGTCTTCCCTCTACACCATTATGCACCCTTTATTCCTGAACAGTTGGTGACCCTGAGAGTTCTCCCTATCAACCCTGTGGATAAAATCATCTCAGAGAATGCTACTCATGAAATTATAGCCAGGAATGTCTGACACTGATAGGAATGTAGCCTGGCGGTGGCTCCTCCATGAACCATGAAGGTCTGGTGAGATTGTTATGAGTCTTTAGGGGCAGGGAGAGGGGTGTTCACCATCCCCATAGCTGTGGGGAGTAAACATTCAGTTTGGATACCTCTATCCTTATTTCAGGGAATTCACAACATACCTGTGACACAGATCAGCCTGTAGAAAAGGATTGGAATAATGGGGAAACGTGAGAGGGAGTCTTCTTTTTTGAATATTTGTTTCTACTGCAAATGGAAACTGATTTAAGGAAATGTGTATTTTTTAGTTAAAAAAGAATCTTCTCGGGGCACCTGGGAGGCTCAGTGGGTTAAACCTCTATCTTGAGCTCAAGTCATGATCTCAGGGTCCTGGGATTGAGCCCCACATCGGGCTCTCTGCTCAGCAGTGAGCCTGCTTCCCCCTCTCTCTCTACTTACTTGTGACCTCTCTCTCTGTCAAATAAATAAAATTTAAAAAAATTAAAAAAAATTAAAAGAATCTTCTCAATAATAAAGAATCTAAGTAAAAAAAATGCAAGTAATCTGAACAAAGATGACATACAGATGGCAAACACACTTGAGAAAAGATGTTCCGCATCATATGTCAGTAGAGAATTGTAAAATAATACAGCAATGAAATATTGTTACATACCCATGAAAATGGCCAAAATCCAAAAAACAGATGACACCAAAGGCTGTCCAGGACATGGAGTGACAGGAGCCCTCTTTCATTCCTTGGGGGAATGCAGGTTGGTACAGTCATTTTGGAAAAGGGCTTGGCTATTTCTTTAAAAACAAGCATTGTCTAGCCTGAACAATCCATCCACCACTTGGTATTTACCTAAAGGAGTTGAAAAAAAATGTGACCAAAAAAAATCTGCAGAGGGATGTTGACAGTGGCTTTATTCATAACTGTCCAAACCTGGAAGCAGCCAACTGAGATGAATTTCTGGAGGTGATGGAGGAATAAACTGGGGTGTGCCCAAATAATGGAGTATTGATCAGCAGTAAGAAAATCTGAGCCATCAAGCCATGAAAAGATATGGAGAACATCTAGATCCACATTGCTCAGTGAAAGAGCCAACCTGAAATGGCTGGACTCTGTATAACTCCAACAATAAAACATTCTCGGAAAAGAAAAGAAAAGAAAAGAAAAGAAAAGAAAAGAAAAGAAAAGA
>NW_022631081.1:6657399-7048082 GCF_010015895.1 Lontra canadensis
GAAAAGAAAAGAAAAGAAAAGAAAAGAAAAGAAAAGAAAAGAAAAGAAAAGAAAAGAAAAGGAAAGGACAGGGCAGAAAAGAAAAGAGAAGGGAAGGGAAGGGAAGGGAAGGAAAGGAAAGGAAAGGAAAGGAAATCTAGGCATGCCTGAGGGGTTGGTTTGTTTTGTGTCCAACTCAGTTTTGTCTTGGGTTGTGATTCTAAGATCATGGGATTGGGTCACATGTTGGACAGGTGAAGTGTGTCATTGTCCTTTTGCTCCCTGAACTGTGTTTGCTGCCGACACCCTCCCTTCCTCACAAAAGTAGTGGAGGTAGCACTGAAGCAGTGGGGACAGTTGGAGACAGACCTCAGTGAGGAGCCACAGCAGGGGACTCTGAGCTGAGTGTGGCCATGAGGCTGAGGCCTAAGGAATATCCTTGTGTGGCCTGCCCCCATGGATAGTGGCAAGGTGATCCACAGCAGTGGAGGTGATGTGTTCTCTGCTCTGGGCTCCAGATCCTTCATCCCAGATAGCAGGGGAATAGGACTGGGACAGAGGGGCACTATGAGACTGTCCTCAGGCTCTGTGGGCCATGGAAGCTAGAAAAGCATCCCCTGACTGAATGTGGGCCCAGTGTCTAGCTGACTTCATTTTCAGGACCTCAGTGTTCAGGTTGGTCCTCCTAGCCCACTCCCCATGACAGATACCAAACAGAGGAAATGGAGTTGAGGGGCAGAGTCCTTCCCCTGGGAGCTGAGGGGTGTGAGAGAGAACATGCTACTATGCCTTCCTGTGGCTGGAGGTCCTGGGATGTGCAGATGGGGTGAGATGTTTGGGTTTTTCTTCCTGATGCCCACTGTCCCAGACACTTCAACCTGACCTTGGATGCTCCACGTTCATGTATCCTCGTGCCTCCTCCTGAGCCACCATTGGGGTGTGAAGGTCTGCAAATATCACCAAAGAACACTTCTTCACTGTCTTCACTCCCCCTGGGACATTTACACAGGAAAGACAAAGAGGGGCTGGCTTCACCTAAATTGATGGCCAGCTCACCTCTTGGGAGCCTGGGGAGAAGGCAGGATGTCACTAACACACAAGTTGTGGGAATAATAAAAAGATTGAACATGGGAACACGTCTGGACTAAGGGATTCTGCCTCCTGGACTCTTCTCACCCATTCTGTACATGGGGATAGTGCCCAGATTTATGTCCTAGGCTCTTGTCCCTCCTAAGTGTCCCCACCCACATTCAGAATGGCTCACCACACTTGGACACGTGCCTTAAACCGCAGTCACTGCTTGCTGCCACATAAGGTCAAGGTCCACCATTTCTGGGCTTGGAATTCAGTATTTCTACTTGTTTCTCAGATCTGCAACAATTTTATGAACAGAGAAGTATCTCATTATCTAATGCTCCACCACTGTAAACAGCAGCACCACCTAATGGTCCAGTCAAAGCAGACACCATCACTTCACACTGTATACTCTTCCTCCTTCTCTCCCTGAGTTCTTTCTGCTCCACAGTCCTGAGCATCTCCTGTGAGCACAACCATCTGCATCCCATCCTCCTGTTTTTCTGCCTCAGTTGTTCTTCCCTGATCACATGGTTTCTTCAGTTCTGACCAGCTGTGTCCACCTTTGTCTTCCCCTGTGCACAGTGTCAACAGATGATTTCCCCGTGTGTGAAATTGTCGCATCCCTTCATGGTTTGAGCATCTTCACACCATGTTTTGATTTTTTTTCTTCTATGAGCCTAATATAGAGAATGCAGTCACTCCTCTCCTGAGACATTTGTGAAACCTTCCTGTGAGGAGTTCCCTAAATATCCCATGGGTGAGATAATCTCATTCTTTTATATGATTCATGGTTTAAACATACTCTTACAATCTCAGGAGTTTTCAGTTGAGCTTTCAGTTGTTATGGAAGTTATGGAGAGGGAAAATTTGAGGCCCTCCATTTGTTGTCTTGTTTACTTCTGGATGACCATTTCCTCTGTGTTGTAAGCCTCTCAAATCACAAACGTGTATCCATGTTCTTTAAATCAGACCCAGGACAGTGTTTCACACATTAAGTCACCGTTGAATGCTGGTGGCACAGGTGTAGATAGTAACCTCAGGACACTGAGGACCCTGAAGGTGGACATGTAAGCAGGAGGGGTACCACGCATCTCCCTGGGCCCTGCCCTGGCACCCTCACAGCTGGGGAAGCCCCCTACCCTCAGGGACTGGCAGAGGCTGAGCTGCCCTCTGTACTCCCTGATGAGATCCAGCAGGCTGGTCCCTCAGGCCTGGCAGAGGGTCCTGTGCAGGGTTCTGTGGGTGTCCCCACAGCTGCCTCCTGCTCCCCCCACCCCCTCCTAGGTCTGACTCAGAATAAGAAATGCCCTTGGATTCTTCTGTCCTCAGGTCCTGAATTAGTGATCACATGGACTCTGAAAGAGTCTGTAAGGTGGTACAAATTTGCATAAACAAATTACTTTTCCTGTGGAGTGTAAGAAGTAAAAGACTATGCTGGGACAACCCAATCCAACTGTGGAGACTAGGGTCTGTGTCACCATTGACCAGGCCTAGAATATTTCCCTCCTTTTCCTCCTCCTCTATGCTCAGGTAGTGCCAAATAAGACTTTTGGGTGAGGTCCCAGACATTATCAGTGCCAAGACGAAGAAACACCCAACTTCATTACCCCATCACCCATGAGTGTCTGTGTTAGCAGGTTCTCTGATTCAACCTGAGCTGACTCAGCTGTCCTCCCTCTCTGCATGTCAGGGAAGAACGGTCAGACTCACCTGCACCCAGAGCATTGGCTTTAGTGTAGGGATCTACTGTGTATACTGGTTCCAGCAGATGCTAGGAAGCCCTCCATGGTATCTCTGGTATTATTCAGACTCAAGAATGAAGATGTGATACAGGGTCTCCAGCTACTTCTCTGGGTCCAAAGTTGTCTCAGGCAATGCAGGGCTTCTGCTCATCTCTGGGCTGCAGCCTGAGGACAATGCTGACTATTACTGTGTGATTGGACAGCAGTGCTTCTCACAGTAACAGAGGGTGATGGAGACCTGGGACTGAACCCTCCACTTGCTGTCTTGTTCAATGGCAACTCAAAACTTGCAAAAAATGTACATACACAAACTGTAATTGTGTTTCCTACTTGGTTCATGATGGTTCTACTCTCAATTATCCATTCAGTGATGCCTTGGCTTTAAGAAAGTAGAACAAAAATATCAGCAAATACTTCAATGTGATGATGATGGTGTTTCATGGCTTTTCCTCTGGGATAAAAACAGATTCTGTGCACCTGCAATTTTTTTCTCCTGAAATAAGGAAAACTAGGCTTTCTTTGCCTTTATTCTCAACATAACCCAGGGAGCATCCCAACAGGTGGGCAGCCTTCTACTGCATGGACTCTGCCATTCCAGGTGGCGGAGCAGACAGGCTACGTTCCCTTCCAGGATCCTGTGCTCAGGACTGGCCAAGGTTCAGTGTGCCCCATGGATGATGCTCTGGGTTGTGAGATGTTATGTGAGAATCCAGACCTTTGAGGAGTTGGCTTGTAATACTTGCTAGGTATCTGAGATTTCAGTTGTGAAGTTATGGAGATGGAAAATTTGAGGCCTTGAGGCTAGGAATCCTCTTATGATCCAAGAGAGTATGGTAGATTCTGCATAATGGCTGGAAAAGGGAGAGCACGTCCCAGAAAAGTTGGGGGAATGGGGTCCATGGATAAGGCTCTGCTATAACTGACAGTACTCAGGGTCCATGGGCACCCCAGATGGATTTTTCTGAGCCCACAGAGTCTGTGTTCTGTTCACCCCCCCCCAGTCAGAGTCTGTGTCCTGCTCATTCCCTATACATTATTAGAGCTTCTGTGAGGTCAGGCTGTAGGACATACAGATCAGGAACACCCCCCCAACCCCTTACGTGCATGTGTCACTGCCCCTGTGAAGTTCTTGATGATTCCAAATTTGAGGCCACCATCACTCGCATAGGAGAGAAGAAACGTGGGATTTCACATGAAATTGTTACCAAGGTGCAGACTGAGTCCCTATGCTTGTACTTGGGACAGCATGAAGGGCCATCCTTATTTCCAACCTCATTCTCCAGATCCAACTGTGTTATCAGGAACTGTTTTACTATTTCTTGGCTTCATCATGAGGAGAGGCTGATAAACTTTGTTATAGAGCTGATACAACCAAATGTCACTCAGAGCTCCTGGTCCATGGGCAAGTGTAATAACGTACTCTCTAGCCTTATTCCTGTCTCTATCCAACATTCCCATGTTCCTGTCTGGGATCAAACGCACCTCAGATTATGGTTTCTACTGTTATGTGTTCTACTGAGATCAGAAAACTTCATGCTTTAGGTTTTGTGGATGTTTGTGAGGTGAATAAAAAATAGCATTTTATAGGTATTGGTCTCCCAATGCAATAGAATTACTTTGTTTCCAAAAGCAAAATAACCCTCATAATTGCTGGGTGACAATGACAAGAAGGGCTGTGGGTCAGGATATGTGACCCAGGAGAACATGGTGATCCTCTGCCCAACCCCCTACATGCACCCTGTTGCCATTCTGGGCTTTACTGAGAATTTCATGTTATCTGAAATCTAGAGATATTCAGTTTATTTCTTTATCCTGAGATTTGATGAAAGACAACACACATACATTGATGTGATAGTAGGTGGAATCCCTTTTTTTGTGTGCAAGACTTTTGGCACGTTGAACATGTAGGTAACGTGCTAGAGCTCATTAGGTTCATATGCCATATATGGATGATGGAGTGCTTGGAATTCTTTCATGTTCAGGAAGGGAGCAGGACAAAGGACAAAGATATTAGGATAGTCATCAAGATGAGTTATATCTATGATCTGCTATTGAATATGGATGCAAGCTGTTCTTTATAGTTTATGTTAAATATAAATATATAAATATATACTTATTTCTCATCTCTTGAATATGAATATATATTTACATTTATATATTTATATATATTCTCTTTGCCTTCCGTGGTGATGTGAGTGTATCAGGTAATGAAGAGCCACTGACTGACACTCAGAGTTCCAAAATACATGTTTTTTCCATCATTACAAGTGGAAACCCATCTCCCCAAAGAATGAGGAGGACATGGCTGAGAGACCAGGGAAAGGGCTGATATTCGGGGTTTTGAAATAACAGGAAGAGAGAAGTTGGGTGCCAGAGAGCAAGGGGTAGGGCTGCATGAAGGATGGGGCCAGAGCATGAAGGCCTCTTTGTGAAGTGCAGGGTTTTGGTTTTCTGCCAAGAGCAATGGGAGTGTCACTAGAGGGAGTACCTGCCTGAGCTCAGTGAGTAAGATCCCTATGCCTGCCCTTAGGAGAGAGTATCTGAGGAAAGCTGGCAATCCTCCTCACAGGAATTTACTAGAAGGCCTTGGAATCTGGATTATTGGAGAACATGTGCACAGTGAAATCTGAGCTATAACCCTGGGGCACTGAGGAAGGGAAAATTTATGGAACCAACTAGTCAGACATTGAACACATCTGGAAAACAATAACATCCCACATTTAACTTCTACTAAACTAAGCAAAACATCAAAAAATATAAGTAAATTTTTTTTAATATAAAGAAATTTTATGACACCTAAGACAAACTCCTGCCAAGAATATATGACACAGATAAGTAGAACCTATAAACTTGGGATTATGAACTCAATTCCTCTTGATGGGTAATTGTGAACCCAACAAAATCCATTATTTGTATTTATTTCTTCGCCCACCATTAAATCAAATGTAATCTCCATCAACACATTCAAGGCAATATTTTCAAATGTTTGCTGCATTGTCCTTTTTGAAATATGACACTGAGTGCTTATATTCCTACACAATTCCCTGTCTATGCCTTTCCTAGAAAGAATCCATACAATTTCTTCAAAGCAGCTCAGGTGTCCCCCCATTCAGGTGTCCCCCCGCCCGACCTGATGCACACCTGGGTCACTCAGCATTATCTAGAATGTCCTCTAACTAACTATATATGCATATATTTACACATCTTATGGACTAGGGCTCCGCATGGAGTGAGAACTTACAGGGAGCAAGCACTGCATCAGAATCCTAGAACAGGTGTCACCGAGCATTGTAAGTTCTCTTTACACCACTTAGCTTTTATGAAACATTTACATAAGTACCTACTTTTACAGATAAAAGAAATCTGAAGTGGATTTTCAGTTTTATATTAATAGAAAAAAGAAAGAAAAGCCAAACTAACGTTCAACATTTGTTTTTCAGGGAGACTCTACAAGATAATGCACCACTTAGAAAGCTGGAAGGGAGCCATCCAGCTCCTTCCCTGGCAACTACACACGAGCCTCTCAGTATCAGGACACCAGCACTTTGAACAGTTATCATATATCATGTTATCATATTTGCTTTATCTCTATTTATTTTGTACATCTGACAGCAAAATGTATCCTTAGGTATTAGAGAAGCCTAGGAAAGCCTTTTTGAGTCTGGAAACATGCAAAAGTTTGTGCATATAAATTAATGTTAATTGCTTCTTTGTCTCATGCCATCGTGGCTTACTAAAGACCCTTGGAATGATGTATTTTCAGAGGGCAGAAGAAAAGTACTAAGAATTGTACGATGGATGTGCATATACACAGGGAATTGAGGAGCTGCAGAAATCAGCTGGGCGCTCAGGGTTTTGGGACAGAGGGACAACTTGCGACCAGCAGGGAGAGCTGTGGGAGTGCCCTGTGATCCTTATATGGCGGTTTACTGGGGGTACATTCACTCAAGGGAAATGACCTGGGGACTGGGACCTGCTCTCCTTGATGGGGACTCAGCAGCTGTGTCTTCTCTGGTCTGGCAGAGTCCCCTGAGAGGGAGCTGTATGTGGTCTCAGCAGGTACTTCCCGGGGGTGAAACCAAACACCATCCTCCTCAGTGTGTGGTGTGAACTAAGCTCCACCACCAGGGCTCAGGGAGGAGCTGGGCTGTCACTGGGTGGACATCATTTGCATGAACAGCCCCTCCTGTGGCAGAGGGTAGAGGAGAAAAGGAAGCTTGGGGCAGACCAGCCCATTGTGGGGACCAGGGTCTGTGTCACAGACCAGGGTCTGTATCACCATGTCGCCTGGATTCCTGTCCTCTTCATGCTCCTGTCTCTCTGCAAAGGTAGAAAAAGGCCTCAGGACACAGGGGGCCCCATATGACATTTTCCATGTTCAGGATTTTGAGGCTTTTTGTTTTTTGTTTTCTGTTTCTTTGTTTGTTTGTTTTGTTTTTCCCACTTATAATTTCATCGCCCATGAGTGTCTGTATTTGCAGGATCTTTGTCCCAGCCTGTGCTGACCCAGCTGCCCTCACTCTCTGCATCTCCGGGAACAACAGTCAGACTCACCTGCACCCTGAGCAGGGACATCAGTGTTGGTAGTAAAAACATGTACTGGTACCAGCAGAAGCCAGGGAGCCCTCCCCAGTATCTCTTGTACTACTACTCAAGTACAGAGCTGGGACCTGGGATTCCCAGTCGCTTCTCTGGCTCCAAGGATACCTCGGCCAATGCAGGGCTTCTGCTCATCTCTGGGCTGCAGCCTGAAGACGAGGCTGACTATTACTGTGCAGTCTGGCACAGTGGTGCTGGTCACAGTGACACACACAGATGGGGAAGTGGGACAAATACCTCAGCCTGCTCAGACTCTTGTGCTATGACTTTCTTCCAATTTAAAATAACTAGAGTTCACACTGACTATACTTGGAAGTAACTTGTAGATCAAGATATCTTTCTACCCAGTTTCCTATGCAATCTAAGTGATCTCTCAGAGGAAAAAAAATTAAAAAAAATACAACTAAAAACTCATAGTAATGCAGAAATTTCACCTGCTGATTGAAAGTGTGAAAATCAGAGCCTATTGAGCTGGCATTTGCTCCCTCTTTATAAAGACACAAACTTTCCTTAGTTTTCCTGCTCAGAGCCGAAAGATCATCCCAGCAGGCAGATAGTTCTCCACAGCCTGGACCCTGTTCCTCCAGGGCTCAGAGCAGAGACCTTCCTTCCCTCCAGGCTCCTGTGCTCAGGGACGGCTAAGCAGCTCTGTGTCTCAGGAACAAGGCACTAAGGATGGTGCAGATCGAGGACTCAGAACAGGAGGCATTCCAGGTTCACAGCTGGCCTGACACAGGGGCTGGGAATCTATCACTTGAGCTGCGATGTCAGGAGAGGGTAGTTAGCCCTGGGAGGAACTGTGAGTATCAGTTAGCAGACTTCTCTGTGGGACTTGTGAGGGTAAGAGTAAGACTCTAGCATTGCTATAAAATGCTGAGACTACTCTAGGGAAGGTGGGTAAAGTAGATCCCACAGATGTGAGGGACACACAGCTGACCCTGTCAGAGCCAGTGTGCACCCCTGCAGCAGATTTCCTGAACCCACAGGTCCTGGCTGTGTCCTCTTCCCCTTTCCTCCCACAGTGGGGCTTTTCAGGGATCCACACAATAGGGGGGCTATGGAGCACCATGAACAAATCTCCCCCACCAGTGCAAAAAGGAAGTCCACCCCGTGAGTCTTTCCAGGAAGATGTCCTGCTATTTGTGAAAAATGGTTGGAACTGCAAGACATTATGCTAAGTGAAATAAGATCTACAGGGAGAGACAAATGCTGTTTTATCTCATTTATATGTGGAGTCTACATAAAAAAATTGCTACACATTTTTAGTAATGAGGATGTTTTAGAATAGGGTAACACATATAAGTATGTAAAGGAGATTTGTATGCATACACCTTTTTAATATAATTTGATGCTCAACTAATAATTTATAATTATATATATATCAGAAACTTCACTATTTCAATCATTCATTAATGTGCAATTCAGAGATATTAAGTACACTCTCAACATTGTGTACTCATCACAACTAGCCATTTCTAGAACTTTTTCATCATCCCAAGCAGTAACTGCACCCAATAGGAAAACGGGTTACCTGAATATGGCAGAGGAACCAAGGTTCCAGGAGCCCATGTCAATGCAGGAAACAACAGAGAGCAGAGGGCAGCATCGATGGGGGCTCTTGGCAGATGTGGCCTGTCCCACCTCAAGAGCATCATTTGGGCTGTGCTCCCTACCCCAGATTGGCCATGTGGACGCACTGTGCCTACCATGGCATGGGCATCAATGTATGCACTGTAGGGTGTCCAGTGATTCCAGATTTGACACCCAAAATGTACCAGGAAACCTCAGTGAGAACATGAGGATCTCATTTGGGGCATCTGCTATATGATTCATGTATGTTTCTATCTGAAACACCATGTAAGGTCTCCTCCAGAGTCCTCCCAAAGTCCCTGTTTTCAGCCTATGTCCTCCCTGATGGTCAAAGGGAACTTGTATCTTTTTCTGCTTTTGTTTTTTAATTTTTTATTGTATTCTGTGGAATTAATCCGTGTGTCTCTAGGCCGGTATGATGCTGTTTTCAATACTATAGCATCATAATATAATTTGAAAGCAAGAAGTATGGTGTTTCCATCTTTGTTCTTCTTTCTCAAGATTGCTTTGGCAATTTGAGGACTTTTGTGACTCCACACAAAACCCAGGATTTTTTTTTTAATTTCTGAGAATAATGTCACTTGAATTTTCATAGGAAATGCATCGAATGTATAGATTGCTTTAGGTAACAGGGGCCTTTTATTTTATTTTACTTTATTTATTTATTTATTTTTTTGTGGAAAGCACTGTAATTAGGAACTATATGGAGATTTTCTGTGAGGTATAACTACGTGTCTAAGACAACACCAATATCTATGGTTAAGAATGAGTTGATAATGATGGTCTGAAATGAAGCTGGAGATAGATATTTTAGCCATAATTTAAAGAGGTGGATATTTGTATTTTTTTTCATTTGCTGGTTTATTTATTTTAATTCAAAAGTATTTACTGAGCACCAGCTAAGTATCAGCAAGCTCCACATACTTAGTGCTGCAAGGAGAAAAACAATATTGTGAAGGACATGGGCACATGTTCGGGTTTTATCTGACTTGCTATGAAAGACAGTGATCAGATATTTCATGTGAAGTTCAGAAGGGACGATTAAGCATTTGTAGGAATAGGTCATACTGTTCGATATTAACTGAGAGTTGTTGAAGAGAAATATATTATATTTATATAATATATAAGTATAAACTGCCATTATCAGTGCAGAATGGATTAGTTAACTTCACTGGGGAAAATAATTGTGTTAATATTTAGAGCATGAGTGCAACCATGTCTGGCACATTGAAGGACTAGAGAGGGATCTGGTGAGCAATTAAAATACATCTCACACTGAAGACAGAGGTTTATGGCGCCAGGAATTTCTAGGCCATGAGACTGAGTGATGTCCTTGAAACTCCCATCCCGGGGCGCCTGCGTGGCTCAGTTGGTTAAGCCTCTGCCTTCGGCTCGGGTCATGATCCCAGGATCCTGGGATCGAGCCCCGCATCAGGCTCTCTGCTTGGCAGGGAGCCTGCTTCCCTTCCTCTCTCTCTGCCTGCCTCTCTGCCTACTTGTGATTTCCTATTTGTGATCTCTGTCTGTCAAATAAATAAATAAAATCTTAAAAAAAAAAAGAAACTCCCATCCCTCTGCATGTTCCCAAATGTACAGTGCCATCTGAATAAGACTAGTAGTTTCTTGTGCATGAGGCTCATTCACTCCAGGTGTCTCCCCTCAGGGCTGGGGGCTCCTGGTTGCATACTGGGAATGCTGTGTTGTTGACCATCTCCTATGGGTGCTCTCAGAGAGGAGACACAGAAGAACCACATTTCACTCTTTATAATTCTGGTCTCTCCTTGAAGAATTCCCTGTGTATGGTTAATAATGAACTTTGCCCCATCAAAAACAGAGCAGAAAGTTATGGGGGCTGTTTGGCTCTGGTGGGAAGTGTCCTGATGAGACAGAGATTGGCTGCCCCTGCAGTCCCCCTGTAGAGCCTGGGAAAGGAAGTGAGTGCCTTCTGCACTTCTCTCTGGGTACAGGATACATCCTTCTTGAGGGGCCATTCACCTGTGGCCCCAACAACCATCTAAATATTGGGAGGAGCACAATGTGATTCATGCTGAGGAGGCCATGTATCTGAAGCAAGGGCTAAGGAATGGTGGCACGTGTAGCACAGGAAGAAGCCCCTGGGGAATGAGAAGCCCCCAACTTTGTGTGGGGGTGGGTGATGAGTCAGGGAGGCTGAGGTCCAGAGTGTCCCTCTCTCTGCTCAGTGCCAGGATGTCCATCTCATTCAGTGGTGAATCTGGAATCTGAGACAGCAGGGGACACTGTGGGCTTGTCTCTGTGGTCTGTGAGTTGGGATGTGGGATCAGCTAGGCACCCAGGCCTGGAGCCTTGCCTTGTGCCCTCTGCTCTGTGCTCACTGGGGCCCCGCATAGGTTCCCCAGGCCTGCCCAAAATCAGGTTTCCCGAAATTCAGGCCCCAGGGTAGGGAGTGATTTGCATGAAGGGCCCTCTCTGCTCTTCCAGAAGGGGAGAGGATAAGAGGCTTTGTGCAGACCTCTCACTTGTGGGCTCAGAAGCAGAGCATGGGTCATATCCACCATGGCCTAGACCCTTCTCTTCATCACCCCCCTCACTCTCTGCTCTGGTGACTGGCTCTGTGAAGTAGGGGAAGTGATTATGAGGACCCCTGGGGATTTCTTTCCACTTTTTGAGAACACCTTGTGGACAGTAACTTGAGACTCACCTGTGTGTGACCCCACTGCTCTGTTGCAGGGTCCTGGGCACAGTCTGCCCTGACCCATGTCAGGGTCTGTGAGACAGAGGGTCACCCTCACCTGACTAGAAACAGCAACAATTTTGGACATGTTATGTAGACTGGTACCAACAGATTTCTCATGGTTTGCCCAAAATTGTGGTGCTGGGAACCACTAGGCCTTCAGGAATCCCAGCTCTGTTCTCTGGTTCTGACACTGGGGATATAGCCTCTCTGATCATCTCTGACCTGCAGCCTGAGAATGAGGCTAATTATTACTGCTCAGCATGGGATGACATCAACAATGACACAGAGCTACAGGCCCATGGGATCTGAGACAAAAACCTGCCTCTATTCCCCATAGTTACCCTCTATATATATACCCTCTATACCCCATAGTTACACATATGACTATGTGTGAAAAGCAAACAGGGAGACTGTGGAGACCTTGGAGGGTCTGAGTGTCTGACTAAGCACAGAATAACTTTACAGGGAGAGTGACAGTAGCTTCCTCTTATATTTTTCCCCCTAAAACCAAAACAAATGCATTAAGATAATGTGCATGCCATGAATTTCACTGATTTAAAGTGTACAATTCAGTGGTCTGTAGTGTATTTAAAGGAGTTGAAAAACTACCATCATGATTCAATTTACATTTCCATCACCTGCAGAGAATCCCTTGAACCACTAGTGGTCAGGCCAGTGTCCTCCTGCACTCAGCCTCTGTGGCCCCCAAGTCCCTCCTGTCTGCATTGTGTTCCCTACTGTGCACATTTCACAGGGACTGAACCCAAGAACATGTGCCCTTGGAAGTGCTCCCTTCAGTGACATGAGGAGTGTGTGCATGGATGTGGGGACATCACCATCATGTGTAAGTGTGCATATCACTTCATGTATGTACAGGTCACCCCTGTGTGGAGGGCATGGAAATCTATCTGTAAGGTCCTAATTTTAATGCACAGGATGTTGAAATGTTCATGATTTATTTTTCCATATTGGTCTATAAAATACTTAGGGATTTCAATATTTTTTATTTTTATTTTCCAATATCAAATATCCCTTATCTCTATTTTTTAGGTTCGTTCAAATAAATAATTCATCCAGTGGTGGTTTTATTCTGTTATGAACAATAATATTACATGTTATGAAGATTTTTTTTCTAGTTTTTGTCTCATACATTTTTTTTCTTTAATTATGGTGGGGGGTGGTGGGCTGTTTTTCCTTTCCTTTGTCCCTACTCCCCTAGGACTGGCAGACATTAATGTCTCTTTGGCCCTATTTTCCTACCACAGTATTATTTCCAGGACTCACCACCTAAGGTGCTCACCCCATCTGCCCTACAGCACTGCATCTGAGACCTCCTGTCTCCCTCCTAGATGCCCATTCTGTGGTCAAGGCCCAGGTCTCCTCCTTGCTGTCCTGTGTCTTCACACTCAGGTAACTTTCTCCTCTGATGTTGGTTCAGTCCTGCTGCCAGCTTTCCCTTCTGTCTCCCACAGAATTTTCTGGAACTGACTTTTCTTTCCACTGAAGCTCAAGACTTCTAGGGTTAGCAAGGGAGTGAGGAAACCAAGGTCTCTGGTCTGTTTGTGCATCTATGCATTCATTTGTTTTCATTTACAGGATGGGAGAAGTTGGTGTATGATCTCTGTGATGTGTTAATACGGTGTGAGTCCTCTGTAGTTTCCTCTGTCGTCCTAATTGTGAAGGTGTCTTTAAGAGGCATAATTTCTGTGCAGTGCAAGCATTTTACATATATATTTTTTAAAAGTATTAACAATTATAAATACTTTTAGAAAGATATTTTCTTCCATAATACCATGGATGAAATTGGATCATCTCAAAGAGCATATATTGAAGTTGTAGCCCTTAAGGCCAAAGAATGTAACTTTATTTGATAATGGGGTTGTCTCAGATGTAATTAGGAAAGTTGAGACAATAATGGGTTGGGGTGACCTCTTAATCCGATATGACTGGGGTGTGTGTGTGTGTGTGTGTAACAAAACAGCCAGAGGGAGACCATGAGGGTGCCATGGGGACATAGAGTCAGAAACTGTGGTCCTGGAGCTGTAAACAGGGCATGCCAAAAATTGGCCTCAAAGCTCCAATGGTTAGAGCAAGGCAAGAAGAATTCCCCTGTGGCTTTTAGACAGAACATGGCCAGGCCCTGCAAATTGGGGGACTGTGTGAGAACCACAGAAATGCATTTATACTGTTTGAAGCCACCTGCTCTATGGTTCTTTCTTATGGCAACCATAGAAAAATAATATACCTAAAAATCAATATATACAAATATAGGAAATGCTACTAATACATGGAGAAATACAACTTAACAATGAAATCATTTCTCGGTCATAAAGTTGGAATATATTAAGATTGATTTTATCTTCTGTAATACATGTGCTGAAATAGAAACTCATTCATTGATGCTGAGAGTATA
Source organism: Lontra canadensis (assembly GCF_010015895.1). Classification (NCBI taxonomy): domain Eukaryota; kingdom Metazoa; phylum Chordata; class Mammalia; order Carnivora; family Mustelidae; genus Lontra; species Lontra canadensis. Next base: position 6,671,516 of record NW_022631081.1, read on the forward strand.
AGTTTGTGAATCAATTTGGCAACATAATTTTAAATATTTATCAAACATTAAATATATGTATGGTTTGCATCAGAGTCACCTTTTTAGAAATCAATTACTAATAAAAATTATCTAAGCAATACACTCAAAGATGAATATACAGGCATATCCAGTCCAGAGATATTACAATAACAATAATTGAGACCAACATAGATATTTCTCCATGGAAATGTGGCCAAATTATGGTAAATTATCCTATAGAATGATCATAAAGTATGAATCAAAATAAGAGATATCTTCATGCTTGTCAAACAAATATCCTTGATTATATTTTACATGTAAAAGATAGTCATGGAACACTGAACTACACAAAAAACAGGCTTGTGTTATGATATATATATATATATATATATATTTTATATTTATTGAGATCACATTCTTGAGAGTGTTATCAGTTATCCATTCAGGGAATAAATGGCTGTGGGACAGAGGAGTGGGTTGTCAGTGGATGGTATCATATCAATTTTATATACCATTGTAATGTTATTTAATATTATTCCTTTTTACTGAGAAAAATTATAAAATAGACTAAAAATAACTTAAATGCATCAGATAGGCAATACAATATAACTTCTGTAAGGATACTATTCAAGAATAAGTGAGAATCCACCAAAGTAATCAAGGAAAAAAGACATGTTGTCATGCTAGTAGCTACATGATATTATCATGGCAAAGACAGAGATAATGACAAGGTATATGCCATGAAGGCTGGTGAACCTACTGGGAGACCCTGAGAATGACAACAACAACCAAATAAGTCAACCTCTAAGGGTAACCCAGGTAGAATTATTACCAGGGTTGAACCAGTGGGCTTCTCTGGGGGATTTTAAGCCTTGAGCTTGGTTCAAGTGCATTATGTCCCAGTACTAAAACCAGGAACAAGGCAGAAGCAAGCTCAAATATTAAGTGATCCTGAAATATCTCCTAACATAAATGTTCAGTTAGTTGTCTACCTGAGGGCATTGGTGCTCTGGAAAAATGGATAGCTCAACCCCAAACCCCACAGAACTGACCTACTCATTCTACTGCCCTGGATGGTGACATCAAAAAGGTCCACCTGCAAAGGTCACAAAGCCTTTCCAGGAGTGCTGGGGAATGGGTCATGTGTTCTGGGGGTGTGTGTCTGAGGTCAGCAGGGGCACAGGTGGGCTGCTCCTAATAGTTCAGGGTCTGGGCCAGGGAGAGTAGGAAAATCTATCACTGACCTTTGCCCACTAGGGCAAGCAGGGTCCTCACTGTGTGTGACCTTCATGCACCTGGGCCCCCAGGGACCACAAAGCCCTCAGCTCAGATCCACTCATGCCTCATATTTTATCCTCCACTTTCATCACAGAGAAAATTGTCTAAACCTGATATTCATGGAAAGATAGATAGATAGGACAATGAGATAACAGACAAATATTTGCTTTATGAACTTAAGCTGCAATGTTCCCTAGGCGAAAGATAGGACACAGAAGGGACTGTCTCCATGCCAGCAAATAGGCCTCAGCAAGAAGAGCTCTGGGGCTTCTCCACCATGGTCTAGCTTCTTCTCTGTACCTCCTCACTGAGTGAATAGAGGGTTTCTTTTAGGGAAAAGTGAAAGGGCAGGAAGGACAGTGAGGAAGGGCATTGGCTCTGCTTTTTGTTTCTGTCATCTTTGTACAGGTGGTTGTCATCAAGTCTTACTGTCACCTTCTGACCTGCCTTCTAGGGTTCTAGGTCAGATGGGGCTCATTGTGTCCTCCACAGAGGTTAAGTATTTTTCTTTTTTTTTTTTTTTAGAAAAAAGAAATGGTTTATAATTTATATTAAAATAGAGGGTGTGTTGCGTTTTAGCAAATCAATGGTGGGAAAACAATCCAAATGAGGAGTATCAGTTGTGAAAATTACAGCAAGATCTAATTTATGAACATAGCTAATATTTGCACAAATGACTCAAAAAATGAGCTACTAGAATCCATGTTATCTGGGAACCCCGATAGTGGTTAAGGGTTTGTTTTTGGCTCAGGTCATGATCTTGGGGTCCTGGGATTAATCTCCACATTGGGCTCCCTGCTCAGTGGGGAGCATAGTTCTGCCTCTTTCTTTGCTACCCTCCGCACTTGTCTCTCTTGCACTCTTTCTTGTTCCCTCTCATCAAATGAATTCTTTAAAAAAAATCCATTTTGTCTTAGGGAAAATTTACCTCGACTGTCAGAGGGAATTTGGGCTGAGACTGGGTTGTGTGCAGTCTCTCAGTGTGAGGAATATGGAATGTGGAGGATCACATATGATGTGGCATGGACCACGGATCATATTCCCAAACAGAGTAGAGCTCCTGAGTTCCTAGTGCTGGTTTCATGACCCTCTATGGAAGAAAACAGTGAGGTCACTAAACACAACACAGAGAACACAGTCATCTCAGAATGACCTGGTCAGCCTGCATCAGCATCCTCTCAGAGTTACAAGCACTGCCCAGAGGAAGCTCCTCCCAGACTCATGCAGGAGTCACCGGACCAAAGGGGGTGCTGCTCTATCTACTTCCTGCATGTAAGTGGCTCCTGGGCTCCTACATGCTACTCCCACCTCCAGCCTATCAACCCCACCATTCTGCTCTGGCTGCAGATCCCCACCCAGATCTGCCCCATGGAAAAATGAATCAGACCCTGGTGTCTAGGGAATGCCTGGGAAAATGTATCCAGGTGGGCACTCTCAGGGACCCTTGCTGCTGGTTATGACATTCATATCCTTAGGATGAAATATGCAATAAGGCATGAGCCCTTTATCTGCCATAATTTCAGTCTTTATTTCATACCGATCTTTTCCACTTATTCCAATATTTTATAGTGACTTATGTAAACTGGTATCATTCATGTTTTCAACTTTCCAGTTCTTTCGAGTATGAATACTGTTCCTCACATCAACATTTGATAGATATGAAATTACCTATTGTTTTCTAAAGTGTGGGGGATGCATTAGTTTAATAGGAACATCATTAATATAAGCATTTTTCTCTGAAATGAGTTAGGGCTCTCAAACATATGAAGAGAAAGGGAAAGTAATCATGCAGTATTTATGAAACCAATAATTTCTTACTGGTTCAAACCTGAATAACAATCACTTTTATATCTCAAAAGAACCCCAACCTTCAGCCTAATCTTCCCCTATTTCTGGACATATTTTACCACCCTTCCACTACCCTTACCTTCCAGTCCCTTCATCAGGCTTTCCTGAAGGGAAATGGAGTTCAAAAAACTCCATGAGGGCCACACCCACTTGTTCATCCAGTGTCTTTTTCATTTATGATAAAGACGTACATGTCCATATTTTGTTATGCCTGATGTAGCAAACTGTGTCATAATTACATTGTAACCCTCTGAATTTATCCACAAAACTTCAGGTACATTGAATCTACTTCATATAATCGATGGCTTCATAGAACAAAGGGTATTCTCCCGAGCCTGGCAATGCTGCTCAGTGTGATGCCCCCATCCCTGGTTGGCTCCCACGTAGTAAATGCAGACAGGGTTCATGACTGAGTCAGAGGAGACCACCATCCCTACGTTCCTCAGACACGGGACTTGAGATTGTCTGTGTCCTCATTTCTGGAGGAGTGTTTGCTCATATCTTACAAGGAGACAAGAATGAATATCCCTGGGAGGGGAAGAAAATGTTACAGGGTTCAATTTGGGATGAACTAGAAGCAGGGCCAAGAGGTGGAGAACACACCCATCTCCTCATTCAGGTCTTAGGCTTCCCAACAAGGAACATTCGGATAGAGGTCACCAAGGTCATTGGGGATGTGATTATTTTAGAAAGCAGATAAGAGATATGTGAATAGACAGGAATCTGATGAACTACAGAAACCAGATGAGCTCTCAGATGTTAAGGTCTTTGTGAGGTGTGTGCCCTGCAACCAGCAGGGGATGTTGTGGTACTGCCCTGTGGACCCTACTCAGCTGCTCATTGAGGACCATTTACTCAAAGGATTACAGGCCTTTGTGCTGGGCCCTGTACTCACTGCTTTGGACCTAGAAGCTGCGTCCTCTCTGGCCTGGCACAGTCCACTGAGAAGGGGCCTGTGTGTGGTCTCAGCAGTGTTTCCTTGCAGGGATGACCCAAGGGTTGAAACCAAACACCATCCTCCTCAGTGTGCTGTGTGAGCTGTGTGAGCTGTGCTCCAACACTTGGGCTCAAGGAGGGATTGGATAGTCAATGGATGGGTCCCATTTGCATGGACAGACCCTCCTGTGACACATGGTGATGAAGAAAAGGTGGTCTAGGTGTTTGCCCAGCTCAATGTAGGGAACAGGGGGTAGGTGACCATGGCCTGGACTCTAATCTTCCTCTTGCTCCTTTGTCACTGCACAGATAAATAAAAGGTTTTGTGGACACAGGGAGTCCTCAGTCCTGTGTGAGCAGCACTATGACAATTTTGGAGCTAATTTACTCTGTTTCTCCCCCATCACCCATGAGTTTGTGTTTGCAGGCTCCATGTCCCAGCTTGTGGTGAATCAGCCACCATCCCTCTCTGCATCCCTGGGATCATCAGCCAGAACAACCTGCACCCTGAGTAGTGGCTTCAATGTTGTCAGTTATTCTATAACTTCGTTCCAGCAGAAGGCAGGGAGACCTCCCTAGTATCTCCTGTGGTTCTACTCAGACTCAGATAAGCACCAGGGCTCAGGGGTCCCCAGCCACTTCTCTGGCTCCAAAGATGCTTCTGCCAATGCAGGGCATCTCCTCATCTTTGAGCTGTGCTCTGAGGGTGATGCTGACTATTATGGAGCTACAGATCATGGCAGTGGGAGCAGCTACCGTTACTCACATTGTCTCAGATAATGGGGAATTGAGACAAAAACCCTGGCCACACACACCTTGTCTCCCAGTCTCTTCAGCAAGAAACGAATGCAGAGACACCTATGGGGGCGTAGTTCTTTAGAAAGATTTGCCTTTAAACTGAGGACAGAGAGACACTCATGTTTGAATAGAAAGTGATCTAGCATAGGACATCCCAGGAATACAGGGACAGATGAGTTATCAGAGCCAAACTTCCCATCTCTATGGGGTCTGGAGGAGATGCACAGGAATAAATACTGCGTCTACACCTGAACTTGCTGCCCAGCTAACATTCATCCACACATCCATTTCACCATCTTAATCCATAATGTGTGATCCTGTGTCACTACTCATGCATCCACAGCTGGTGTATTGACAATAATTCTGGTCACAGACACAGTTTCCACTCTCTGAACCAGTTACACATGAGCTTGGACCATATTCTACAGACTCCCCCTGACGATACCCTCCACACTCTCCCCCTCAATTCAACTCTGCCCCGGCATCCCTCAGGCTTCAGTCTCTTCCTCTGGCTGTTCAGGTCTGAGATCTCTCTCCATGTTAGGATTTTAGAGAAAATTGGAAATGATCCTGCTATAGTTTCCAGTAGAGTGTCCATCTCTAGGGAGGAGAATGGCCAGAAAGCAGGACTGCACACAACCCCTCATATTCTCCCTCAAGCTTCTGTCCCTCAAGAAGACCTGGAGTTCTGATTCAGGGAATTGTTAACAGGTCTGCTCTCAAATGAGTCCTCACTGCCTAAATAAATCCTCCACTATGGAAATGGTCTTTGAGATATTGGCCTTTAAATCCAGTATCTCATACACACACACACACACACACGCACACGCCCCACAACTCCCTCCTCTCTCTGAGGGCACAGTGTCCTGGATTCTGCAGTTTCCAGGATTCTCTCTCTCTCCAGAGGTCAGGTTAAGTTGTGCTCACCCAGCCATCCTCAGTGTCACAATATCCAGGTGGGAGAATCCCCATCAGCTGGAAACAACAGGTATAGCAAATGTGACTGGGTTCTTTTCACCAGGGCAGCCAGGATGTGCTCTGACCACCTTCTGTCCTGAGGATAATATGTTCAGGAATCCCAGGGAGAGTATCTGTCTCTGTGGGAAGCTCAGCCCCCAAACACCTCTGGACTCCAGTCAGTGCCTGAGGTTGATCAGTTCATTGACTCTGGGACCTGGGGAGCTCAAGGCCCATAGGGATATGTGATACAACACCTCTGTACTTTCTGGGCTGGTATGTCATCCGTTAGTCATCCCAGTGACTTCTCCAGCCAGTCTGGACTTCTGCTGAAAACTCTTGTGTCCCAAACAGGGTAACAGGGTCTCTGGTCTCAAGGACACAGTCCTCTTATTCTCACTTCACCACTCAGATGTCACTTTGACAGGAACTTCTGGGTCTGGGTGACCTTTGGTAATAGTAAATCATTCCTTTAGTCATGAGTGGCTGAATGAGCAATTGTTCTATCCTTAAAATTCCCAAAACAAGTTGCAGGGACTGTAGGTGTACCCACTTGAGAGAGATCTAATCACTGAAATGACTCTGAAATTCATGCTAACCATCCTTTCATGGTGTTCACTGGACATCAGATCAGCACTTTCCTCCATAGAGAACCAGACCCATGATTGAAAACTCATAACAGAAATAATAATAATAATAATAATAATAATAATAATAAACTATTTTAGTAAAAATTGAGAGATTCCCATTGAATGAAAAGCATAGGTATTCTATTTCCATTGTTGTTCCATTCATGATTTAATCACAATTTCCATCCATATTGTCTCTGTAATAAAAACAGATCTGAGAAAATATGATTTCACCTGCAACTTCACAATGGCATTAGCTTTGAGATTTAATCAAACATAATGAGGTGAACTTTGTATAAAACGTCAAGAGTCAGGAGTGCTGGGAAGCTCAGTCAGTTAAGCATCTCCCTTCAGTTCAGGTCATGATCCCAGGGTCCTGGAATCTAGCCCTGGGTCTGGTTCCTTCTCATGGAGAGTCTGCTGCTTCTCCACTTCCCTCTGTTGTTCTCCCTGCTTTTTCTCTTCTCTCTCTCTCCCTCTCCCTCTCTCTCTTCAAATAGAAAACTAAAATCTTTAAAAAAATTGCAAGAATCAATTTTAAGTGCATGGTTGACTAAGTAATGACTAATATGTAAACTCTGTCACTGGATCTCTATAAAAGGATCTGGATATATGATTGTTTTCCTCCTAGAACTTCCAGAACATATGCCCTTTGTGCTCTGAGCTCAATGGCACACACAGCCTCACTTGGCAGGGCTCCTGTCCATGTGCTGGGAGAATATATCCTGGCACAGAATCACTGTCCACAGTACATGCAGACCTGTTTCTTCAAGACGGTAGGAAGATGACAGATGACAAAGATGTTCAATGTGTAACCTTCTAGGAATGCACATGACAGCTTCTAACCATGACCTGTGGAGAAGCCTTTCCTGCCCCCTCAGTACTGTGGGAACCTCCGAGGAAGGAGAGCTCTGTGTATCAGGGAAGATTCACATAAAGGAAGGAACCCAGAGCCCTGCACAAAAGGGATCATGGGTCCATGTGGACCCATCACAGCTCTGGATTTGATGCTGATTTAAGAGGGGTTTGTGTAGAGACACCTCCTCAGCCCCGACCCATAAACAGCCAAGAGAGTGGTGGAAAGACTCACAGTAGGTGTCTGAGTGAGGCATAAATTCTCCCTCGAAGCTGTGACAGTCCAAATAAAGGGAAAGTTTGTTTGGCCCTAAGGCCAGGGAGAGTGGACATACCAGTGGTGATATAGCTGTCTCTGAGGGACTCTGGTCTCCATGTCATACAATGGTAAGACTGGGACTGAAGACCAAGGGCACATTCAAGGCCAGTATCTGAGGGGTCAGGGGAGATCAGAGCTGGGCCTGCCACCTGGCACTGCTGTGCCTTCTACTCTGGGCTCACAGGTGGGACCTCTTTAAACACTGTCCCCACATAAATGCATTTTCTCATACCTCTGGATGCTGGATGTCCATGTCCAAGGTAGTGGCAGGTTTGATTTCCACCTTGGCTTGCAGATGGCTGCATTCCTCCTGGGTCCTCACATGGCCTTTGTTTTTGCCTGCGTGGTCACCTCTGTATCTTCTTTCACTTTGTATAAAGGAACAAGGCCATTTTTATGAGGGAATCAGTCTTATGACATCACTTACCTTAATTCTTTCTTCCTTTCTTTGAAAGGAAGAGAGAGTATGGGGGGGTCAGAGGCAGAAGGTGAGAGAGAACCTTAATCAAGCTCCATGCCCAGTGCAGAACCCAACACCTGGGTGGATCTCACATTCCTGAGATCATGACCTGAGCTGAAATCAAGAGTCAGATGTCTAACCCACTGAGTCACCCAGGAACCCCATCAATTACTTTTTAAAATTCTTTATTTCCAAATAAACCCAGAGGTTATTATGGTGTCTGCATAGGATTTTGAGGGGAAAGAGTTGAGTCTAGATCAAGAAGTCAGGACAGAACCAGGGACAGAAAGTCAAACTGTGTCTGACTCAGGATAATTGTGCAGATAATGTGCATCCACATCATTTAGTGAACACCTACTATGTGAGAGACCTAGATCCAATACATCTTCTGTAATTGTTATTCATGGTATATGTTGCAAATGCTTATCACAGCAGATTCAGTCTGTGTGTGCGTGTGTGTGTGTGTGTGTGTGTGTGTGAAAGTTTCAGTGAGTGAGAGAGAGAGAGAGAGAGAGAGAGAGAGAAAACAGTACACTTTTCTGATGGTTTTCTATGAGAAAGCAGATTCTGGGGACAGTCGGGGGCCCCCAGATCTCTCCCATGACACCTCCTCAGAACAAGCCATCACTAAAGGTCCTTCTAATCTAACGGGTGGCCCAGGTCATATTCTGAAATGAGGGTCCCCAGGGGGACAGAAGACAGTGTGAAAACCCTTTCCCTGTCACTCTTCCCTGTCTCATCCCCTGAAAGTTCATTTTTCAGGTCTCTTGGGAAACTCAACACCCACTTCCCTTTACTACTCAGGATCCCCTTCCAGTCTGACCCTTGTCCTCTTCATGGAGACCCCTCCCCCTCAGTTCTGGGCTCTAGCCCCATGTCCTGAAGGGACAGCGGTGGTGAGTGGTGGGTCCTAGGGAGCTGATCTCTATCTAATGGTAGAGGTCTGGACATTAGGCATTTGAACCAAGTTTAAGGTTTAAAGTTCCCCAGAGAACCCCCTGGCTCAACCCTGGTAATACTTCTGCTTGGTTTACCTTACAGGTGAGTGATTAGATATTGTTTTTACCGTAAGAGTCTACTGTTAGGTGCCCCACCACCCTGGTACCTGTCCTAGTTTCTGATCTATGTCCTTGCCATGAGAATACTATTGCATCAGGGGCAACATGTCTTCTGTTCCTGATTACTTCCATGGGCTCTCATTTACCCTTAGATGATATTATTTTTTAATTCTTTTTAAAAATATTTTTAAGATTTTATTTATTTGATACAGAGAGAAACTATGGGAGCAGAAACACAAGCAGGGGGAGTGGGAGAGGGTGAATCAGGATTCCCCCTGAGCAGGGATCCTAGCACTTGGCTTGATCCAAGGACCCTGGGATCATGACGTGAGCCAAAGGCAGACAATTAATGTCTGAGCAACCCAGACACCCCATTAGATAGTATTCTTACAATCATTATCTTCTAGGACTATCTGGTATACTTCAGTTATTTACTTTAGTTTTGTAATTATTCTCAGTAGAAAGACTGATATTCAGAAAATATTACTACAAATGGTCTGGAGAATTAACAGGTTGTAACTCTTGACAATGCACACCTTACTTCCTCTACACCTCCAGAGGGCCAGGCGTCAGTGTGCTCACTAGATTATACTGACTTGCCGGGACCAAGAAGACATCACCACTCAGGCCACTGGTAACCCTGAATGGGTTCCTCTCCTCCTCCTCTATCTGCTTCTACCTGTGGGTGCCCCAGGCAGGGATGCTGGGTAGACAGACAGGAAGGGTTTACTTGAGTGCAACAACTCTGCTGCCATGGAAGTTTCTGGAGATATAAAACTACTTCAGAGAGCTCAGTGTCCGTAACAGAACTTCAGGGCCAGAATCTGAGTGTCCACCCTGATCTAGGCTCCACTCCTACTTACCCCATTCCTTCCCCACACAGGTGAGGGCCAACCTTACATTGGGTGGGTGGGAGATCCTCAATTCTGCTCCATGCCCCAACTCTCATGCACAGTGGGTTGCCATCCTGTTCACATTCCTCTCTGTCCCATTACAGTGTCTGTGACTGAACAGGGCTGACTTAGTCACCCTCAGTGTCCAAGGCTCTAAACAGATGATCACACTCACCTGCATTGGAAACAGCAACCCTGTTGGCAACGAAGGACCAACTTCACTGTAGGAACACCCAGGCAACATCTCTAAAGTCATGATCAACAGGAAGAACACCCAGCCCTCTTGGGTTCCTGACAGAGTGTCTGACTCCAGGTCAGGCAGCCTGGCATCTCTGATCATCTCTGGGCTCCAGGCCAAGACAAGGGTGAACACTCCTGCTCAGGGTGAGATATCAGCTCAGAGGCTAAAATGGTGCTTCAGGCTAGTGAAAAAGGGACACAAAAACTTGAGGTTCCTCCATTCTCATCCAGCACTGTTGGGACCTCACAGAGCATCATATCATGGGGTCCATTAAGAGAAAAAGGGTGAGCTCTACCTGACTATTATGTGGACTATCCAGGATGATAAGAAATAATAATGTGAGGAGAATCACTGGACCTGCAGAATAAACAAGTGCATGTGAATAGTACACATGGGCAGTATCCCCATCTGTGGCCCAGTAGCACCCTTTACTGCCTTTCCCTGTACCACGTGCAATGTCTGGCAAAGGAGATATGGTTGGGGTTCTACAGATAGTGTTGACAGAAGTTACATTTTGAAATACATCACAGTTTTCCAATGAGAGAAAATTTCAAATGGGAAAGTGTCACCATTCCAATAATAGATCTAGAAAGGCCCTTACTCACTCTTTTGGGTTATAACATGAGTATGACTACTGTGAAAATGATAATTATTATTGGTGGGCTGAAGGGTATCACAGTGACTGGAAGATGTGGCACTGTGTCCAGAAGGGGAACAAGTTAAGCAGAAACCTGGGAGTTGCTGTGCAGACAGCTGGTAAACCACTGCACTGGCTGAAGGAGTGTTAGGCCAACCATGTCCTCACTGATGTAGGACCTGACTCCACATGTGAACCCCAATGACCTGTGAGCTTTAGGGTCAGGCTCACTCACCACATTGTTTCAAAGATTGGCTGCCTCCTCGTTTTTCTCTGAGGGGACTGGTAATTTGGAGGCTGATGGACAAGATGCAGGAAGAATGCATTTGAAGGAGAAATTGGGATCCCAGGAAAGTTTCCTCAGAGAATAAGGGCTGTGGGTAGAACACCCACAATGGAACCTCAGGAGACAGAGCTCTGTGACATCTCTACTATTTCTGGAGTCTCTCCTTCACTTGATTATATAGGGAGGCTTTGCCATATGTTAGGGAAAGGAATTCTTGAGGCCACACAAGATCTGCCCTCTCCAAGGTTCATCATGAAACAGGGGAAGTGGCACCTCACAGACTCACATTTCATTTCTCAGTTTGATGGTTCAATAAGGATCACTCACTCAATGGAGCCAGGAATCAAGACTGGGCCATGCGCTCCTTGATGGGGACTCAGCAGCTGTGTCCTCCCTGGTGTGGCAGAGTTCCCTGAGAAGGAACCTGTGTGTGGTCTCATCAGGTGCTTCCTTCCAGGGCTCTCCCCAGGGGTGAAGCCAACCTCCATTCTCCTCAGTATGAGGTGTGAGCTCAGCTCCATCACCAGGGCTCAGGGAGAGGCTGGGAAGTCCCTGGATGGAGTCTATTTGCATGGACAACCCCTCCTGTGGCAGAGGATGGAGGAGAAATGGGTTCTGGGGCAGCCCAGCCCACTGTGGGGACCAGGGGCTGTGTCACCATGGCCTGGTCTCCTCTTTGTGCTCCTCTATTATTGCACAGTTAGGGACAATACTAGGGGACACAGGGAAGACTCTCAGTCTAAATTAGTCCCTCTGGATCAGAGCAAGGGAAACTTTACTTTGGTCACTGACCCACCACCCATGAGTGTCTCTATTTGCAGGTTCTCTATTCCAAACTGTGCCGACCCAGCCATCTCCCTCTCTGCATTGCCAGGATCTACAGCCAGGTTCACCTGCACCCTGAACAGTGGCTTCAGTGTTGACAGCTACTATGTACATTGGTACCAGCAGAAGTCGGGGAGTCCTCCACAGTTTCTCCTGCACTACTACTCAGACTCAAATAAGCACCAGGGTTCTGGGATCCCTAGATGCTTCTCAGGATCCAAAGATGCCTCGGCCAAAGCAATGTCTCTCCTCATCTCTGGGCTACAGTTTGAGAATGAAGCTAACTCTTACTATCTGACTGGACACAGTGGTGATTCTCACATTGACACAGGCAGATGGGTACATGGTATAGAAACTTCCACTGGCTCAGAGTCTTGTTCCAAGGCAATTTAAAACTTACAATATAAGTTGTGTATATGGAAACTGCACTTGTAAGTATTTTTTCTTTCATAATATATTTACCCTCAACTATCCAATCTATGTTTCTGTGATTTTTAGGAAAATAAGACAAAAGCTAAATTTAGTGTCATGATATGCTGATATTGCTCAGTTATTCACCAGGAACATAGCCAGATTCTGTGCAGTTGCTTTTTCTCCTGAGATGAGGAAGATGATCCTTCTTAGATTTCATTCTCTTCAGAGGTCATGAACCATCCCAGCAGGTAGAAAGTCCCCCATGGCATAATCTCAGCCCTTCCAGGAATCAGAGCAGAGACCTTCCCTATCCATGCAAGCTCCAGTGCTCAGGGATGGCTGAGGCTCACTGTATCCAGGGAAGGGGCACTAGGATTTGATATCCTATCTGAGAATACAAGTCTCATGAGAAAACCATCCACGAAGTTGGCCTGGAACCCAATCTTGCACCTCAACCCTCAGTAGTGAAGTCTTGGAGAGGGCGATTATTTAAAGAGGAAATTTGAAGCTTGAGGCAAGAAACCACTTTGTGGACCTTGAGAGAGAAGGGAATGCCCAACACCTCTGGCGAAATGCTCAGCCTGCCCCAGGAAATTTGAGTTAAATAGGCTCATGGATGAGCCTCTGCTATAGTTGACACAAGGGTCTATGGGGAATCCCATGGGTGGTTTTCCTAGCCCATAAGTACTGACTCTGTCCTCCTGTCCCCTCAGAACCTTTTGGATCTTTTCCACAATCCAGGGGGTGGGGGGTGTGAAAGATCCAGAGCAGGAATTTCCCCTATATGTCTATGTGTCAACGCCCCCTCGTGGGGAGCTCTTGATGACCTTAGATCCCAGGTCACCTCCTCCTGCAGAGGAGCAGCAGAAACACAGGGGTCACCATGTAATGATACCAAAGGTACCCGGCAGAGCCACTAAGTTGTGACCCTGGACAGCACAGAGGAAACAGGTGTTCAAGCCTGCTTCTCCAGATTCAGGTGTGTTGATAGAACCTCTAATGAAAGGTGGTTCATCATTGCCTTAGAGAAATATACAACAAAATGAAATGGAACTCCTCTTCCATGAGACATGTGAGAACTTGTACCCTCCACCTTTACCCCGGTCTTATTCACTTCTCCCCCATTTCTGCTTGAGACAAACACCAGTTCAGAATATGGCTTCTAATGTTCCATATTCACTAAAAGTAGAGGACTTCAATCTCTGCACCTGTTTACGTTTAGAAGGTCAATGGAAATATCTCATTTTGGAAGTATTGGTATCCCAATGCAAAAATAGTTTCTTTGTTTCCAGAAACAAAATTATCCTAACATTTACTAGAAATGAATGACAAGGAGGGCAGTCGTGCAGGATGCATTACCTGGGAGAACTGGGTGGCCCTCTGTTCATCCCTGTACATGTCCCCTAGTGCTCTACTGGGCTTTATTGAGAATCCTCTGATCTCTGAAATCTCAGTAATACATATTTTCTCTCTTTCTCCTGATATTAGAACTTTGTACAGCTATTGAATATCCAGTGGGTGGGTTGTGTCTCCCTAGTGAGCATATGTGACTAATCCCTTACCAAGAAATGTACACAAATGACTGGTAAAGATGTGCAAGAATGGTCCATGTAATATGCCATTCAGGTACAAATTGAAACAATAAGTTAACACCAGATTTCTATTAATGTGGGTAACATTCAATACAGTGACAGCATCAGATGTTTCCCAGAATGTGAGGCAGCAGGAACTTTCATTCATTGCTGGTGGAAATGCAAAATGCCCCAGGTGCTGTGGAAGAAGCCTTGGCAGGTTTTTAAAAATATAAACACACTCATATTTTGATACACTACAGAAATCACACTCCTAGGTATTTCCCAAAAGGAGTTGCTTGTGTCCACCCAAGAATATGCACATAATTGTTTATGGCTCTTTTATTTATGGTTGTCAAGACTTGAAAGCAACAAACACATCCTTCCATGGATGAATGGGTAAATAAACTCTAGTGCATCCATACATGGAATATGATTAAATAATAGAAAGACATAAGACATAAGTTATCAGGCCATCAAAACACATGGGAGAAAGTTCCATGCATATTTCTAAGTGAAAGAAGCCAGTTTGAAGAGCTAGAACTTTTGAGCTGTGGGGGATGAGGTGGGGGACAGCCCAGGCCACAGGCTCCTGCCCAGAGTCACTCTGTCTCCCTCATCTACCAGAGGGCACCTGTGCTCCCGGACTGTTCCAAAGCTGGAAGTGCCTCACTCCCAGTCTCTTGCAGATGCTCTGGAGTCATCCCTGGGTGAAGTCCTCCACCCAACTCCTAAACTCTTTTACCTAGCTGGAGCCAAGTCATGGATCAAACTAGCCACTTACATGGACTTGAGAAAAGGACATATTTGCATAAAGACTCTCTACCCTAAAGACGAGTGGACACATAAGAAGGGTTAAGAGCCTCAGGCCTGGCTCGGGGGCTCAAGAGCAGACTTTGGGGCAACTGTACCAGAGTCTGGGCTCCCCTTTACCTCATACTGTTTGCTCACTGCACAAATGATTTTCAAATACCTGGAGAGATGAAATAATACCTTTTTGTGATTTACAACATCAAATAACATATTCTCCACTATTAGGCAGACTTTAAGTTATATTTATGCTATTCATTGGATGAGAGTTTTTTTTTAAGATTTTCTTTATTTATTTGAGAGAGAGATTGAGAGGGAGAGAGCATGAGAGAGGAGAAGTCAGATGGGAGTTTAGATGAGAAAAAAATAAGCAGATTTATATCACTCGACTAGACCTAGACTTCTGATCCAGTAAATTTTTAAAAGGTCTGCTCTCATATTAACCACCCACCCACTCCTGCCAGGTAAAATAAATCTCCCTTCAGGGAAAATATCTTTGAGAAGACTGTCCTTTAAATCCAGAATCAACTTCATGGAGAACCATCCCTCAGGAGAAGTCATAAGCAGGGCAGAGAGATACTTGAATCTCATTTTTGGTCACACACACATAACTCTACTCTTTCTGAGTGTCCTGAATTCTGCAGTGTCCAGGCTTCTCTGTCAGTCCAGAAGTCAGGGTCAATCTGTGCTCACCCAGCTGTCCTCAAGTCACCATCTCTAAAAGAACAGATTTCCCACCAGCAGGAAACACTAGCAAAATTGGGTGTGACTGGGGTCCTGTCACCAGGACAGCCAGGATGCAGCCTAAACTCCTGGTCTCCTGAGACTAGGCTTATGCTCAGGAAATCCAGGAGGTTTCTCTGTCCTCATGGGCTATGGAACCCCGAACCGTCTCTGGGCTCCAGTCAGGAATGAGGCTGATCAGTACATTGATTCTAGGAAAGAAACCTCAATGCTGCTCCCACAGAGCTCAAGGCCCATGAAGATGAGACACACTTTATTGTGCTGGGCTTTCACTCCCTCATTCACCACACTGACACCGCCCGCTAGGCTAGACCACTGCTGAAAAGTCTGTCCTATCTGAGGGCACAGGGTGTTTGACCTCAGGGACATAGTCCCCCTTATCTCCACCTCTCCATCACTCAGATTTGGGACCTTTGACAGAATCTTCTGGGTTGAGGTGGCCTTGGGTAACCTCTAGTCATGGGTGGTTGAATGTGCACTTGCTCTATCCTGAGCATGCCAGACACAAGCACAGGGACTATAGTTCTGCCCATCCCAGATAAATATCTGGCTTCAAATTGCTCCATCCTAGAATTTCTGTCTGTATTTGGTAATTCTATCACTGGAATGGCTCTGAAGGTCATAGGAACAGGACATTCATGGGGTTCCCCTGGGAAATATGTGATGCTTTCCTACCTGTAAGATCATACTCATTAAAGAAAGCTCATGAATAAAATAATAGTAACAATTAATAACAAATCAAATGATTTTAGAAAGAAGTTTGTCGACAACTATTCAACTGAGAATGGGAGGCATTCTTTTCCATGGTTTTCCATCCATTTAAAAACAACTTATATTTATATTCACTCTGCAATAAGCACAGATCCGGAAAAGTATATGAATTATTGTACCTGCATCTTCAACTTGGCATTGCCATTGACTTTAAATCCATCTTACTGAACTGAATTTTGTTTAATAACATACCTCCATTTTAAGTATACTATAGGCTAAGCTGCGACTGATACATACACTCTGTCAGTGCATCCCCATCAGAGAATCTGCAGGTGTCACTCCTTCACTCCAAGAACTTCTAGCATCTGTCCCTTGTGCTCTGAGGTCAATGCCACATGCAGTCTCACTTGGCTGGACTCCTGCAGTCTTGTGCCTGTGCTGGGAGGATAGATCCTAGGAGGGAATCACTGGCCACAGTGTATGGAGAACTTGTTTAAGCAGATGGAAATAGTGACAGATGATAAAGATTTTCAATGTGTGACCTCTTTAGCCCTCAATGTTACCTGGAAATAATCATTTCCTGTCTCCTTAGTGCAGCAGTCACCTCATTGGAAATCAGGGTAGAACCACATTAAAGGAAAGACCCAGCATCCTGCACAAAAGGGGCCACATGTCCTTGAGGTCCTGGCACTGTTCTGAGCTTGATACTGATCTAGAGGACCTTGTTTAGAGATCCTACCTCAGTTTTGATCTATGAACAGCCAAGGAAGCCATGGGCAGACTTAAACTGAGGAGTCTCAGGAGAGCAAAAGTTTTGTCCTCAGGAGGATGGGAGGTCATATGGGGGGGGTGACACCTGCCAGGGACCTAATGCAACTAACAGTGATCAGAGCAGTGGGGAGGCAGGAGTCATGCCTGATGGGGTCTAGTTACCATTTCACACAAAGGTATGTCTGAATCTGACACCAGGGAGTGATGAGGGCCAGTTTCTGAGAGATCAGGGGTGATCAGAACTGAAACCTCCCACATGACCTTGCTGTGCTCTCTGCTCAGGACTCAGAGCTGTGATCTCTCCATCTCTGGCCCCATGTAACCTCTCCCTTGCCCATTCCACTGACATCCTCAGGCAGAGGGATCAGACCCAGGGCCAGTGAAGGATCAGAGAGTTGGGGTCTCATTTGCATGGAAGGGCCCTCCCTCTCTCAGAGGATGAAGAGGGGAAGGGAAAGATAGGGGAGGCTCTGTTCAGCTATGAGGCCACAGAAGGTGGGATCAGTGATGACCTCCACCTTGGCCTGATCCCCTCTCCTCCTCAGCTTCCTCATTAACTGCACAGGTGACTGGGTGTGGGGAGAGGGGAGAGAGGCCCTGGAGGACACATGGGGCTCTGATTCCTCCTCTTGATTGCAGACTCCAGCATCATGCTTTGTGTGTCTCTCCTCCTTCCAGGGTCCTAGGTCCAGTCTATGCTGACTCAGCTATCCTCAGCATCTGGGGTCCTTGGGCAGAAGGGCACCATTTCCTGCACTGGAATCCCCACCAACATAGACTTTCATGGAATGGAATACCAACCTTATGTGCACTGGTACCAGCAGCTCCCGGGAAAGGACCCAGACTCCTCATCTATGAGGATGATACCAGAGACTCGGGGATTCCTGATCTATTCTCTGGTTACATGTCAGGCAGCTCAGACTCCCTGACCATCACTGGGCTCCAGGCTTAGGACAAGGCTTATTATTACTGCCAGTCTCAATGCTCACACAGTGCTCCAGGCCTGTGGGGAAGTGAGATACAGACCTGTTGTTCCCACAGCAATGTCTATGCTGCCACTACTCCTTGGCTGTCAGCTGGTTCCTTTGTTTTCTTGGTGGATGTTGGAGTCTGCAATACACTCTGGAGTATTTTGTATACAAAATATGTGCCCATTCTCTAAAATTCATCTCCCAAAGCCTGTCCTTGTCATTAACGCTTTATATGATGTTCTAACACTGAGCAGACATTCCTGGGTGCCAGTACCAGGCTACCGCAGGTTATGATCTCATTATAGGTCAAGACTGAGATAGGCATGGAAAATTCATGATTGTATGAGACATGACACATCAGGGGGTGTACAGTAGGTGTCCTAGTACCAACAGTTCCCATGAATGGGCCTCCAAATCTTAAACAATTATAGCATTTAGAACCTTTGGGGTCCCTGATAAATTCTCTGGCTCCATGTAAGGCAACACCCAGCTTCCTGATAATCATTGCTCTGTGATCTAAGGTTGAGGCTACCTCTTATTGTTCCTCTTGTTACAACATTCTCAGGACTCACAAAGAGCCCCAGTTCCATGAAAATTAGGACCAGGACCTCTTTCTCATCTGCTGCAAGTAAGGAGTTACCAAACTAATGGGGTTTCCCTTTCTGTGTCCTTTGAGAACTTTGTCTAGGATAGGGCTCCTGTGATTGACTTGAGAACAGAAGGGAAGGAGGGGCCCTCATTCCTTGGTGGGGCCCCTGGATTGACTTGGACTTGAGTCCATGGAGTTAGCAGCAGGAACAGCAGAAGCCACAAGCTGAACCTGAGCAACGAATAGCTGAGGACATTTCCTGGAAGGGCCAGGAAATGGTTTCTGTTCTCAGTTCTGACAAGCCAGAGTCTCTCTGTGAACTCTGATATACTGAGTTTGGGACACAGAGTCTCTTGCTCTGAAGTTCATAGAATGGGACTGGCTGGTCCAGAGTGCCTATCTTGGACCTTTGTGCCTCTCTTTGCTGCCTTGACAAACAGGGATGTTAATGTTGCTGCTCTCTATTTGCCCCCAAATATGGTGACAGGAAAGCCTTTTTCTAACTAAAATATTCTCCCAATGCAAAAACCAGTCATGATTTTTCAGGCCATTTGTTCCTCAAATCGGATTTTACTGAGCACCTAGGATGTCCCCGAGCCATAGTTATTCAGCAGTGTGCTCTCCCCTCATGAGGTTCACAGGCTGGTGGGGAGGATGAAATCCATATAAATCTGATGGGGTTTAACAAAGCAGCCACTGTGGGGGCCTTGAAAACTGGGGAATTTATTCTCCTCAGCAGGCACTATTTTAGCAGGGACCAGGATAACTATAAAGAGTCCCGATGACGGTTCGGACAGAGGTGACCCATGCACAGCTCTAAAATTTACCACAGGCCCCTCTGTGCTGGGCTCAGTTCTCAGCATCAGGAATGTGTGATCTTGTTCTATCTTCCCACAGCCCCTGGACATAGGTGCTATTCCTCTATGCCCTTTACCTAATGAGAATACTAAGGTTCAGAGAGGTGATGTGATTGGCCTGGGGAAGCACAGCTAGAAGCTAAAGGGGCCAGGCTATGGCCACTGGTGCTAAGAAACCAGTATAAGACAAAAGTCTAGTTGTTGCTTCCTAGCCATGTAGCCTTGAGTCAGCCTGTTTGCCTCGATGAGCCTCAGTTTCCACACCTGTGAATAGGACCAGTTCCATAGGTTTCACTGGATAGTTTTCAGACTTAGCAATGTAGCTGGCAAAGCCCAACTTGGGGGGTGCTGAGCTTCAAGGCCAGCCCTTTTTCACAGGGAGGGTGCTGACTTGGATTCATGGAGTGGGGACCACCATGTGTTTCCCACAGAGTGGGGCCTGGGATGCAGTTCTTTCTGCCTTCCCTTCCAGGAGGCAAGCAGAAGGAAGGGAGACAGGGGCGTGGCAAGTGTTTACTTGTACTTGTCTATCTTCCCCACTGGACTCTGAACTCCATGAGAACAGGCAACTAAAATCTGTTATTCCCCATTATATCCCCAGTGCCTGGACAGTGCCCAGAACCCCAAATGCTCTAGAAATGATTGTTGAATGAATAAGAGCCTCTTGGGAGCCAGACCCCATTCTGAATGCAGGGAGACCAAAATTTAATGAAACCAATATGGTCACAGTCTGCATGGCCTGGGTGTGACATTGAGGCAACCACTGAAGGGGAGCAGTGACTTCACTCACACATCTTAAGGGCTGATTGTGTTTATTGGGGGGTGGAACTCATGGCCTGAGTGTGCGTACATGAGTGCTTTCTACCAGAGTCACCCCAAAAGTCCCAAGTATGCAGCCAAAGCCTCCATCTGAGGCCTGGTCAGGGATTCTCAGTCCGTGCTATAGGCTGCCCAAAGGACCTTGTTGTGAAAGATTCTGGGGCTGCTATTGGGTTTTGTGGGAAAGAATGCATGGATTGATTAGCCATGTCTGTTCTCAGCAAGAGGAGGGAGAGAGGGGGGCACATTTGCCATATTTGCCTTCTCTGCTGTGGGTGATCACTCCACATCACTAGATGGGAAATTGCCCTTACCTTGTCTTCCAGGCCATGCCAGACCAGTGCTTATGGACAGAACTGCATGATGGGCCAGCATGTGGCTTTGGCGTTGCCGACTCCTGTTTGGAATCTGACTTCTCAGCCACATGGTCTTCAGGTGCCTTCCAATTCCCAGGTGTTGGCTGATAACATACAAAGGGATGGATTTCCATGGGTCTTCCATAATATCGGGAGTGACTTTCTAATGGAGGAATTAGAGATACCCATGCCAGTTGGTAAGGGAGAGCCATTCATTTATTCATGCAGTCACACATCCATAGCAGATAGAGGGGGAAGAGAAAGAGAGAAGGAGAGAGGGGAAGAGAAGAGAAGTAGCACTGTGAGAATCTGGCTTGCCCATCAACAGTTAATGAAAGTGCCTGTTTCTCTGCAACTTTACGCTCATTCTGTATCATGAGTTTTTTCAACTCTTTACCCACTTGCCAGGAGCAATAAGGGCTCTTGTTCTTTTAGTTGCCATTCCTTCATTTCCTAGAGAGTTAGAACATTTCACCCTTTGCATATTGGTCCTGTGGGATTTCCTCTTTTGTGAATATTCATCCTCCCTCTTTACTGGCCTTGAAGGCAAAACAAGATCCAGGACCTCCAGGAGAATGTGTGGAAGCTGCCAAAGTTGCCCAACCTGTCCCCACTCTCCATCAAGCACCTGTGGATTTGCACTGCCTCATTTAAGAAAATGCTGGACAAAATTGTGCATTACCTGGTGGAAAACAGCAGGTGAGCCTGAAAGACTAGCCATTTGGGTATGTTCTGCCGCCACCTGCTGGGAATTGTCGCCTATTACACAAAGCTTTATTTTCTCCCCCTTGGTATGTACTTGATTTGTAAGAGATGAAATAAAGGCTTTCTGTATGTTTGCCTCCAAATTAGCCAGTTTAGAACCTTGGGTCAATTCAGGTGCTTATGGTAGGATACGAAGAGTTGGAGTGGAATGTAGGATCTTAGTATCTTAGATATCTTTCTTCTCCCAAGAACTAAGCCTACTGTCTTCTTGCTAACTACCTAGAGAATTAATTTAGCTCCTCTATATCTGCTCTCATTTGGTAAATGGCACAGGGATTGCTGCCATTCTGGAGGAAAGCAGGAGAGTTAGTGAGTACACAGCATCTTAGAAATAATAATACCTTTTTACATTTTCTTTCCTAGCTCAGATCAACCTGGTCTAAAAGTTTTATAGTATAATCCCTCTTGGCAAGCATTTACTCATCCATCCATCCATTCATGCAGTAAATATTTATTGAGTGCCTACCGTGTGCCAGGCACTAAGCTAGATGTTAGGGATGCACTGGTCTCAACTCTCATGTTCAACACTTGGACGTTATGCTAAGAGCATGGGGACAGCCAGTGAAGAATGAAGAGACTCTGCATGGCCACTACTCCCTTCCAGTCAAGGGTGTGGGAGAAGGTGGGAGGGAGGGAGAATATGAGGGGAGTATCTGAGAATCTCCTCATCTCTCGGTGTATGAAAGTGCATGTTTAACCATATCTTCACATGCATTGGATATTATGATCAGCTTTTATTTTTAGCCTATTTGCTAGGAAAATGTGTATTTAAAGTGCAGAACGAAGTGATTCCTCTCATGAACCTCGTATTGTAGCAGGGAAAACACATAACTGCTGATTGGGATAAGATATGATATGGGATAAGATAAGATATGATGAGTATTCCAAGTCAGGTGGGTGATGTTTAATCTCCACTGGGTGGCCTGGGAAAGTGTCCTGGGTTACATGGCAGTTAAGCTTCCATTTGAAGACATGTAGGCATTAGCTAGGTAAAGGGGGTTTGAGGGAAAGAGTGATCCCAGGAGAAGGACAGCAGGTGCAAAGGCCAGGAGGTAGGAGGGGAACTGGAAGAAATCCAAGCCTTGGAGTCCAATTAATCTCTTCATCTTCCTGTGAAACATCTCTGCCCTGTGCCCTAGCATGGGTTCAAGACCTCTGTAGTTATTGCCTTTGGCATATGACCTTGTTTCTTCTCAATAAGTCAGTCCAGAGGAATTAGCGATTTATTTCAGTAATAATGCCAACCTCTTTCTTCATTAAACTTATTATTATTACTTTTTTTAGATTTACATAGAAGCTGTGACATTAGTACAGAGAGTCTCTTCTACCCTAGGTGATAACATCCTCCATAATCATAGTACAAGTACCAAAATAGGAGATTTCCATTAGTAAAATACTGCTAACTGAACAACAAACTTTATTTGGATTTCGCTAGGTTTTACATACCCTCATTTTCTCCCCTGTGTTGTTCTATGGAATTTTAACACATGTATAGTTTTGTATAACCGACAGCACAGTCAGGACACAGAACTATTCCAGGGAAACCTATCACCCCAAAGGAAGTCCCTTGGGCCACCCTTGGTGGTCACATCTTGCTCCCAATCCTAAGCGCTCTTTTCCAAGGCAGTATTCTCAAGGTTCATGATCAGGTAACTGTGCTGATTTATGGAATGGAAACTGAATGCCAGAGTGGAAAGTGTCTTGAAGCCTCATCTTCAGCCAAAACATACAAACTTGCTGTGAGCATGTAAAGGGCAGGTCAGTTCTGTTTCAGCCAATATTCTGGTGGACAGAAGATTCCTCTGTGATAAAATTACCGTGATGTTGCCACCATTTCATGAGAACTTCCTGGAGGCAGGGTATGTGCTATTGCTGTACAGGGGGGTTTACATTTAATCATCCCAACAACCTAGGCGGGTGAGTTTCATCATTCTTCCCATTTTACAGCTGAGGACACTGAAGCTCAGAGAAGGTAGTCACCTGCCCACGGACACACAGTGAGGGCAGGAATGGCTGAGCCTGGCACCCACTCTGTCTGTCTCCTTCCAGATTCTGTGGTATTTGCCCCCTGCTGTAGGATGGGAAGACCCAGGCTGGCTGGGTGTAACCTATATCCATCTACTCTGTGGCCTCCAACAAGTCACTTTCCCTCCCTGAGCCTGAGACCCCTCAGAAGGGTAGAACAAGGTCTTTGCCAACTCTACTCTGTTTCTAGATGGTATGAGTTAGCAAAAAATTAGAAGCCACTCCACAACAACTCAAACAAAGAAATGAAAAGCAAAACAGCAGGAACATTATATTGCCCACATCATAAGTTATTTGGAAAAGCCAGGAGCCAGGGGGTGCTGGTGAGCACATCAGGTGGGCATCACCCCCATAGGTTGTCTGGGCAGGAAGTCCTGTTAGTACAGCTTTACAGTGCACACCACAGCTAAAGAGCATCTTGCTGCTGCAATAACATTAGAAGGGCAGACAACATCTGAGTCCCTAAGCAATTTGCCCTCTGAAATGGAAGATGTCATAGAAGTTGATAGAACCATCCAGGAGCCACTTTGTTTTGTTGTTGTTGTCATTGTTGTTTTTTGTTTGTTTGTTTTTTAAAGATTTTATTTATTTATTTGACAGAGAAAGAGAGATAGAGATAGAGGGAACACAAACAGGGGGAGTGGGAAAGGGAGAAACAGGTCTCCTACTGTGCAGGGAGGCCAGTGTGCGTCTCAGTCCCAGAACCTTGGGATCCTGACCAGAGTCGAAGGCAGATGCTTAATGACTGAGCCACCCAGTTGCCACTGGCAGCTCCAGGAGCCACTTTGTAATCATTATTCCTGTTACTCTCATTCCAGCTGTATTGTATAGCCATGTATTAAGCAGTTCTGTACAAAGCACGGTGCTAAGTGCCTCACACCTGTTGTCTCTCTCAAAAAGCTTTCCAATAGCCCTAGGACATCTATTTTTATTACACCCATTTTATATGGGGCATCTGAGGCTCACAGAGGTGACTAGAGGGAAACAGAGCACAGTCTACTGTTAACCAACAGGTCAAAGTATTGTGTGCTCTCTGCCAGTCGCCATCCAAATCTGCCTGTCCTTTTCTTCTGCTAGTAAGTACCACAAGAAGGAGGCCCTCCTAATGGACCCCATGGATGGCCTCATCCTTGCATTTTTGTTGGGTAAGTGGTCCAGGTCTCTCAACTTTATCTGGATCTCTGGGTTCTGCCCACTGGTGCATATGAAGGGCCTCTCACAACTCCCTCCAGCGTCCTCCATCAAAAATGTACCTGTTCCCTGGCTCTGGTCCCCAGGGTCTGGTGCTGGCCTCTCCTTAGGAGGAACCTGGGGGGTACTCACTGGCTGGAGGGGAGAAGAGGTGAAATTGGTGGCCCATGGAGGGAGTAGATGAACTGTCTGGGGCTCTGGAGTCCTAGCACATGTATGCCCCACAGTGGGGCCCTATTCCCTGGAGTACACCAAGATGAAGACTGCGGATCTCTTCTGGTTTGACACATCAGCAGACGAATTTGTGCAGAAGTACCGTATCCACAGTTCACACCTGCAGCAGGACTCATCCACCAAGCATCTGGCCCTTTGTGTGAATAGGGGTGGGATGTGGGGCCACAGGAGGGAGTTGGGCTGGGTTCCAGACTTTGGTGGGAAGGTGGGGAATGGAATGGGACCCTGAGGGTCGCCCCAGGCTTCACCCTGCTCCTCTTGTCACACTGACAGATCCAGAATAGGCATTCAAGTGGCAGCATGGGTGACTGAAAGTCCCTCTCTGCCTGTAACTACGTAGGATCCCTGCTTCAGAGCTCCCAGGTCATGCTGCTCTATGGCAAGAACAGTGTTCTGGTTCAGCTGGTGGGAGAGATCTTGAGCCCGATCTTCCATGGCTGGTGTGTGGGGGGGTTCTATCTTCAGGTTATAGAGGAGGAGTTCCCTCTGGCTCCATGTGGCTCATCCATTCAATCTATCCACCTACCCACATACTTGTCTCTTCTTTCATCTGCCAGTAGTCCATCTCTCCATCCATTCATCTCTATGACATTTCCTTCTACCCATCCATCCATGCATCCATCCATCCATCCAACTATTCATTTATCCACCCATCTTTATATCTATCCATTCAGTCATTCATTCATGCATTCATCCTTCCATCCACCCACATATCTATCTCTTAATTCATTTGTCAGGACTCCATCTCTTCATCCATTCATCTATAGGACAACATTTCCTTCTATCTACCCATACCTCTTTGTAACTATCCACCCATATTTATATATACCCATCAACCCATCTTTACATCTATCTGTTCATCTATCCTTCTTTATATCCGTCCATTTAGTCATCCCTCCCTCTATCTACCCATCTTTACTTCTTTCCACTCATCTACCTATACAGTCATCACTCTATCTGTCTACCTCTCTTTACATGTCTACCCATCCATCCACCTACCCATCTTTACATGCTTCTACCCATCCATCCATCCATCCATCCCTCCATCTATCCAACTATTTGTCCGTTTTTCTTCCAATCCCTCTCTCCACTCACCTGTCCACCCAGGTGTCTATCAATCCAGTCTCTCTTGTTACCACTCATTCATTCAGCGGATATTTATATTGTACCTTCTATGAATTAGATGCTTAGGATATCAAGATAAACATTTTCATGGTTAATATTGATGGAGCACTTCCTCTGTGTCAGACATCATGCTAAGCGCTTTTAACGGCATTAGTTCATTTAAAGCTCACAACAACCATTTGAAGCAAGGAGTTTTATCAAATGCAATAATACTGCAGTGTGCACAGTGGGGAGGAAGGGACAAAGCTATGCTTTCAATTTAGGCTGTCCACTGTGAGGGTCTGTGTCATTTATCATTCACCTTCTATGCCCAGGAGTGGTTCAGGTTCCAGAGATAGGTGGTGAGCAAAACACATGAAGCCCCTGCCCTCAAGCAATCGATATCCCCTTTTCTGTTCCCTTCCTGAGACCACACAAATCAGTGTGGTATTTGGGCTCAGTGAGGAGGAAGCAGAGGGAGAGCTGTTGGCCATTCCAGATCTGCAGTCACAGATGTGACCACAACGTGACCCTAAGCAAGTCACTTCTCCCTCTGAGCCTTCATATCCACATCCCAGTGGGTACAAGATCCTATCTACTCAGATCTAAGAAAATGTGATTTTAATACATTCCATTTTTAAACATAACCATCAGGAAGTAAACAAAAATGCTATTAAGTCATATAAAATGTTTCCTCATAACTTGGAAAGTTTTTGAAGGTACTCTTTGAGAATTATTTAGATATATTATTTAGATATACTGTTTGTTTGTTTTTTTTTATCATACATTATACTTGTAACTACACACAAGGGAACATATAATTAAAAAAAAAAGATTTGTTTATTTGGCGGAGAGAGAGAGAGAAATAATGATAGAGAGAGAGCACAATCAGGTGGAGTGTCAGGCAGAGGGAGAGGGTGAAGCAGGCTCCACACTGAGCAAGGAGCCCAATGTGGGTTTCCATCGCAGGACTCTGAGATCATAACCTAAGCTGAAGGCTAATACTTAACTGCCTGAGCCACCAAGGCACCCCAAGGGAACATGAAATTGACATTCATTAGTGAAGATAGTCCTGAAACTTCTTCACATTTTAGAGTTTAATCTTCATGTCAAATTTTGACTGAGAAACATCACTGTCTATATTTTCCACCAAATATTGTCTTCTGTTCCTTCAAAAGAAGGGGTCAACAAACTATATAGCCACAGGCCAAATGCAGTGCTCCACCTCTTTTTGCCAATAAAGTTTTGCTGTAACAGAGCCATACCCATGAAATATCTTGTATGGCTGTTTTCATGCTGTGATGTGAGTTGAATGGTTGCCATGGAGCCTGTATGGCTCCAAGAGACCAATTTTTTTTTCCCTATCTGACCCTTTGTAGAAAGTTTGTTGATCTCTGATCAAGAGTGTTGGAGGTGCAGTATTTTTTCCAAACTCCCCAGTAGTTTTTGGCTATTGCCTTGTGAGACAACCTGGCACTGTGAACATCTGTGCAGTGGTGAATAGTGTGTCTGCTTTTCCAATATCACATCAGTGCCCTCTTGCTCTAGTTGCCAGGTTTTCTGCACAATCATTTTTGGTTCAAAGATGAATCAGCCTAATCTTTATAAAGACATTTAAAATAGCACCTGTACTGGGGCGCCTGGGTGGCTCAGTGGGTTAAAGCCTCTGCCTTCGGCTCAGGTCATGATCTCAGGGTCCTGGGATCGAGCCCTGCATCGGGCTCTCTGCTCAGCAGGAAGCCTGCTTCCCTCTCTCTCTCTCTGCCTGCTTCTCTGCCTGCTTGTGATCTCTGTCAAATAAATAAATAAAATCTTAAAAAAATAAAAATAAAATAAAATAGCACCTGTACTCCACACATGAAGTAACAACCATGCTCAAAATTGAATGGAGGGGTGCTTGGATGGCTTCACTGGTGACTTGGCTGCCTTTGGCTCAGGTCATGATCCCAGGGTCCTGGGACCAAGCCCTGAGTCAGGCTCCCTGCTCAGTGGGTAGCCTGCTTTTCCCTCTCCCTCTGTACCTGCCTCTGCTTGTGCTTGTATTCTTTCTCTCTCTCTCTCCTTGTCTTTGTCAAAGAAATAAGTAAAATCTTAAAAAAAAACTGAACTGAAGTAACAGTGTCTGACCTGCTAGGCCCAAGTTCGCATGAGATCAGGCAGTGACCACTTTGTCATAATTGTGAGATGCCACTCTCTCAGCTGCATCCCCATTTCAGGTGCATTAAAATGTGAAAACCATTCATAAAATAGTGCTCCATCGTGGGGCATGTGTGGTTAAATGGGGACTGTGACATGAAACCAAGCCATGCTTGGTGCACACACTAGGAGCTCAGTAAATATCAGCTGTCCATCCCCATGTGTTGTTCAGGTGAATTTGGTGGAGAAATCACCTTTTCTGTGTGTGAGGCTTGGAGGCCTAAGTTTCCCCCTTCCTATCAAATGAGGGGGCTGGATAAGTGGTCTCCCCAGAATGCAAAGCATTCCCAAAGGGTTTACAGGGCTCCCCATACCCTGAAGTCTCTTCTGTCAAACATCATACCCCGGGGGCCCAGTTTGTTGGTTGGATTTAAACCCAGGATTGTGTGGCCAGAAAAATTTCAGTACCAATGTTTTGGAGAAACATTGAACCAAATGATTCCCAAGCACTCCTCTCCCCCACCTTACATCACTGAGGCCTTCATCTTTCTGCCTTGCCTTTTCTTATGTGAGCAGGCACATTGTAGACACATTGATATTTGGTTCCAGCTGAGTCTTCACTTTCAAGGTCATTACTGCTGGGGCGAGAGATTTCCCCAGCCCTGGGCTCTGAAACCCCATCTATCATTTTTACTCCTGCCTGGAACCTGGAGCTCAGTGAAAGAGAAAAAACCAGGTGTGAGAAGTATGGTGGTTATCCTGTAGGAAATGGGAGTGCCCAGGAGCCCCAGTGTTTCTTTGGGGATGAAGAGGCAATGAAAAAAGGGATATGGTCCTTGTCTGAGGAGCTCCAGGACTCCTTTTCTTTTCCTAGTCAGCACCCTCTCTTATATAACAAGGGTCAGAACTCCCCAGCTGACTTTCCTAGTGTACGTGAGGAAATATCACCAAAGAGTGTTTATTTGGCCTCTGGAGTCAGGTTGCACTTGGCTGAGATCTCAGCCCTGCCATGTGGAGCAGCAGCTGGAACTCCCTTCCACCCCCCTTCACTGATGGTACAATCACTTCACAAACCAGTCTGGAAGATTTTTATAACCTACTCTTACCTCGTGACCCAGCAGTTCTACTCTAGGAAACTGTTAAAACATGTAAAATGAAAATAGAAGCTCAGATCTTGCTCTTTCCCAGTAGAGTGATCCTGGACAGTCAGCTTCACCTTCCTGAGCCTCAGTTTGTTCATCTGATGTTAAATGGGGATGCGATAATGGGAACTCGTAATGGACATATGGGAAAGAGTCAATGAGAAAATGCTGGTAAAGCCCTTAGCTGGGAGGCTGGAACTCAGAGGCTGTTGGGGTCAAGTTGCACAGCTCCAAAGGGACTGTGGCCACAGATCCTCCTTGCTGGTATGGGGTGGTAGTTGGAGAGTTGCTTTGTTTACTGGGTGCCCTAGGGCATTCACCATTAGCTCTGAACATTCTCTGAGCATCTTCTGGAAGTGAGCAAAACCCAGTCCCTGTCATATCAGCACCTCTCCGGGAGACATGAGATAACAGACCACTGTAACCATGGGTGATGGGCAGTATGGAAGTCTGAGGAAGGAACTCCTGGCCAAGATTCACATGCAAGGGACTCTGTAGAGACTGCTACTCTGAAAATCCTCTTGTGCTTGGCTGCCGTTGGAGGATGTTCACTCCATGGGCCCTGGCACAGGTGACTCTGCTACAGACTAATGCAGGAAGGTCCCTTATAGAGCTTCTCTTCTAACTTCCTTGTGTTGCAGCCAGGGAAACTGAAGCACATAGAAGAGAAAGGTCTGGTTCAGTATAATTGGTGGAACTGGGATTTGAGGTCTGAGCAATATTTGTTGGGGACAAATGGGTCCTAGTGAGAAGGGTGCAGGAGCCCATGGGTGTGGTCTTCTGGCTTCCTGGCCCCTTTGCCACAATGAGGTGAGCAGGCATCCTGTGGACCTAACCACCCCTCCCCTTCTAGCATCTACTGGGACTATTCCATAACCACCCACCTAGAGGTGATTGTGTACATGTACTGCCACCAGCAAGGTAGGGACCATGGGGGGGAGCACAGGGCTGGAGTGTTCCTCCTAGATCCATTTCCTGGATCTCCATTCCATTTCCATTTCCATTATCTGTGTAGTCTCAAACAAGTGGCTTCTCCTCACCGAGCCTCAGTTTCTCTATGAAATGAAAACATAGCAGCAGCTTCTCCTGGCCTTGCTGTGAACATCCTATGACATGATAAGAGCTCAGCATCCAACCCATGGTGTTAGTGGCTAACATTTATTGAGGTCTTATGATGTGCCAAGCAGGGCTCTAAAAAGCTTGGCACAAATTCACACAGCCTGGAATTGGCATAGTTTGGACTCAAAATTAGGTCTTTTTTGTTCAAAACCTGTGCTCTAAAGATCTGGGATTAAAGACTCAAGTTCTCTTTAAAGTTCAGAGAAAGTACATTCAGAACAAGAGGGCCATCCCTGTGGAAAGCAATGGATCCATGACCCACCTAGGCATAAAACATTAAGCTTATTTAGTAAAACAGACCTGGGTTCAGATCCAGGCCCTACTGTGCAGCTGTGAGCAAATTACACTACCTCTCTGAGCCTTGGTTCCGTCATTGGTAAAATAGACAGTAATAGATATACCACATATGTCTATTTTGAGTATTCCAATAAGACGCTGCCTTTAAGGTGTTGTGCTCACATACAGTAAGTGCTCAATATGTGCTAGCAAGTCAAATACTGCTCTGAGATGGGATAGGTCTGAAAGATTCCATATAAAAATAGGTCAAGTTGATTCATAGAGGGTGCTTGAAGGACATGGGATGTGTGGGGGTGACTTCACAGTGGCCAACCATACTCTTCTGGACCACTTCCCATACTACCCAGTCAGTGACCCTAGCAGGTGGGATTTAAGAGGCTCAGAGGAGGTTACAAACTGCCCCCCACTTTCTGTCCAGGCATATCCCAGAGCCTTGGAGCAGATCCGTGGGTCTGTTTTGGCACATCTGGAGAGATGCATGTGCTCGGAAGGCCCCATCTTCATTCCTCATAGTGACTGCCCTCTGGGTCTCCTCTCGCTGTGTCATGGTGCAGTGGGCAGCAGTAGGACAGTGGGACTGCTCAGCCAGGATGGGATCCAGAGGATGCCCTGTTTCTTCCCCAAGTGAGGACAGTTCTTGCAGTTCTTATCATGCCTGGAACCTGGGCTGTTCCCTCATGGCCAGCTGGGCCCTCCACACTGGTCTCAATGGGGAAAGGTGAGTAATCACAGCGGACCCAGGGAGGCTAGAGTGGGGATCAGCCATGAGGAGTGGTTATTTTTTTTTTTTTTAAGAGAGAGGACCATGTGCATACATACAAGTGAGGTGGGGAGGGGGGGAATCCCAAATAGGCTCCATGCACCATGGAGCCTGAAACTCGGGGCTCAATCTCACAGCCCTGAGATCATGACCTAAGCCAAAATCAGGAGTCAGATGTTTAACTGACTGAGCCACACAGACTCCGGGGTAAGTGGTCATTCTTGCCTGTGGATCCTGACATGGCTTTGTGAGCACATATCCCACTGAAACCCTCAGGCTGTGAAGATTGTGGGGACAGGGGTATCCCATGGACAGTGGAATGGGACATGTTCTTTCAGGGCAAAGTAGTTTCCAAACTGCACAAGTGAAGCCCTCAGTGTTCTGCCCAATCCACGTCTTCAGACAAGGAAAATGACAATGTCAGGGATTATGTGCTCAGGATCATCTACCCTGGTATGCAGTCTGAATTCGGTAAGCTGTTCCAAACCCAGGCCCCCTGGATCCACCAGTTAACTGATCATAAAAATGATTCCAGGTGTTTTGGATTTGAACACAAGTGATCTGGACTCTGGGGCCAGCAGGGGTTGGTTGGGGGGGGGCTTGAAATGAGGAAGTTAGTATCTCAGTTTCTCTCCAAGTGAGAAACATGTGCTACTTAGCTTAATAAAGACGCACCTGAGCAGGAGGTAGCCTGAGATAGTGGCTGTGGGCTCTGGAATCCTGGTTGAACCATGGCAAGTCACTTCACCCCATGTCTTGGTTTCACCATCTGCAAAATGGGGATGTTCACAGCACCTGTGACATAGGCCCCTTTTGGGGATTACATGAGATAAGGCTTTTGGCACAGAACATGGACATTATAGCCACTGTTACACTGTTGTTCTTTTAATTTGCTGTATTGTCAGGATTCGATGAGATAAAGAGATGACCGACACAAAGTCTATAGCATAAAGTCCCTCATACAGCAAGCTCTCAAAAAATGGCAGCGAAAACAGCAGAGGGGAAGCAAAGCCTGAGGATCTGGCACAGGGGACACTAATGTATGTCCAGCACATTGCATGGCGGCTCACCTGGTGTAGATGTTTGGTTAACGCAGACTGTTACTGTCAAGGTCATCCTTATCGAGGGGTGATCATGAGGATTACATGACCTAATAGTTGAAAAATTCCTGAAAGAGGCCTGACATTTATTAAGCACCATATGCATCTCTGTTCAACAACAAGTGGTAGGTTCCTTCTGTCCACCCCATTTTAGTTAACCTTTGGTGGCCCTCTTGTTCCATCTGAGAGATAATGGCTCTGAGCCTCCCCTTCCTTTACTGACTGCAGCTGGCCATGAGATGTGCTCTTGAAAGCACATGTCCTTCTGAAAAGGGTGAGCTAACTGTGCCAGGCAACTTGATGCTTGGGCTCTCATCCACCACTGAATTGGATTTGGGTGTGGGGCAGGCTTGGCAGTAGGGGCTTATGTTGCTTGGGTTAGCTTCTTATCTTACTCACGTATTCATTACTTCTTGTCCAGTGAGGATCAAAGCCTCATGTTCCTGCATCACCAAGAGCTGTAGAGTATCCTGAAGTATTCATCACTGAATCTGTTCCTACTCAGGAGCAGGATCTGGAACCCTCCCAGCCTGTTGGCAGTACCATGACTCTCAGTGCCCCACCAGACAGCTGATTGATCAGAGGGGCCCAATGCCATGGGTCTGAATTCCCAGGAAACTCTCAGAACAGGGGCTCATCCAACAAAAACGTGTAGGCACATGCTGGGAGCCAGGCTGGGTGCTGGATGTCTTACTTGGATGCAGTCCATGTTAGTGTGTTGCGGTTCTGCATGTGTCAGTAGAAGAGACATGAGCTGTGCCCACCCACACCCCTCAGTGCCTGCCAATCCATAGCCAGCTCCCATCCTAAGAGTCTCTCTGCCTGAGGGTACTTCTGCGCATGGGTGGGGGGAGCTGTGGGGTAGAGATGTCAGGGCATCAGAGCCTCGCTGGAGCAGCCCTCAGCCAAGGATGGGCAGGAGTTGGTGTCTCAATGGCCCAGCTCCCTTGGCCCTCACCCTGATGAGAAAGTTCTGGCCTATGTGCTGAACACGTCTCCCAGAGTCCCTTCCCCCCAGGAGATAAAGCACCAGTTGCCCATGGTGGTGACCTTTGCGGTAAACCTTTGCAGTACCATCTTGTGTTGCTTACCCTTTCTCCTACCCATGCTTCTTGGAAACATCTCCCAAATTTGCTCCTGGGACTTGAATTCTTATCTGCCCCTGGGGAAACCTCAGTGAACTCAGTTTAGGTAGAAGAAAGCTTCTCGATGGTAGCACTACTGATATTTTAGATGGAATAATTCTTGGTGGTTGTTGGGAGGGGGCACCACATGCCTTGTAGGACATGGAGCAGCACCCCCCACACACACTAACCGCCAAGTAACAACTCTGCCCCCAGCTCTGCCACCCACTGGGGACAGAGACAGAAATGTCTCCAGGCACTGCCAGTTGCCCTCTGAGAGCAACATCACCCTCCATTGAGAAAAGCACACATCCCTGCAATCACCTCTGCCCCTGTGGTGTGGCCAAGTGACTTACCCTCTCCAGGCTTTATTTACTTGACTGTAGAATGGGGACAAAAGCACCTCCCCACCCACGATCCTATTCTGAGGAGTCAATGTGATGATGTATCAGACATCTGATGAGAAATACCTGACAGATGCTCAGTGAGTAATACTAGGTACCATGTGCAGACTGCTGCAGTGTGCCAAGCCTGCCTTTGTCCCTTTTTCTTTTAACTAATGTAATCCTCCCCATGGCCCTCCTAGGCAGGTGCCAGTGTCCTCACCAAACCCTGTTTTCCAGGAGAGGAAACTGAGGCACAGAAAGGTTAAGAAACTGGTCCAGAGAGGCACAGGTAATCCTCGATATGGTTGGAATTTAAGCCCAGGTGTCCTGGCTCCAGAGCTTGTGCCCCTCACAACCACTCCTTGCACATAGTTTTGATATATTGTGCCTTCAACTTCTTCCTCCCCAAGTTCAGATTCAGCCCACATGGGAATGTGCCCCATCCTTGGTTGATATTTTCCAGGGACCTGAGCCTCATGGAGCTAACACAAACAATCCTGTATGGTTTTCATCTTTGAGAACAAAGAAGTCCTTTCTGAAGAAATGCCTAAATCAGAAATGGGCAAACTCCCTCCTGTATCCAAATTCGTCCCACTGCCTATTTGTGTAAATAAAGTTTTATTGGAACACAGTCATGCCCATTCATTGCCACATAGGGCATGGCTGCTTTCACACCACAGTAGTGGAGTGGGATTGCTGTGACAGAGACCATATGGCCCACAAAGCCAAAAATATTTACTGTCTGGCCCTTTATAGTAAACGTTTGCAGGTGCCTGCCATGTAATAAGAGAGAAGAGTTTGGCCTTGTGGGATGGATGATGTGGCCATCAATGGTTTTAAACCCGCTCTCAGTGTCTTCTAGCCTCCGTCTCCACCACCTGGTCCTTGTTCACAGAGGATACAGAGACATGTTCTGAAACATAAAGTCAGGTTCAGAGTCAGAGGAGAGCATTCTAAGACTCCTGTGTTGCTGAGACAGTCTGTACCATCTGACATGGTAGGTGTGGAGATGTTCGTGGCTTCCAAGCACCTGGAATGCAGTGAGTTCAAGTGGAGATGTGATGTGCCTTAAGTGTAAAAGACGCACTGCATTCTGAAGACTTTGGAGCCTCAACAGAAAAGAATGCAAAATATCTCATCAGCAATTTTGTATTGACTCTCTGTTAACATAGTAACATTGGGGATACACAGAGTTAAACAAAATATATTGTTGAAATTGATTTAATCTGTTTCTTTCTCCCCTTTTAGTGTGGCTACTGAAACTTCTAAATTAAGCATGTGGCTCAGGGTGATTTCTATTGGACGAGCTGGTCTAGGGCAGGGTTGATATATTAGGCTGAATAATGATGTGTTTGGTGGTGGGTGTGGTCTTATGTATTATAGAATGGTGAGAAGCATCCTTGGCTTCTACCCACTGGATAGATGCCAGTAGCATCCAGCAAATTCTCTGGTTTAGACCACAAATAATGTCTCCAGACATTGCCAAATGTCCCTGAGGGGATATAATTGCCCCAGTTGAGAACTGCTGGTCTAGATAGAGCATGGATGATGTGGGGGGGATATCAGTCAGGAGAGTATGAATAGGGTCTGATGACCTGAGTCAGAGTCCCAGCTCCATTCTTTGTTCTCTGGTTGGTCATGGGCATGATACTTACATCTGTGCCTCAGTTCCAAATCTGTAAAAGGGGATAGTAATAATTCTTGCTCTCAGTAAGTGATAGCTGTTGTTAGCAGAAAGAGAAGTGGGGCCTTTGTCAGAAAGAGCTGTTAAGGCCAGTTACCACCTGCTGGGGCTTTGGGTGGTTAAGTTCTGTTGTCCTTCTCAGGCTCAGTTTCCTCTGCAGCAGAATGGGAGAAGAGATAGATCCTCAACAGGGTCATTAAGAATGAGAAAGCAATTCCATGTCTGCACATCAGCCAACATGTAATAGGGTATTTTATAAACAGCAGCATTCTTTGATCCTCAAAGCCAACAAAGTACATGGGAGCTGTGCAGAGCTGGGAAGGAAGAGGTAAAACCCTGAGGAGTGGGTTGTTTGGCTGTTTCAGTGTTCTGCTCACCTCAGACATTTCACTGGTGCTTTTTGTTTTGTACCTCAAGTTTCTCCTGACCCCCTGGGGAGCACAGACCCTGACTCTGCAAGCCCCACCTGGATGGCAGATCTTGCCAGTTGGTCCATGCTGGTGAGTGCCATCCAGATGAGATGCTGCCTTCCCCAGGCCAGGACTGAAGCAGCAGCCCCCCAGTAACTTCTGGGCTTCTCCCACCCCTGGGGCTGGGTGCTGGCCACCTCTGCTATGTTGTCATTTGAGTCTTGGTCCCCAAGGTGATAGAAATGTGTGCCCTCAAGCTTTTCAGCCTCCACGTGACAAGATGTAGCTTTGAGTGTTGTGAAATCCATAGCAATGGGGTCTATTGGTGATGCTGGTGGAGTGTGTGGGGCTGGGGCTGAGGCATACTGGCTACACCTTGCTGAAACTGATCAATCCTTCCCTGATATTTTCAGTGACCTGGGGATGCTTTTCTAGAACATTTTACAGAGGCCCCCTGTCTTTCTTGGCCAGCTCATCAGTGAGTCTGCTTGGGGAGGAGCTTTCTGCATTATCCTGGGTAGGGCTGGGCCCTATCCACTACTGAGCTCAGATGACATGTGGCCCTGGTCTACAACTTCCCTGGCCTCACAGACTGAGGGAAGAAGCTAGGTGTACCAGTCATCCTTGAGGGTGCATGACCTGTGGGGCAGATGTGCACCCTTCTCTGTCTCCTAGGTCAGGGCTTGGCCAACTAGGGCTGTCAGGCTAAAGCCAACCTCATTCAGTATGACCCATGAGCTAAGAATGTTTTTTAAATATTTTTAATGATAGAAAAAAAAAAGTTAAAAGAAGTGTAATATTTGTGATCTGTGAAATATGATACGAAAATCAGATTTCAGTATCCATAAATAATGTTTTATTTATTATTATTTATCATAAATAATGTTTTATTGGAACGTAGGCATGCTCATGTGTTTGCATCTTGTGGAAGGCTATTTTTGCACGATGATGGCAAAGTTGAGTGGTTATGATTGTGGCCAAATGGGCACAAACCCTAAAATATTTACTGTCTGTCCCTTGACAGAAAAATTGCCTATCAAGACTTGTCCTAGAGAAAATAAAATCTTTGCTCCTGTCTGGAACTGCCCAAGAGGCCAGGAAGTTAACTACAGAAATTATGTGTGAGTCACCATTGTGTTTGTCATGCAGTTGTGGAGACATGGTGATTTCCATGGAGCTGGAAGAGAAGGCAGTGAGGGAAACTCTGAGTGCTATATCCTGGGAGTCCATGATCAAAAATACTGGTATCCATGTTAGGAGATCAGTCAAGCCCTCTTGGGTTCTCAGATGTGGCTGTTGTTACCAAAATTGTCTTTTGATAAATAGACTTAATGACTATGTCTCCAGGAGGTTTAGATTCAGTAGGTCAGCGGTGGGCTATAGGCATATGGTTTTTTAATACGCCTCCTACCCATGTGAATCTTACCCCCACCTGTTTGAGACCCATTGATGGAACAGCTGTATGGCTCATGATGATGGACAGTTCAGGTGGGCTCATCAGTAGGAACTCCCCTGGGCCTCTTGCCCATGGGAGCCCTTCCTCATATGGTGAGTTAGACTCCCTTCTGTCTCTCTACTAGAGACTCTCTCTCCCAGAATGTCTATCTCTGGGGACTCAGGGCCATCAGCCTTCCCCAGAATCCCCTGGCAGGTCCTCTTCCTTTTTGTCAGCCCTCCTATAAAGACACTTGAATGACAACATGGTGAAGCTTGGTCTCCTGCTCTGGGACTGGGTCTGTTTTCTTGGCTTTTGGTTATCTCTCTCCTCCCACCCCCCACTTCTTCCTCTCTCTTCAGCTGTCATCAGCGCTGCCTGTCTGCTCAGGGCCCCAAATCGTGGTGGTGGTTTTCACTGGATCAGGTGGCCTCAAAGGTCTGGGTCAGATAATGATTGGGGTTGCTGTCTCTGACTGTCACACTCAGGGTCCTTCCTTGTCCCCATACTGGCCTATGGGTGACATGCTTGCTTTGGGATGAGGTTTCTGTGACCTACATAGGCTTAACTGGGGCTCTTGCTCCAACCCTCCTGTCAACCACAGTCCCCCAGGAACTGATGGCTGTCTCCATGAACAACCAACTGCGTCTATAGCACCCCAGACTCCGGATATCCTCCTGATTGTCCTGTTCACTTGGTGAGTGGCTTGGTCAATGGTGGCTCATCCAATGGCTTCAACCATGAGAGGTATGAGGGGCTTAATCTGTGGTTGGAGGGTATGGAAGGATTTCCCAAAGATTTGTAGATGCCCATTTCTTGTCCAGCACTCAATTTAGAGGAGGAACACAAGCTATGGAATCATTGAGGTCTGTGTTAAACGCTAGCTTCATGAAGTCCTAGCTATCTTTGCTTCCTTCCATGTATCAGTCAGGTTAACCAATGTTATGTTGTGGTAAGTAACAAACTGAAATCTCAGTCGCTCAGTGGGACAAAGGTTGATTTATCATGCATACTGTGTGTCTATCGTGGGTCAGCTGGGGGCTCCGCTTGCTCCACATTAAAAGGCCTGGCTGATGGGGCCACACCATCTTGAATATTCCCAATCAGAGTGACAGAGGGAAAGGTGTCTCTTGGATGCCTGAATGCCAATGAAAATGCTCCACCCTGAATGAAGCATGTAGTCGCTGTGCTCATGCCTCATTGATTCCACCCACAACAGGCCAGGATTCACAGTCCTATCATGCTCCTGGAACGCAGAAACTAGGAATACTACTAGCTTCCAACCACATGTGTCTCAGTTTGCTCCTCTGCCAAATGGGGATACAAATGCTTGCTTTGCATAGTTATCATAAGGACAAATCAGATACTGGTCTAACATGGATAGCATGTGGTACCCACCACCTGACAATGTTCAGTAAGTGATGCTTCTTATTGTATTGGATAAAGTTTGATCCCCAGGTCATCTATTTCCTGGCCCATATATCATGTGTCTTCAGGGCTGCTCAGTGCAATAATGAGACTGGCCTGGCTGTGGAAAATGGAACCCC
Organism: Lontra canadensis; assembly: GCF_010015895.1. Lineage (NCBI taxonomy): Eukaryota > Metazoa > Chordata > Mammalia > Carnivora > Mustelidae > Lontra > Lontra canadensis. The sequence goes on from NW_022631081.1 coordinate 6,710,608, forward strand.
TTTTTCCATGTTGGGACTCTGGCCCAATGGGTGGTCCAGTCTTCAGTCATAGGAGCTTAAGAGGTGGGAGCATTTTTGCATTCATATAAGTCATGAATTTCAGTACATGTACCAGAAGTAGAATCTGCATTTAACGGGATCCTAAGCTTGTGTGCACACTTCTCAGTGTGAGAAGCATTACTGCCGTCAGAGAGCCTCTCCTGTTTATGTGTATCAGAATCATCAGGAAGAGGTGACACTGCTTCCAAGACAACTTCCACAGGGCTCCTGATCCAATAGGTCTGTGCAGGGCCCAGGAATCTGTATGTTGGAGATATTCCAAGTGATTCTTGGGCTGTAGTCCAGGGACCATTGAAAAAGCTGTTCTGACCTAGTATCCCCCCTCATGGCATCTGCTTACACACCTGTAGTGACAGGGAGCTCATCATCTTTCAAAGGGTCAAGTCCACTGTCTGTGTGATGCTGTTCTTAGGTAAACTGAGCAAGCCTGGGCCACATCAACCTGAGGGCACAATAAGTGTGATTTCCATGATTAATGGCTCCACGTGTGTAACCGGAGCACATTAGCCATGCCTCCTCCTTGTGTTTTTGAGTTTTCCTGAGTGTCCCCAGGGTGTCCTGAGGGGGAAAAATGCAGATACTCCTCCACTCTTTTCTCTGTGAGGATGAACAAAACTCCCATCAGAAGTCCTTGATTTCCCCAACAGTGACAGGGTCTTACTCCCCTCTCTTCTTTCAGACAAAACAGCTCCTCTTCCACCAAATTTCCATGCAAGGGAATGCTCTGAGGCATCAGCTACTTTCCAAACAGCCAGACTCAGAGAGCTGGTCTGGCTCAGTTAGGTTTAGGTGGGTCACTTCAGACGTCAGAATTCTTTGTGCAAGTGACGGAAACCCACTTCAGACTGGGCCAAATACAAAAGAAAATCTTGACATAACTGAGGAGTCTAGAGGTGTGGTGACTTCAGGCATGGTTTGTTCCAGATGCTCATGTGATGCTTTCGTTCTCAGGCAGGCCCTTCCTATGCAGTGGCAGAAATGGATCCCAGCAGCCACTGCCCGACATTCCTCTAGCCTAGGAAATCAAACAGAGAAAATAGTGTTTATTTTCCTGTAGTTCCAACAAAATGAGTCTGGCCTCATTGTCCTTGGCTCAGGTTGATCACATGACCATCTCTTCCCCAATTCCCATAACTCCAGAATGAGTCCCATATTAGGTCAAATCAGCCCCATCCAAACCACAGAGTGCTGGAAAAAGAGTGACCCCAAATCTAACATGAGAAGTGGAAGTATGGGGAGAAAGCACAGTCCACCCAGAGTCCCCTTGTCAGGCTGGTTTTAATCTGCCCCCTATAGGTAACGAGCTTTGCTCCTCTAGGAAACATGGGCTCAGTGTGGTCTTTTCTGTGTGCTCTCTTCTCCTCCACCTGCAGGGCTCTGCTGTAACTCATATGACAACATGAAGTACCAGATCCTTTCCAGAGCCTTCTTTGGATGTGCGTATTGGACTCACTTGCATTGTGGTTCATTGGCACATTTCTCAAAAGCCTGTTTTATGGCAATAACATCAAGGGAAGAAGCCTGGCTCTGGTACCTGAACTCCAGCTCCCTAGTTTCTAGATGTGTCTAGATTAGTGAAGCTATGCAGACTTCTCAGAGCCTGAACTTCCTCAAGCAGAGACTGGGCATAAATTTTATCTCTGGGCTCTAAGAGAGGGCTGCCAACGATGGGGCTCCTCAGTGGCAGGGGTTTGGTTAGTCACCATTGCATCCCAGTACCCACCTTAGAGGGTTTGTTTTCAGAATTAAATGAGAGGCATATATAAAGCCCCTAGCAGCTGGCATCACATGTCATAGGTGTTCAGTAAAAGTTGGTTCCACTCATCTCTGGGCAGAAGCAGAGAATAAGGAGAAGTAACATTTACAACTTAAATACAGGTATTCTAACTATTTCCATGTAACACATGAGGAAACTAAGGCATAAGGAGGCAAAGTGACTTGCCTAAGGTTGCAGAACTAATACAGGACAGAGCTAGGACTCAGGCCTAGGTCTGCCTGACCACAAAGCTGGTTTGTTTGTTTGTTTTTCACTCTGCTATGTTGATTCTTAACACATTTTATTTTCCCAGCCTCCCAGCCTAAATGGGGGAGAGAAAACCAGTGTATTTTCAGGGATTCTAGAAAAGTGTTACTATATCCTCCGTGGGCCTGGAGAACAGCAGTGCCAGCCATGTGCCCAAGCCCCTGGAGGGGCAGAGAGAGCATGAGCTTCCAAGATCAAGGTTTTTGCCTGTTCTATTTTCATCCATCCCCAGTGCCTAATGAAGTTCTGGCATGGAACAGGCCCTGAACAAGCATTTAGGGGACCCAAATGGAAGAGCTTCCTGGAGGAAGGGGTGGGGGTCGAGATGCATTTTGAACTGTTATCACAGTCAGTGGCTCATCCATGATGGGGGTTGAGAGCCCAGGTTCTGCGCTATGCAGTGTGGGTTCATATCCCAACTCTGCACGTCCAAATAGTGTGACCCATCCAAGAGACAGAAGCAGTCTGTGTCTGCATTTCCCCATGTACAAGATGGAGAGGGTAGGAGTACTTGTTTCATATGGTTGTCATGAGAATTTACTGAGTTAAGTATGTGAGCTCTGGGCAGTTTCCTGGCATGTAGTATGTACTTGTAGAAGTGTTAGCCATTTCCTTCTCTCCCTTTCCCTCCTCTACCTCCTTGCCCTCCTTCTCCTCTTCTGCCTCCTTCTCCTCATTTCTGGTAGGGGCCAGTCCTCAGGCTCTAGAAGGCCCAGAGTCTTTACTGGGAGTTTATAAGGAGAAGCCAGAGGGAGGGTGCAAAGGGTAAGCCCAGGGTGGCATTTGCGGAGTTCCTCCTGTTTACCAGACACTGTGCCCACCAGGTGTCCAGGGTGGAGCAGGTGAAGGGCAGCAGTTTGGTGGCCTTTAAGAGTGCACGGCCATCTTTGAAAGCAAACCATGTGCACCTCCCAGGGCTGCACTTTGAACAAGAGTTGTTCACCTCTGCCATTCTCCTTCTCTCTTGGGATGGGTTGGAAGCACCCAGAGGCCGTGTGAGCTTGTGAGGTCACTTACTGCCTCCTTCCTGCCACCCCTTCCCTACCTCCTGCCAATGGATTAAATGCCTTGACTTCCAGCAGAAGAGGTAATGTCACCCTTGCCCAGGCTGAGGAAGATGATCAGACAACCCTCATAGCAGACACAACTTGTAGACAAGCCAGCAAGAGATTTTTCTCCTTGGCACCCCTCCCTCATCTGGAAGAGAGAGATGATGGGACGTCCTAGGTCATGAGGGTTCAGGGGGATCACGGGCAGGGCAGAGCTTTGTGATCCATGACATGAGACAAGGTGGATTGGTTGATGAATGATGGCACTCTCCCTCCCTCTCTTGCCAGGGCTTGCCTACCTGCAGACACCTCTCCACCATGAGGACCCACCTGTCACCTCTGGTCAATGAAATGATCATGTGTCCAGATTTGCCCTGTGATGCTGGGCATGGGCTTAAGGCCATCATCTGGAGCAGCACCTTCAGGACAGCAAAGTAAGGTTTGGCCTGGCTTGGCCTACAGTAGGGCAGAGCCAGTAGGGGGACCATCTAGTCCTCTGAGCAGGAGGCCCATTTGCTTGTGGGGCTCAAAGCTGTTAGAGGACACCTTTGGGTTCTGCATACCCAACCTGAAGGCCCCTCCCTTTTTGAGAATTCTAAGGCCCACAAGTCCACTTCTGCCCATATGGGTGAGGATGAAGGAGGATGGAAAGTATGCATGCTCCTCTAGATGGAGTAAGAATGAATCCATTATTATAAAGCACCAGCTGTATGTTCAGTGCTGCAGGAGGTGCTGTGAGTCCTCAACCGGAAGGGGCTTACAGTGCAGTTGAACTACTTAGAATGACAATGGTAGCTAAGTCAGAGGCAGGAAATGGGCAGAGGAAATCCCACCACCCAGCCTAACTCTTCCATCTCTGCCTCAGGGGCTGAGAATCCTCCCATTAGATATTCCACCCAGAGTCAGATTCTAAGACTTTATTAGAAAGTAAACGTCCCCACAAGGAAGGTATTTACATTTGAAAAATTGTCATGGTCAAAGTGTTTGGGAAACAAGATGAGTCAACATTTCTGTATCCTGAAGAACTTCCTCAACTTTGGCTAGGCTGATACTCTTGTTGTTCTCAAGAAATTGAGGGCAGGTGGGGGTGGGAGAGCATGTGGAACAGTTCCTCAAAGCATGGGTCCATAGAGGCCTGTGTTGCAAAAGTGCCTCCATGGCTGGTGTGGAAGACAGAATCCATTTTGATAGATGTAGGTTAACCACCATCTGGAGCGGGCATTTAGAAGAGAGAACTGATACCTCCACGTGGGATGAACACAGTGGCTCACTCCACTGGGTATTTTCCCATCCAGGCCCTGGGGAGGGCCAGCAGTAAGCATCTGGGTCGGCCTGGCTTTCCCATGCTGGGGAAAGGTGCTATTCTGTGTAACAATTTGGCAATGCTGGCGGACTCTAGGAAAAACCTGGTTTCCAAAACTGGACAAGCAAGAGGGTTATTTGACATTTCTTTTTTTTTTCATTCATTCATTTATTTATGTCAAAACTAGCTGTTTTTCTAAATGACAAGAAGAATGTTTACTTGCTGTGACAACTCAAACAATGAAGAATACAGGTGTATAGGACAAAAATTGTTTATATCCTTTCTTTCCACCACAGTCCACTTGTTCTGATCCCGAGTTAATGAATAGTGTCAGTTATGTAGAGACCTGGCCATATATTTCTGTGCTTATACATCCATAGAAACATCTATGTAGATATATCTGTAATTCTTATTCTTTAAAATGAAGTGACATTATATTTGTATTTTAAGCAACAATTTCATTTCATATCAAAGACGTATTTTAGATCTCTATGTGAAATACTAAATTCTAGCACCTTAGTACCTCACAGATGAGTAGCCCTTAACTTATTTAAATCTTCCCCTGATGATAGACATCTGGGATCTTTCTCTCTTTAAAAAGTATTTCAAATAATGCTTCAGTCAGCATCTTCATAAGCACATATCATTCTGACCAATGCTTTTATTTCAGGGGTATATTCCAAGAAATTAAATTGACTGACATGCATTTAAAACTTAAATAGATATGCTAACTTAATTTCTCAAAATCCCTGGGAGCCTGGGGGAGTGCACATTTCCTGCAGAATTCAAAAGATTTATAGACTTCTGGGCTCCTCTCCAGGGTTACTGATTTAGCATCTCTGGCAGTGGAGACCAAGACTTTATATTTTTTTGAAATTTCTCCAAATGCTTGCAGTGATCTCCTCAGTTTGGGAGGTACTATTCTAAAGATGGGTTGGTTGAAAAAATAAATTAGTCAAAAATGAATATTTTTTGGTCTAACACTTTTGTAACCCTTTCACAAACTGGCCATATTTTTACCCTTTTTTTTTTTTTTTGGTTGCACTGCTGTATTAGAGTGGACTGAACTGCAGTAAGAATAGTCCATACTTCTTCCATTGTCTGACATCATGGGGTGTATTTCTTGCTCCTTGAGGAGTTCAAAGGGGGATTTCTGGTGATTGGGCACCTGTCCTCCTCCAGAGTCTCAGGGGTGTTTAAGTCTTGTGTCCCCATAATTCTCCAGGGCCACATGGTCATCTTCCTCCATGGAACAGAGGGGAAATGCAGAGTCTGAAGGGAGTACACCTGCTTCTTCAAAGCTCTGGCCTGGAAATGAGCTGTCACATCCTACTGGCCAGCACCTAGTCACATGGCCACACCTAACTGCAAGAGTTGCTGGGAAACAGAGTCCAGCTGTGGCCAAGCAGGTGGATTTTTCATGAAAAGTTTATAGCCTTGGTCACAAATAGTTCTCTGATTTTTAAATAGTTCTGATAAGGCTATCTGCAGAATACAAATTAAACTTCCCAACAAAGACAAAAGAGTGGCTGGATTGCCATTTTTGAATGAGTACATCTAAGACAAGCATTAAGATGTGAATTCAGTGGTGTGCTCGGCTGGCTCAGTCAGTAGAGCATGTGACCCTGATCTCAGGGTTTTGAGTTTGAACCCCATGTTCAGCATTGAGCTTACTTTAAAAAAACGGGAAAGATGCTGGTAATTTTGGTATGTTAAGAGATAGGAAGAGACAGAACCCTACTACCTTTCAAAGTAGCTTTCTAGTAGTCATTGGTACTTTCCATACACAGACATGCACACACACACACACACACACACACACAAATGAACAGAGAGGACCTGCTGGTCCCCCAGCATGACGAATTATAACTGTAAAGCCTTTGCCTGAAAAGAGACATATAGAGATAAGACCGAGAAAGACCGAGGGAGAGAGAGAGAGAAACAGAGAGAAATGTTTCACCAGGAGATATGCCAAACAGATACCACATGATATCAACCTTCTAAAAAAAAATGTTATCACATTGCACACTTTACAGCCTTACCACTGTGGGTGGCCCAACAGTGGCACTTCAGGACATGCTTGGTAACCAACTGGCTCCATACACTCTAGCGTGTGTCCATATTAAACAATGCCTGCTGAGTTATTCTTTTTTAGATTTTATTTATTTATTTGACAGAGATCACAAGCAGGCAGAGAAGCAGGCAGAGAAAAAGGGGGAAGTAGGCTCCCTGCTGAGCAGAGAGCCTGACGTGGGGCTCAATCCCAGGACCCTGAGATCATGACCTGAGCCAAAGGCAGAGGATTAACCCACTGAGACACTCAGGCACTCCTCCCCAAGTTATTCTTGAGCAACACCACTAATGTGCTGACAGGTGCTCTGTGCCCTAGATTTCTTGGAAAACCTCTTAGGAACAACTGTAGTCAGCATTGAGGAAGAAGACCCACCTCCTGCCATGGTGAGCCTCATGTTCTCTAAGGGACAAATGCTGTTTTCTTGGTTTCTTTTCAATCAAATTCAGATGGAATTCAGACAATGTACATTTAAGATAAATGTACAAATACACACAAAATTTAGGAGTAAAAAACAAACAGAAAGAATATGTGTCACACATGACAGAAAATTCCTTAAGGCTCTGATACAAAAATAGTGGAAAGGAAAGTGACGGATCATAGAGAAGAAATACAGAAAGCCAAGGAACTTGGAAAAATGTATTCAGCAGGACTGATAATCAAAGAAATGCAAAATAAATATCTTCCAAAATGAGGGACAGGAGAGTATCTTTGCAAACTTGGGAGGAGGAAAAATACTCTTACAATTTTCCTTCTAGATATTTTCATGTGTTGGTGTCCTGCCTTTTCTGTGCCCTAAAGGCCTGGTTTGCCTACTGGGTAAATCAGCACTGCTGGAGCAGGAGACCTGGAGTTGGCACACACACCCCCACCAGAAAAAGGGTACCTGGAACAGCACTGTCCTAGAGCAGGAGACCTGGGACAGTGCCCCCACACCTGGCCAGAACAAAAGACATGGGGCAATGACCCCACCTGCAGAGCAGGAGTACTGGGTCAACACCATCCCTAGAGAAGGAGACCTGGTACAGTGACCCCTCAAGAGCAGGAGACCTGGGACAACAACTCCCCACCCAGAAGGGGAAACCTGTAGTTTGCTCCCCCACCTGGAGCATGAGACCTAGAGACAGTGCCCCCTCCAGAGGAGATCTGGGACAGCACCCTCCCAGAGGGGGAGGCCTGGGACAATGCCCCTCCACCAAAGCAGGAGACCTGGGATAGTATCCCCTCCACCAGAGCAGGAGAACTGAGACAAGGCACTCCCAGAGCAAGAGACTTGGGTCTGTGTCTACCCAGAACAGGAGACCCGGTACAGAAGTTTCCCCAGAAGGGGAGACCTGGAGAAAGTGCCCCCTTAGAGAAGATCTGGAACTGCACCCCACCCTAGGGTGAGACCTGGGAACAATGTCACCTGGAAGGAGAGACAGAGGACGCTGCTTCGAAGAGATGCTACAAGGAGTTGACTTAGAGACAGAGGGCAGGGATGGGGACAGAATTCCCACAGCACTGGATATTTGTTGTGTGTAGGGATCCAAGAGCCATACCTTGTTGCTAAAGCATAACAGGCAAAGTAGTGAGCAGCTAGATATAAATCTGGAGAGGCAAGTGGCAGAGCCCGTCCCTTTCTTCTCCACACAGATGGCAACATAAGTGCTCCAACATGGGTCAGTATTCACCTTAGAGCTACGGCAGAAGTGCCAAGAGGAGGACCTGCCCCATGAAACTTCTCTGTAAATGCAAGATGCTCATTAAGAGCCTGGGCTGTCAACACAGATGACCCCGGGGGGAACCTGCCATCACTTCCAATCAGCTCTGTGACCTCAGCCAGTGGTTACTCCACAAGTCAGCTTCCTCTGCTGGAACATGAGTGTCAGACAGGGCCTGTAATGGTGTGGGCATGTGAAGATCAGAAGGAGGATCTCTCATATGAAGTATAATGAAAAAAAATGAAGGGGAAGTATAAACGATAATTAGGAAAGACACAGTGAGTGAAGTCACTAATTATAGGAAGAGCAGAGGGGTCGGCGTGAATGTGGGAAGAGCTGTGGGATGCTTCCACCTGTAGAAGTGTGCAGTGCCCATGAGCCATGTGCACTTCTGCCAGGGAGACCCAGGTTTCAGCAGTGGGACCCCTGAGAGAGCTCCATCCCTAGCTGTCCTGGAACAAGGACCTGTTTATCATTAACAATGTCATGAGGAGACAAGCCAAGCCCTGGGTCACATGACATGGACCTTCCCAAGACCCCACCTCCCTATGGCCTGCCTTATTCCCCAATGAGGGAGGCCTGGGGAAGAGTGTGAGATCACAGGGGAGATAATATAGTATAATAATAAAGGGAGGATGGCAGGCCAGGCAGCTGACACTACTCAGTCACCAAGACTGAGTGGGTTTTATTCTAAGCATCATGTGGGATGTCTCCAAGGAGGATACAACCTTCATACTTTAAGAAAATCAATGTTTCTGCTTCTGTAAGAATGCTTTGGAAGAGAAGAAGAGTGGAAGCAGAGGGACAGTTAGAGGCTGTCCTAGAGAGAATGGGGGCTGCAGAGCTGGAGAGGGGAACAGGGTCCAGCTTGTCCTAGGACAAACACCAGACAGGGTGACTGAGGTGCACATGTGGGTGTGGGGCCAGGTGAGGGAGAAAGAAGCCATGTACTATTCTTTGACTTTCATCTTGAGCAACACAGGGCTCACCAATGGTGCCATGTGGTCAGAATGGAGATTGGAATGTCTACACTAACGTGGTGAGTACCAGCATGGATAAAAGGAGTTGAAATCACTGAAGAATTCACACAGAAGCGTGTGTGAGACCACCAGACAGAGATGTGGAGGGATGATGCTTGGTGACTGACTCCAGAGGTTGAGATAAGGATGCTGGAAACCAAGATCTCTTTTCAGGGAAAAGATTCCCCTTGAAAATACAGGGATGCACATGACTTCCTAAGAAGAGATTGCAGGAGGTAGAGCGGAGAGGTGCTGAGGAGCATGTCCAGGGACCTGCAGAAAGGAGGGAAGGAGGACCAGTTGGGGCTGGATCAAAGCCAGAACATGTAGACCTAGGCCAAGAGGTGGAGGAAAGGAAGTCCCAGGGAATACTTAGCCTGTGTCTGAAACAGAGGAAGCATGCAAAGATGCTAACTAGTGTTGTCCTTGGTTCGCAACCAAGCCCCGGTCTGTCCTAGGAGCATTGCTGAACAGTTGTCTGCACAGCCTTCCTGTGGGGCCTCAGCCTCCAGATCTGGGCCCTCCTGGGAAGAGCCCAGGGCCCCTTCTATCCATCCCAGGTTCCCATGTCACCTTCTATCTTTCCTGAAGCCAGAGCTGGGGATTTCATTGGAACTCTGTTAAAGTATCAGAAGCATTTTACTGATCCTCTGGGTTCTGAGCCAGTAGTAAAGGTTGAGGGCTTTATGTGTACAGAGACCAATCTGATTATTCTCCAAGGCAATTACTTGGTTTCACTACTTACTGTTCTCAGACATCTCCATTATGGGATAAAGCACTGTGCTGTGGGTCTTTCATAGATAGATTTTATGAGGTTCAGGAATGTTCCCTCTATCCTTATACTTTGAAGCATTTTAATCAGGAACGGATGCTGGATTTTGCCAAATGCTTTTTCTGAAACAATTGAGAGGACCATGTGGTTCTTCTCTCTTCTCTCATTGATTTGTTCTATCACATTGATTGATTTGTGAATGTTGAACCATCCTTGTAACCCAGGGATGAATCCCACCTGGTCATGGTGGATAAAATCTTTTTAATGTGCAGTTCGTTCCTATTTGCTAGGATCTTGTTGAGAATCTTAGCATCCATATTCATCAGTGATATTGGTCTGAAATTCTCCTTTTTGGTAGGGTCTTTGCCTGGTTTGGGGATCAGGGTAATGCTGGCTTCATAAAAAGAGTCTGGGACTTTTCCTTCTGCTTCAATTTTTTGAAACAGTTTCAGGAGAATAGGTGTTATTTCTTCTTTGAAAGTTTGGTAGAATTCCCCAGGGAATCTGTCAGGTCCTAGGCTCTTGTTTTTTGGGAGGTTTTTGATCACTGCTTCAATCTCATTACTAGATATTTGTCTATTCCAGCTGTCAATTTCTTCCTGGTTCAATTTTGGGAGTTTATAGTTTTCCAGGAATGCATCCATTTCATCTAGGTTGCTTAGCTTATTGGCATATAACTGTTGGTAATAATTTCTGATGATTGTTTCTACTTCCTTAGTGTTAGTTGTGATCTCTCCCTTTTCATTCATAATTTTATTAATTTGGGCTTTCTTTCTTTTCTTTTGGATTAGTGTGGCCAATGGTTTATCAATCTTATTGATTCCTTCAAAAAAAAAACACAGCTTCTTAGCAATACAGGAAACAACATGTGTTGGAGAGGATGTGGAGAAAGGGGAACCCTCTTACACTGTTGGTGGGAATGCAAATTGGTGCAGCCACTTTGGAGAACAGTGTGGAGATTCCTCAAGAAATTAAAAATAGAGCTTCCCTATGACCCTGCAATGGCACTACTGGGGATTTACCCCAAAGATACAGATGTAGTGAAATGAAGGGCCATCTGTACCCCAATGTTTATAGCAGCAATGGCCATGGTCGCCAAACTGTGGAAAGAACCAAGATGCCCTTCAATGGACGAATGGTTAAGGAAGATGTGGTCCATATACACTATGGAGTATTATGCCTCCATCAGAAAGGATGAATACCCAACTTTTGTAGCAACATGGATGGGACTGGAAGAGGTTATGCTGAGTGAAATAAGTCAAGCAGAGAGAGTCAATTATCATATGGTTTCACTTATTTGTGGAGCATAACAAATAACATGGAGGACAAGGGGAGATGGAGGAAGAAGGGAGTTGGGGGAAATTGGAAGGGGAGATGAACCATGAGAGACTATGGACTCTGAAAAACAATCTGAGGGTTTTGAAGGGGTGGGGGGTGGGAGGTTGCGGGATCCAGGTGGTAGTGTTAGGGAGGGCATGTATGGCATGGAGCACCGCGTGTGGTGCCAAAACAATGAATACTGTTATGCTGAAAACAAATTAAAAAAAAAAAAAAAAAGCACTGTGCCGTTTTATCAAAGGGATGACCCCAAGACAGAATCATCGTGTGGTTGTGGGAAGAGTTCAGGTTGGCCAGCAAGTTCTGAGGTGAGTGAGCCAGTTCACTGGGCACAAAGGACCAAAAAGAGGAGAACACATTAGGGTCAATGGCTAGCCTGGTCCTTACACTGCACAGTCCTGGTGGGCACTGCTCAGAAAATGGAGATAATTAAAAATGCCCAAACACACATACTGACTGCCCCTCCCCTCCCCTCCAACCCTTCCCCATTAACACTTTTGTTTTTCTTCCATAGAAATGTGATCTGATCCTTCTGGTGGAGATTCTGCAGCTGATGACTCCAAAACTTCAGTGGGTGGGGAGGGCCAATTTCTACACAGTATGACCGAGAAAACTCGGTCAGCAATTATTTTTTAGACCCCTGAAACCGTAATGGAAATACAGGAAGCCATGAAAACAGGAAAAGACCTCGGAAACAATATCGAACATGGAAGTTTGGGATGTTAGCTTGTGGGGTTACTAGCCAAAATGCCTACACCAAATTTTACATTTCACATTTTAAAATGTACTCATTTGGGCATATTTAAAAAAATTAGTGTGTCAAGCAAAATTTTGGCTCTTTGTGCTGACCAATGTGGGCCAGAGCTAACTGATGTCTAAGAGAAACCAAATTAGCTAGTGGGTGAATCAGCTCCATGTGACACCACCCTCCCAGCACCGTCTGGGGACATTTCTAGAAGAAGCCCTTCCCAGTGGTGGCCAGGTGGCTCAGTTGTTGGGTGTCTTCCTTTCACTCTGGTCATGATATCAGGGTCCTGGGACTGAGCCCCACGTTGGGCTCTCTGCTCCATGGAAACCCGCTTCTCCCTCTCCCACTCCCCTGCTTTTGTTTCCTCTCTTTCTGTGTCTCTCTCTGTCAAATAAATAAATAAAATTTTTTACCCTGTGAAATTTATTAAGTCATTATATCCTTACAGCTACCTAAGAAACACAGCTCTCTCTAATCCAGGCACACCATTAATGAACAAACTAATATTTATAATGTAGACAGAAACTTTAGTACAATAAAGAATCAATTTTCCTAAATGTTGTCTTGTTTACACTTTAATTGTGAATTATGTTTTAAATCAGAGAGGGGACTGCTTGTTATTTCTATTTGAGTTCTTCAAAACTGATTCACCCTTAAATTCCCAGGGAAGACCAATATGAAGGAAATATCGGATAAAATTCCTATTCTTCTCCCCCCGCACATTTCCTACTGTAACTGGTTTGTTCTGAAACCTAAAGTGAAATTGTTCAAATCGTCAAACTTGGCCTCATACTGAGATAAACTTGGAAAAATGTGTCCAAATAAGACTGTGGTATCATAAAGAGTTGGTCTGGTCTTTGCCCCAGTTTCCTGAGATAGAACTCTAAATCCTTGGAAGTTCCTGAGCAACTGATTTAGCTATCTGTGGTGGGCCTGTTGGGACATACCTGCGTTTATGTCAATAATGGCACTGGTGGCACTCCCTGCAGAGTTCCAGGAGGAGACTTGCCATGCTGGAGAAACCAACCATATAGTTAGAGGGTTGAGCCCTTGAGCTAATGATTTCAGCCAGATCTTCTGATCTCTTAGAAGTGGAGTGGTGGGACCTCTCAGGTGGACACATTCCTGCCTGCACTTGAGAAAGTCTGGTGTGGGTGCCAGCCAGTGCTATCCAGTTCCTCAGCCTTCTGCACTCTGTGCACCCTGTACGACCACGAGGTGTGAAAGCAATAGCGCCCACACTTGAAAGCTTGGTGTGGGGGCCAGTTGGTGCTCTTTAGGACCCCGGCATTCTGTGACTGGCCGAGGGTCTGAATGCTCTCAACCCCTGCCTGAGAGAACCTGGCACAGTCTGTTGTGATCCCTCATCGGTGGCAGCCTTCTGCGACCTGCATGGCCATGAACTCTGAGTGCACCCTGCGTGGGCCTGAACCCCAAATAGCAGTCCTGGCAAAGGCAGCCATGGGAAGTGGGCTCCCTGGAACAATATTGCTCACTGTTGTAGTGGCATGGGGGTGCAGAGACAAGCGGGCACCTCAGGGGACCACTAAGAGGGTGGCTGGGTGCACACCCTCTGTGGGAAGTTGTGATGCTTAGCAGAGTTTGCAGAAGGGGAGTCTGTGTGTTCTGGACCACAGAGGGGAGCCGGGTGAATATTCTTTGTGAGGTAGAGGTCTGGGTGCAGTTTGCTTTCCACTACACCCCTGAAGAACAAAAACCTCCAGAGAACAGAAGCTTGAAAAACCAGTTTCCACAAAACCCAGCTCCTTTTTAGGGTGCAGGATGACACAACATAAGCAAGACTGAATGAAAAAACCTGGCAGGCCCCTCCCCCAGAAGACAAGCCAAAGATCCAGAGGACAACCACCAGAGGGTCCCCAAAGAAATGTAAAACCCCAACACCAGGGAAAACAATATATTAAGCTCCTGGTATTGCCCTAAAACCCATATATTTCATAGATACTTTTTTTTTTAATTCGTTCTCACAATTCTTGTTCCTTTAATTTTTGAACCTATTTACCATTAGAACTAGATGTTTAATACAACATATTCCATAATAACCTTTTAACTTGAACTTTTTTCATACATATACCTATATTTTACTTTTTCTTTCCTCTCTTAAAAATATACATATAGATATGAGCTTCAAGGTAATCCTTTTTCCCTGTTCAATACTACCCCTATATATAAACAGGTTTTAATCTCCCTTTATCTCTGGAAAGTTGAGTCCTTTAACAAAGATACCAAGATACACCCAGGAAGAACCCAAATAACCTTCTTTGCCCATGTTGAGAATTTATAGCAACCCACCAACTTTCTCTTCTGTCAGTATTTCTGTATATTTCTTTTTGTTTTGGTATTACATAAATCTTATTCCTGGGGTTTGTTTTGGCTGTTTTTTTTTTTCCTTGCCATTTGTCAATCTTTTTGTTTGTCCATTTTTGTTTATAAACCTAATAAATCTTTTTTTCTTTCTTTATTTTTTAATCACTTTTTAAAAATTTATTTTCAGCATAACAGTATTCATTGTTTTTGTACCACACCCAGTGCTCCATGCAATCCGTGCCCTCTCTAATACCCAGCACCTGGTTGCCCCAACCTCCCACCCCCCACCTCTTCAAACCCTTCAGATTATTTTTCAAAGTCCATAGTCTCTCATTGTTCACCTCCCCTTCCAATTTCCCCCAACTGCCTTCTCCTAACTCCCCATCTCCTCCATGCTATTTGTTATGCTCCACAAATAAGTGAAACCATATGATAACTGGCTCTCTCTGCTTGACTTATTTCACTCAGCATCGTCTCTTCCAGTCCCGTCCACGTTGCTACAAAAGTTGGGTATTCATCCTTTCTGATGGAGGCATAATACTCCATAGTGTATATGGACCACATAATTTTGGAGCCTCATTCTGCTTGAGTTCTCTTTCTCTCTCTCTCTCTCTCTTTTTTTTTTTCTTTTTCCCTTCTTTTTGATGGTGACTTCTGATAGTTCCAAAACGTTCCAGGGCACACCTTGCCTGGATCAAAGTTAATATATTCAGCTATACATTCCCTCAACCACCTCTCACCGAAATCACTAGGAGGAGGAACACCTAACAGAAGAAAAATTCAGAAATTGAGCTCTCTCCATCAGGACTAATAGATATGGACATAAACAGTACGTAGGAAAGGGAATTAAGGGTAACAATTATCCAAGCAATGGCTAGGTTGGAGAAAACCATTTGTGACAAAATAGAATCTCTAAAGGCAGAAGTGAGAGCTGACCTGGCAGAAGTTAAAAATACTATCAATGAGATCCAATCTAATCTAAATACTCTAACAGCTAGGGTAACTGAAGCAGAAGATAGAATTAGTGATCTAGAGGACAAACTGATAGAGAAAAAGGATCAGGAGAAGACATGGGACAAACAGCTTTGAAGCCATGAAAACAGAATTAGGGAAATAAATGACACCATGAAACATTCCAACATCAGAATTATAGGGATCCCTGGGTGGGGGGAGAAAGAGAGAAGACTAGGAAAGAATAGTTGAACAAATTCTGGATGAAAAGTTTCCCGATATGGGGAATGGAACAATTCATGGAAACCAGTGAGAATGAAAACACATTGGTCCAACCTCTATTGGATACAGCAAAGGCGGTCCTAAGAGGGAAATACCTAGCCATTCAAGCCTCATTTTAAAAATTTGAAAAAATCCAGAATAAACAAGCTCTCTTTACAGTTTAAAGAACTTGAAAATCAACAACAAATTAAGCCAACCCCACACAAAAGAAGGGAAATAATCAAGATTAGAGCAGAGATCAATGAGATAGAAACTAGAGATACAGAAGAACACATCATCGGAACTAGAAGCTAGTTCTTTGAAAGAATCAATAAGATCGATAAACCAATGGCCAAGCTAATCCAAAAGAAAAGAGAAAGGATCCAAATTAATAAAATTATGAATGAAAGGGGAGAAATCATGACTAACACCAAGGAAATAGAAATGATCATCAGAAATTATTATCAACAGTTATTGCCAATAAGTTAAGCAACCTAGAAGAAATGGATGCATTCCTGGAAACCTATAAACATCCAAGACTGAATAATGAAGAAGTTGACAACTTGAGTAGACATCTAGTAAAGATATTGAAGCAGTGATGAAAAACCTCCCAAGAAACGAGAGCCCAGGACCTGACAGGTTCCCTGGGGAATTCTACTAAACATTAGAAGAAAAAATAATACCTATTCTTCTGAAGCTGTTTCAAAAAATAGAAACAGAAGGAAAACTTCGGACTCTTCCTATGAAGCCAGCATGAACCTGATCACCAAACCAGGCAAAGACCCCATTAAAAAGGAACATTTCAGACAAATATCCCTGATGAATAGGGATGCCAAGATTCTCAACAAGATCCTAGCTAATAGAATCCAACATGACTTTAAAAAGATTATCCACCATGACCAGGTGGGATTTATCCCTGGGATACAAGGATGGTTCAACATTCAGAAATCAGTCAATGTGATAGAACAAATCAATAAGAGAAGAGAGAAGAACCACATGGTCCACTCAATTGATGACAAAAAATCATTTGACAAGATACAGCATTCGTTCCTGATAAAACATTTCAAAGTATAGATAGAGGGAACATTACTCAACTTCATAAAGTCTATCTATGAAAAACTCACAGCAAAATCATTCTCAGTGGGGAGAAGCTGACAGCCTTCTCTTTCAGATTAGGAACATGACAAGGATGTGCTCTCTTGCCACTGTTGTTCAGCATAGTACTAGAAGTCCTAGCAACAGCAATCAGATGGCAAAAAGAATTTAAATGTATTCATATTGGCAAAGAAGAAGTCAAACTCTCCTCTTCACAGATGTCATGATACTTTATATGGAAAACCCAAAAGACTCCACCCCAAAACTACTAGAACTCATAAAGAAATTCAGTAATGTGGTAAGATACAAAATCAATGCACAGAAATCAGTTGCTTTCTTATATAATAACAATGAAAATATAGAAAGGGAAGTTAGAGGATCCTTTCAATTTACTATAGCACCAAGAACCATAAGATACTTGTGAATAAACTTAACCAAAGAGGAAAAGGATCTGTACTTGAGGAACTAGAAAACGCTCATGAAAGAAACTGAAGAAGACAGAAAAATATGGAAAAGCATTCCATGCTCATTGATAAGAAGAATAAACATTTTTAAAATATCTTACTGTCTAAGGGCGCCTGGCTGGCTTGGTGGGTTAAGGCCTCTGCCTTTGGCTCAGGTCATGATCTCGGGGTCCTGGGATAGAGCCCTGCACTGGGCTCTCTGCTCAGCGGGAAGACTGCTTCCCTTCCTCTCTCTCTCTGCCTGCCTCTCTGCCTACTTGTGATCTCTGTCAAATAAATAAAATCTTTAAAAAATAATGTCTTACTGCCTAGAGCAATCTATACTTTCAATGCCATCCTGATCTAAATGTCACCATTATTTTTCCAAAGTGCTGGAGTAAACAATTCAAAAATCTGTATGGGAACAGAAGAGACCCTGAATTGCTAAGTTAATGTTGAAAAATAAAAACAAAACTGGGGGTATTCTGTTGCCTGATTTCAAGCTTTACTGCAAAGCTGTGATCACCAAGACAGCTGGGTATTGGCACAAAAACAGACACATAGACCAGTGGAACAGAGTAGAGAGCTGATATATGGACCAAAAACTCTATGGTCAAATAATCTTCGACAAAGTGGGGAAAAAATCCAGTGGAAACAAGATAGACTCTTTAATTAAGGTGCTGGGAAAATTAGACAGCTATGTATCAAAGAATGAAACTTGACCATTATCTTACATCACAAACAAAGATAAATTCAAAATGGATAAAGACCTCAACATGAGGCAGGAATCTGGCAAAATCCTAGAGGAGAACATAGGCAGTAACCTCTTCGACATCAGCCACAGCACTTTCTTTCAAGAGATGTCTTCAAAGGCAAAGGAAACAAAAGTGAAAATGAAATTTTGGGAATTCATCAAGATCAAAAGCTTCTGCACAGCACAGGAAACACTCAACAAAACAAAGAGGCAACCCATGGAATGGGAAAAGATATTCACAAATGACACTACAGACAAAGGGCTGATATCCAAGATCTATAAAGAACTCCTCAAACTCAACACTCAAAAAACAGTTAATAATGTCAAAAAATGGATAGAAAACATGAAGAGACACTTCTGCAAAGAAGACATACAAATGGCTAACAGACACAGGAAAAAATGTTAATCATCATTAGCCATCAGAGAGATTCAAATACCACATTGAGATACCACCTTACACAAGTTACAATGGCCAAAATTAACAAGACAGGAAACAACAAGTCTTGGAGAGGGTATGAAAAAAGGGGAGCCCTCATATACTGTTGGTGGGAATGCAAGCTGATGCAGCCACTTTGGAAAACAGTGGGACATTCATTAAGAAAGTAAAAATAGAGATAGCCTATGACCCTGCCATTGCACTACTGGGTATTTACCCCCAAAATACAGACGTAGTGAAAGAAGGGCCATCTGTACCCCAGTGTTCATAGCAGCATTGGCCACAGTCACCAAACTGTGGAGAGAGCCAAGATGACCTTCAACAGATGAATGGTTAAAGAAGATATGGTCCATATATACAATGGAGTATCATGCCTCCATCAGAAAGGATGAATACTCAACTCTTGTATCATCATGGATAGGACTGGAGGAGAATATGCTGAGTGAAATAAGTCAAGCAGAGAGAATCAATTATTATACGGTTTCACTTACTTGTGGAGCATAGGAATAACATGGAGTACATTGGGAAAAGGAGAGGAAAAATGATTTGGGGTAAATTGGAGGAGAAGATTAACCACGAGAGACTGTGGACTCTGTGAAACAACCAAGTGTTTTTGAGGGGAAGGGGCAGGCGTTGAGTGAGCCTGGTGGTGGGTTATTAAGGAAGGCATGTATTGCATGGAGCACTGTGTGTGGTGCATAAACAATGGATCTTGGGACACTGAAAAAATAAAATTAAAAAAAAAACTGGAGGGGAAGTGTGGGAACTGGGGACCAAGCTCAGTCATGTGGCCAGTGATAATTACACTCCAGTAAAACTCTGGACTTCAAGTTCAGTTGAGCACCCTGGTGAGTAGCCAGACATATATGTGCTGGGATGATGATGTCTCCTGATGACAATGGAAGCTTTGTTGGGACTCTCCCATACCTTGTCTTTACCTCTCTTCATATTCGGGACCTGATTTTATCCTTTACAAAAGATGGGAGTCCTCAGTATGGCACTTAACTGAGTTCTGTGAGTTCTTCTAGGCAATCATCAACACTGTTGTGGTAGTGGGAAGCTCCAAATGTTAATTAGTTGGTCAAAGTCACAGGTGGCCTGGAGGCCATGGAACTGTGCCTTGTGTTTTAAGTGAGGAATGGTGCTCTTCATCTGTGGGGTGCCACTGACTCCAGGGGGTCAGAGTTGCACTGTAAAGACTTTCCCTAAAGTACGAGGTTTTCCAACAAGACAAACACTAGCTGGGAAGGTTGACAGGGATAATTGGTGTTCTAGGCTGTGGTTCATGTAGAACACTGCCACACACAGGCCTGAGCCTCCACTTCCAAGTTGGGAGGAGAGATATGCATGCATTCCCAAGGCTTGGAAGCAGATGCAGCAACCTGGAGAGCCTGGAAGGAAAAAGGTGATGGAAATGATGCACTGGGAGTTCCTAAGTGGATGTTACATTGAGCAGGAGGCAAGTCCAGTCACACATTTCAGAGGAAGGATCTCTTGAGGTTGACAGTGAGTCATGAACCATTCATCCCACCAAAGACACAGTGTTGGTTTGCTTGTCCTTCTTTTGGTCAGTGGTTACACCCCCATCTCCACTCCCATGTCCACCCTCACATGCATCTATGTAGTCATTATGTTTGAACTACTGTACCTGAAGAATGGCCATAACACTAATCCCTTATTACCACAGACAAACCTCATCCCAACTGACACTTGCTCTCCCATGAGCCATGACCTGGGATCCTCCCAATGGTCCTGCTTGCTGTCATTATACAGGGTCATACCATGAGCTGCTCTCTGCATCTGCTATGAAACTCTCCCACACTCTTTAGCCCCAACACAACCCTGGGAGCCCTCCTGAGAGCATCAAACCTCCAGCAGGTCCCTGAGTCAAGCCATTATGTGACCTCTGTGCAGTCATATGTGATGCCCCATTGACTGGAGGATCAGGCCAAACAGAAAGTCAACTTCTGAGGCTCAGCATCCCTCTCACCTTTGAGTAATTCTTGGGCAGAACAGATCACTTCTACTTCTTGATTTCTATTGCAATTTATATATTTTTCAGTTCACCAAACATCTTGAAGTTCTATAGGAGCAGGAACCCCACTGCATCCTATTTGATTCTGGATCTGCCTACCTTCTCTAAGGTAGGAAATTTCTCTTCTCCTTTCTTTGCCTCTTTCCACTGATCTTGAGGGAGAGACTGCCACTGCCCTCCTCTCCCAGAGCTGACAAGCCAAGAAGGGGCATGAGGTCTGTACACAGACTGGGACAAGGTGAGGCACCTCAGATCAGGAGCCACAGGGTGGTTCTGAAAATAATGTTGGGTGGGAATGCAAGGTAGGGCTGCAATTAGGGTCACCTTGTGGAGGAGATGGTCACATGATTGGAGTGATATGGGTGAGTGGAGTGGGAGAGGAGTCTCCTTAGGCAGGAGGGGTAAGAAGGGGAATGACCCACTGTGGGTAAGGGGGAGGCTGGGGGCGGTTTGGGGGCAGTGGTGGGAATGCAAGGTTTGCACTGGGTAACAGTGGCACGTAAGAGAGGAAGGCATGTAGGAGACATGTGTGTTCAAAATTTCTGGGCTATCTTTGTGACACTGACTTTCCAGGGCTGGAACCCCAAGGGAAGCTCATTGGAAAGTGTACCAGGGACTACACAAAATATCATGACATCTGCATAACAGTCAGGAGAGAAGAGAGAGAAGAGAGATCCTGAGACAAAAGCTGGGTTAGGCGTTAAGGATCCAGGCATCCAGGCTCTGAGAGGAGACAGTGGGGAGTGCACATCTTGCTGGGGACAAGCCTTGCAGAGTGGCCCTTCTGGACCTTGAGTTTGGATGGACTGACCCCAAGGCTGTAGGTGAACAGGTTCCTATTGGACAACAGGAGTGTCCATCCTGTGGCCCCAGAGAAACTACTGTGTCTCTGCACACCTTGTCTTGTGACCTTGAGTGGGCCACACTGCATCTAACTCTAAATCTTGAAAGTATGTCTTTCAGGCAGCTGGGAAAATATGCAGTTCTTCTGCTCAATTTCAGATCATGCTTCTCTCAGTCTAGAACGAGGCCTAAGAAATGACCAATGTGACAGGTGACCAGAGAGCTTTTTTTCTGGGGAATGGAGTGTTTTGTTGACTATTAGTGAATCACAGCCACTTCTGGATGGAGAGAAAACTACTTGACCATTTGCTTCTGGAGGGTGCTGTGTACAGTCTCTCTGCCTCTCAGAGCTTCCTGATTCTCACTCAGTGTGTGATTCCAGTAAGAGTGGTTATTTAATTCTCTCCCTCTCACTGATCAAAAGCCCCCAAAGAGAAGGCCCTAAGGCCAGCTAGAAGGGGAAACCCTGAATGGCAAAATGGCAGCTAGGGGCCCGAGATGGAGGGTCAGGGAGGCCTCCCTGGTCACCCCAGGTCAGGCCTGTTCCCTTGTTTCATAGCCCTCATGCCTGGCTAAATTATCCCCTCCTCCACTGTCCATCTCCCCACTTCATGACCTCTGCTCACACGTCTTCCTCAGAATTTTGTCCCCAAGCTTGAGAGACCTGAGCACCTGAAAGACCCAGAGGCTGAGTAAATGTTGAATGAATGAACTAATATAACAGTGTGTTAACTATACTGGAATTAAACTTAAGTTTAAAAGAAGAAAAAATTGAAAAAAAAACTGTGTTCATTTGTGCCACACAGCTGCCCAGTTAGCATAAAATGCACTTTAAATATTTCTAATAGATTGAAACTCAGTTTCCAGCTTAAGTATCCATTTTTATGACCACTTTTTGAAGTGATACTGGCTTCCTATGCTCCAAAACAGAGGCTAAATTTGGGCAAGGTTCAAGGAAGTGACCCCTACTTTACCAAAATATCAGCATGGAATCCTTAAATTCTGAAGTTCTGACAGACAAGAGCCACCTGCCTACGGACATGATTTGCTTTCTCAGATGGCTTTGATACCTGAGGATATCAGAATTTTGCTTCCAGAAGGGCAAATGTGAAAGGTATAATTCTGTAACCACTAAGTTCTACTTCATTTTAGAAGAGCAATATTACAACTGTGGGATGAAGAAGAAAACCCACAGATACAGTGAATACCCATACCTTCATTTTATTTTTCAAAGAAGAGTGCCAAAGACTTTCTTCTAATGGGATAATAAAAGAAACTTATAAAATTGTTCAATAAAACTAAAATAGAAAATGGATATAAAAAATGGAGGAAAGATCCAAAGAAAAGTTTAGGAATAAGCTATTCACTGAATAGTCCTTCCATTAAGTCGAGAAAAATGGAGATTCCCCCATCCCCCGCAACACTTCTCAGTAGAGAAGAGGGCTCAAGTCTCGCCTGTGAGCAGGTCAGGCACCAGAGCATGAGGACAGCAAGGTGTATTTGCTGCCCAGGGGCTGAGCACATGGGGTCCTGTCAGCCGGAGAGGTGGCTCTCCACAGAGGGTCACTACTGGCCCCCGTACCCTGTCTGTTGCTGAACAGATGCTACCATTTTCCAAGGGAGTCAGACCCAAAAATGTTGGGGAGCTCTGGCTTTGGGCCCAGCCCAGGTGGTCCGGCTTTGCTGAGGGGCAGTACTCACTGGTGGTGTGCAGGTAGGTGCAGGTCTGGAGCTCCCTTCCTTTGTTACTGGCAAAGCACTGGAAGATCCCCAAGTCCTGCAGATGCAGCTTCTGGATGCACAGGCCTCAGCTTGATAGCATCATGTACTGGGGATTCTGGAGCCTGCTCATGGACACGGCATCCTTGTACCATAGTGGAGGGTGGGAAGAGGGACCCCTGTATGGGAGTGGAAATAATTGGGCATTTGAAAAAATTAAATTTCAATCATTTAATGTGAGGGCTGAGGCAGGCATGATTCAGAGGATACAGGCAATAATTTCGTGGCATTTTTCCGTCTAGGAGTCCTTTCAACAACCCCATACGGTGTTATTTTTCTCATCTCTATGAAGAAATGGACAGAGAGAAGCAGCAAGAGGAAGAGCAGGACTGAAGTCCTGATGCCAGGCTGCAGACTCTTCTGTTCCCCCTGAGCTGGTGCAGGACTGTGCTCTGGTCTGGACTGAAAGGAATTCCAGCCGTGACCATGACTGACCTGGGGACAGATAGGGATTAGGAAGAAGGTCCTTGCTACACTGCAGAGCCTGACTCTGGTACTCGAGGCTCAGGGAAGGTCCACCAGGAAATGAGACACATTTGGCAGGAAGTGGTCATTGCAACCCCAAGATGTCGGAGAGATCAACCGCATCAGTGTACACATATCTCCTAGTGCCGGGCACACAGCCAGCCCTCAATGGCTAGAATGACTATGATTACAATTAACCGCAAGAAGAAGGCATCCCATCTTTCCAGCTGTCCCTTGCTGAGGGCGCTGGACATCACTGGCCTAAGTGGGTGTCTATGGCACTGGAAGATGGGTGCTGTTAATTGAGTACCCAAGATGCACATGGGTGGAGACTGAGGAGACATGAGTGGCATTCAACTCTGGACATGGGAAAGGCTGCCATGGCCCCTGAGACAAATGTGAGTCCAGCAGGTGATGAGGAAGGGCTGCAGGATGGTGTCCCTAGGAGCTAATGGCATTCAGAGCAAGGCCAACACTTGGACCAGGAGGATGGGAGCTTCAGACTGTAGTTACATGTGCCTTCCTCATCCTAATGATACAGTGAAAACCCAGGCCTCGGTTAGTGAGACCAGAGCTCCATGCCACCCAGCTGGCCCAGCTGATGGAGAGTGAGGCTGGGTTTGGGAGGGAAGATGCAGGGGACAAAGGACATGCCCACAGGGGCAGAACTTGTGTTGTAAATGAAGGGGCTGTCCTCAGTCTGAGAGCATGAGGACCTCTGTTGCTCGCCCACCCCATAGCTGTGCTCAGCACATGGACCCTGGGTGATGATGAGTCATGAACTGTTCCCCTGGTGCCTTACTGCATGGGATGAGCCCTGACTGAGGAGGTGCCAGGCTCCTTCCCTGTGCAGTTCCCCTAGTCACACAAGTCTGACTAGCAACAGGGACACTGCTTTCTTGGCACTTCTCCAGCCCTTCTAAATCACTGGAGGGGCCAACTGGTAGACATGACAGGCTGTGCACAGAAACTCCACCAAAGCACATGAGACAACGAGGTCCTGAGCCATGGCAGGCATGTGTATGCTTGCTGTGAGTCCATGGGAAATGCACAGGAATGTCTAGGCTGGTTCTGTACCTCGGTATCCCTACCTATGAAATTAATTTAAATAAAACACGTCTTGACAGGATTCATGGTGAGATGCACACTCTACTGCCTTGACTTCAGATGCTATGTAGGTGTAAGATGTATAAGATGTAAGACTTAATAAATAAAGTTAATATTATGGAATATTTCAAGATGATATGCTCTCAGATTCTGTTCTTTGCCTTAATTATGTTTCCTGCCACTTTTCATCAAATTAGGAAATTAAAAAAATCAATTTAAGGGAAAAGCATAACCAAGTCATATAAGATCTCATAAGAGCAATTACATGATGTGACTTCATGAAGAGTAACTACTTCCCATGCTGCTATAGTTTCATTGTCAAAATTAAAAGAAAGCAGTAAATTATCCAATGGCAACATTGAAAGGCCAGATCAATATATATATTTACATGTCTATATTTAACAAGCAGTTTACCCTATATAAACTATGCAACAAAGAGCATTATCTTATCAAGGGAAGAGCTTAAGATTGTCACTCATCAAAAATTAATTGTTACTATACATGGAACTGGGAGCCTTTCCATTTGGGGGCTATGTAGTGTCATAACCAGAAATCTTATCCCCAACAGTGCTGCAGATGTTGGTTTGTAAAATCTGAGTACTCAAAATGCAACACAGTTGCACTTCCAGACCACTGCTAAATTTAGAAAATGGTGTTCATACCAGGAAGAGAGCAATGTGACCCACTGCGAGCAGGACAATTCCATGTAGAGTTCACATTACTCTCTCCCCACCCTTCCCCAAGATCCTGAACAGCAAGGGATCCTGCAGAGCAGATGTGCCCACAGCATCCCTGTGAAATGTCCAGGGGACTGGGGACCAAGTCTCCCAGGACACATGCTGTGGGAAGAAGCACAGTGGGTATAGGAGGGTGCCCATGGCAGACCCCGATCTCTACAGGAGCCATCAGCACTGCTCAGAGGGCACCCCCCACTCCCTTTCAGAGATGGAAGATGATATGCCTGGACCTATGGATTGCCAGCATGTGTTCTAGGCCTGGACCTCGGAACTCTGGGAGAAGCCAGATGCCCTGGCCAAAGCCTCTGCTCTGCAAACTGATGGGTCTGGGACTGGATCTTATTTCCCTTTCCATGCACTTCTGGTGGTTTTTCCAGTCTTCAATGAGCAGCTTCTACATGCCAGACACTCCTCTCCCAGGCTCTGAGACTTGAACGTATTACTCAGCCTCACCTTCTAAAGTCTTGATTTCATATGTGTACACTGAGATGACAGTATCTTTTTTATGGAGCTGTTTTGAATATTTATAAAATTGCTAGTGATCTTTGTACTCCAAGTTCTTAGAATAAAATACCTGCTCTGAAGATGGGCAGGTTTAAACATAAAAATAAAAAAAGGTCCTTTTCACTGACAGTCTCCAGTGCACTAACATATAGTCTTTGTTAATGAAATTGCCTTTAAAAAGCCTGTCTCTGTGAGGGGGGGTCCGTATAATTATTTGTGCTGCCTGACAGTGTACAGCTCATTTAACAAGGCAAGGGGATGAGCAGTGAAGATTAGTGGAATAACAAAATATAAGTCAACCCAAAGCTGAAAAGAAAAAAAAAAAAGGGAAAAAAAAAAAAAGAAAGTTTTCCTGTTCAAAGAATTTGAAGCCATGTCTCTTACTACAGAGCACATGTGGTCACCAGTCCCAATTACCCTACAAATGGGGAAGTATCTCCTGCCCCAAGCCTTAGGGAGTCACACACTTGTAGAATGAGAGCATTTGAAAGGGAGTCCAGAGGACAAGAATGTCCCTCTCTGTGGGAATGGATGAGGTGAAGGCCTCTTTGTTGTTCCCTTGGGTGAATATTCTTCTTTCTGTTCTGTGGGCAAAGAAGCAATAGCTCAGCAAGGTCAAGGTCATGTTCCTCATGGTCAAATGCCCAGTAACTGAGATCTACTAGGATCCAAAGGCCCTGTCACTAACATCACACTCAACGTGTGTCCCATTTGTGATGAGAGTGCCCCTTCCATTCCTCCACCGCATGGTGGCCTGTGGAGCAGCTGCCCCACACTCACCCATGGCTTGACACATGATGTCCACAGTACTTCACACTTCTACTATCTGACTCTTGGGCTCAGCAGTAAAATACTGTTGCTTTTTAAATGAGAAAAAAATCCCCTAAGCAAAAGAGGAGTATATCAGGAGACACATCTAGCCTGAAAGTGTTTGAACTCCTTTTAAAAACTATTTCTGGAAACTTCATTAATCACGATCATACACCCAGACTTGGAATTCAGTGGGCAGAGGCAAAGGTGTTTTATATTCTAAGGGTTCAGAAACCAAATCACTACTCAGGGTGATGGCTACTTTTTCATTTACAGACTTGGATCGTAGAATATCTTAATTCATATTTTAGAAGGATTATACCGAGAGCTTCCTAAATGTTTATATTTACAGCACAGTGTTTTATAGGATAGTTAGTTTTAGTGTCTAAACCAAACCTCGATGCATGCAGCATGTCAAATAAAGTGCCATAGCCAGGCATGGGGCCTGTGTCAGGGAATGGGGCAGACCAATAACAAATTTATTCAAGTCTTGATGGTTCTGCTCTAAAATGTAGGTTTAATACTTCAATGGAAGGCTAAATAATAGTGAAGAGAAGAAAGAAAAAGGGCCTCTCATCCATTTTTAGGAGCAGAGGAAACTCCAACACTTGTGTATAGTCTCTCAAGTTACTGCCTGGCTGCACAAGTGTTGTTGAAACTGCTGTCATGTTTTAGTACAATTTTACCCAAGTGCCCAGAATGCAGATCTCCAATAGGAGGGAATGTGTTCCTGACAGCCCATAAGGCTAGAGCACTCTCGTCTTAAGAACTAAAATCTCAATCAAACCTGCATGGGCACATGGATAACCCTGTGTGAAAACTCAGGTTGTCAACTGGCAACCTGGGTCACGTGGGAGACACCTGGATCCCAGAGTGCAGAGATTTTCCCTCTGGGCCATTTGTTCTCAGTGGAGGAGAACCTTACCTGCGTGTCCGTCTGTCTGTCCTGTATAGCTGCTGTCTATTCTGCATTCAGTACAGGGCAGAAAGTAGATTGTTCCAGAGACAAACCATTACCTCTTCCCTCTGTCACCAGCTCCAGTTCATATCAGTACCTTTGTGACCCAGAGCACTCCAGGTTTCCGCAGGCTGCTACCTTGGCCCCCATAGCTCATCTGAAAGCAGTTGTCTAGAAACGGCTTCACCTCCAATCCCTGAATCATTCCTGTTGATTTTTTTTTTTTTTTGGTCATTGTGTTCCTCAGTCTCTTACTCCTTTATTGCTTTATAGAGGGTTTTTACATATTTTTTAAGTGTGATGCAATAAGAGATGCTTTATCTGCCATTTTGAATATGCCATGCTGACTTAGCTACCAATTTTTCCCCCACATTCAGTTTTATAAGAGAGATGCAAAGAATTGGCATTCCAAAAAGAATAAAACAGCTTATTTCTGCTGTTCCACACTGTCTGAGATACAAAAGCATTCAAAATCCTTTATGATTGGGTATATTTTTCATAAATATTCCACAATAATGAGTCACTGCTACCCCAACAGGAACAGTACCCTCTCCTTCAATGTTCTATGTTAACAGAAGATTTTAAAAATGTTGTATGCCAATGTATTAAGAATTATTTCTGTGAAGAATGCAAACAAAGGACAAGGGAAGGGAGAACACTTTACCAAGCTCCTGTGTAGCCACCAAGTCTATAGCTGAATGACTTGCAAACATTTCCCCACTTGATGTAATGGCCAAACAACAAGAGAGCTATTACTGCCTCCCTTTTATAGATGAGAAAATTCAGGCCCAGGGTCACATGACTTCAAATGGCAGGCAAAGGGTTTAAATAAAGGAAAGTCTCCATCCAAAATCTGTCAACTTCCTTTCACAACATGACATCTGCTCCTAATAAAAACTTTCGTGGTGCTCATTTAACAACAACAAAAAAATTATATTGACTAGAATACTCCTTCCCCCAAGCATTTCCTTAACTGAGACTTTACTGCAGTTTTCCACATGAACAGTTCCCTGGCTGGTTTAAGGTGGTTGGAGCTGAAGACAATGAATCAAAAGGGGCTTTCTGCAGAGGTCCTCAATAAATGGGCACCAAGCAGCTTGGTAGCAGAAAGGTCGAAGCTTTAGCAGAGGCCTCTTTGTACTTAGGGGAATAGAGCATCTGAGCCAGGAAGTGACACATAATCCTCCTCAGTCTCCCCATCCCCAGGAGACCCTAAATCATTGGAAAGCTGAGTAGGGGGAAGTTGTTCAGGTGGCATTTAGTTAGAAAGTACATAAACAAGGAATCTTGGAATGCAAATAATAATAATAATAACAACAACAACAACAACAATAATAATAAAAATTTCAAAGTTCGCCTAATCTCCTATAGCTGCAGCTCTGCAAATGAAGGAGGTTAAAAGGCAGACACCTGGCTCTGTTGCTTTAGGGGAAGAGCAAGCATAAGGAGACAGGAAGATAGACTCTAGAGAGGGTATGGAACCCAGAATGTGTGGAGGGAAGGGGGAGGAAAATCAGCCTGGGAATACCTGGGAGCAGGGCATTCCAGGCAGGGAATGCTTCAGAGCCGACACTGCCTGTTGGGCTCACAGTGCTAGAGGAGCTGCTGGGGCCTACAGGCTGAGCCCTGAAGGAAAGGGGAGACATGGGGCAAGGGGCGGTGATGGCAGAGGTCATCCCAGAGAAAGCCTCGCTCCTCCAGGAGAACTCTGGGCAATAACCTAAAGGTGGGGGCACCTGGTTGGCTCAGATAGTTGTGTCTGCCTTCTACTCAGCTCATGATTTCAGGGTCCTGGGATCTAGACCTATATGACCTATATCCAAGCAGGGGACCTTTCTTCTCCCTATCATTCTATTGCTGCCCTTGCTTGTGCTCTTGTTCTCTCTGTCAAGTAAATAAATAAAATCTTAAAAAAATACATATATATTTATCTTAAAGGCAGGTTGGAAGGCATTAGAACATCTGGGGCAGAGGATGGCATGAAGTGATCTTGTTTTAAGATTCAAACCCTCAAACCCACTGTAGGGGGCAAGGGACAACATAGGAGGTCAGGCAGGTGACTGAAAGAATGGGTGGTGGGGGTGGAAACTAGGTTTGGGATATTTTTCAAGGGCAGAGTTAGAGTTTGCTGGCAGTTGGATATAGGAATATCTATGGAAGAGGACCTGTGGCGAGAAGCTGCTGTGTCTGAGATGAAAGAACAGGTGGGTTCGGCCTTGTAGGGAGCAGTTCTGGAGCAGGGTTTGGGATATGTGGAATAGGGTGGATGCCTACTCTTCTCAAGGCTCAGCAACGACCCTAGCATATCCCTCTACACTTAGATTTTTTGCCTTTTTGCTTACAGAGTTCACTCTTGCCATCCTGTGTCCAATACCACCTCTGCCCATTCCTCAAAAACATTAAAAAGTTAAAAATACAACTACCATATGATCTGGCAGTCCCTTTTCAGTATATGGACCCAAAGGAAAAGAAATCACTGACACAAAAGGTCTACACCTCCAAGTTAGTGGAAGCATCATTCCCATCAGCTAAAACATAGAGAAAACTTACATGCCCATCTGCAGAAAAACAGGAAAAGAAAATATAGTACATTTATGGAATATAACACAGCCACAAGAAGGAAGGAAATCTTGCCATTTGCTACAACATGAATGAACTTGGAGGGCACTGTCCTAAGTGAGAGGAGTCAGAGAAAGGAAACATCACATGGTCTCACTTACATAAGGTATCTATAAAAGTGGAGCTCACAGAACCAGAACAGGGTTGCCAGAAGCAGGGGTGAGAAGAAATGGTAAAGGTAGTCAAAAAGGACAAAATGTTACTTACAGGATAAATAAGTTCTGAGGATGTAATGTAAAAAAAAAAAAAAAGTCTCTAGGCATTGACAAATGTCCCCTGTGCAGCAAAATTCTCCTTGGTTGGGAAACACTGGTTCTAGTCACATTCCTGGTCATTGATACGGGCAGGAATAAAAATTATTTCTTCACACTTAAAAAAAAAAAAAGAAAGGAAAGGAATGGAACAGCCCTCTGCTGTGAGTAATAACTATACAGATTCTCCCTAACCAGGGTCTCAGTTTCTACCTGGAAACACTGAAGCCTGTGGGCAAGCCCAGGTGAGGTCTTTTCAAAGAGGTAACCTCTTTGACATCAGCCACAGCACTTCTTTCATGACATATCTCCAAAGGCAAGGGAAACAAAAACAAAAAAGAACCTTGGGCCTTCATCTAGATAAAAGCTTCTGCACAGCAAAGGAAACAGTCAATAAAACTAAGAGATAATCCATGGAATGGGAGAAGATATTTGGAAATAACACAACTGGGGCGCCTGGGTGGCTCAGTGGGTTAAAGCCTCTGCCTTCGGCTCAGGTCATGTTTCCAGGGTCCTGGGATAGCCCCACATTGGGCTTGCTGCCCAGCGGGGAGCCTGCTTCCCTTCCTCTCTCTCTGCCTGATGCTCTGCCTGTTGAATAAATAAAAATAAAATCTTAAAGAAAAAAAAAAGAAAATGACACAATAGATAAAGGGCTGGTATCCAAGATCTATAAAGAACTTCTCAAACTCAATACCCTAAACACAAATAATCAAGTCAAAAAATGGGAAGACATGAACAGACACTTCTTCAAAGACATGCAAATGGTTAACAGACACATGAAAGAATGTTCACCATCATTAGCCCTCAGGGAAATTCAAATCAAAACCACATCGAGATACCACCTTATACCAGTTAGAATGACAATAAATGACAAGATAAAAGCAACAAATGTTGGAGAGCTTGTGGGGAAAGGGGAACCCTCTTACACTGTTGCTGGGAATGCAAGTTCGTGCAGCCACTTTGGAAGACAGTACACAGGTTCCTGAAAAAGTTAAAAATAGAGCTACCCTATGACCCAGCAGTTGCACTACTGGGTATTTACCCTAAAGATAAAGATACAGTGAAAAGAACGGACACATGCACCCCAATGTTCAAAGCAGCAATGACCACAATCACTGAACTGTGGAAGGAGCTGAGATGTTCTTCAACAGACGAATGGATAAAGAAGATGTGGCCCATATATAAAATGGAATATCACTCAGCCATCAGAAAGGATAAATACCCAACATTTGCATCAACATGGATGGAACTGGAGATTATGCAAAGTGAAATAAGTCAAATAGAGAAAGACAATTATCATATGGTTTCATTTATTTGTGGAACATAAGGAATAATATGGAAGACATTAGGGGAGGGAAGGGTATCAGAGGGGAAGAGGAACCATAAGTGACTATGGACTCTGGGAATCAATCTGAGGGTTTTATAGGGGAGGGGGTGGGGGGGATGGGTGAGCCCAGTGATGCGTATTATGAAGGACACACATCGCATGGAGCACCGGGTGTTATATGCAAAAATGAATCATGGAACTCTACATCAAAAACTAATGATGTACCGTGTGGAGATTAACATAACATAATAAAAATGATAAAATGAAGAAACATATAATGCCACTGATCTGTATGTTTTCTTACCTGAGCCAAAAGCAGACCCTTAATGGACTGAGCCACCCAGGGGCCCTTAGTCTGTCCACCGTTTGGACTAAGAAAGGACATATGTGTTATTCATCTGTCTATGAAAATATGTGCATTGGCCATAATAGTTCTTCGGCAAGTGCTTGTTAAATATAGAATTAAGTCATGTCCAAATAGAACAGGATTGGTTGTCAGCAACAGTACAGCACCAGCCTAACAGCTGCTGCTTAGTTCACATGCACTGCGTTCAGGCACTATGCTAATGCTGGGGATTCCAAGTTTTAATACCTGAGGTCAGTGTCATCCAGGAGGCGTGGGCTAGTAGAGGAAGATGGACCTTTCACAGAGTGAGTAGGAACAGGCTGTCTGGGGCTAGGAGAGAAGCAGGCAGGGACACGGCAGGACCAGGTGGATGTGTTGTGGCAGGGTTAATTCTTCCAGGGGAATTTGGAAAGCCTGAACCATGTCCTTGAATGATGCATAGACATTCACCAGGTGGAGGAGGGAAGGAAAGGCATTTCAGGAACAGAAAACAACAAAGGTGAAAACCTGTCAGCACACATGGAAAGGTGAAAACCTGTAAAAGCATCTCAACAAGTATGTCTGATTCCTTGCCAACCTGGGAACCAGCATCTCACCAGCTCAAATTCTATAATGTTGAACCCCCAGGGTACTTTCTCACTGTAGCTTTTTCTAGAAATCAAGTCTCACCTTTGGAGTTCCAAGTGGGACAATGAAAGCTGAGAGCAGAGACACCCCCTGCCAGCTTCCACAGACTCTTCAGATCTGAAGCCCTTTTGGTGCCTCTGAACTAGGTTTGGGGTGGTATCCACATCCATGGGGCATCACGTGACCACTGTCCCTGAGGTCGGCTAGAGTGTGCAACATTTCTGCCTGCTCTATAGCCTCTACTTGACAAACCCAGATGTTACTTTATTTAATCTGGGAGAAACTCTGTCTGCACATTTCTCTCAAAAGCTCACTTCTCTTTGAACTCTATGCTCCCAGTGAGCTTAAGCTATTGAAACTAAAGCAGGTTGGGGAAAAAAGTATATGGCAAGTACTTTCTGACTCCCTTCCTGCACCCAATCACCTGAAGCAGATGGAATCAACAGGATCTGTCACATGAAATTTGCATTTCAGTGAATTGGGGACTGTAGCTTCTCTTATCTTATCTCTCCTTGTGTCTTGCTAGGCCAGTGCTTAAAAAATCAATAGGAGAATCAGTACGTGTGCACCTAATGATGTGATCAAATTTGTTATGATTTCTGGAGTTGCCATTGCCATCAACTGTCTTATCAAAACTTCAAGTTAATATCTAAGACTGTAGTTTTGAGATAATCCCTGAAAGCCCTCCGCTTAGAATTAGCAGGATCCTGGAGTACTCCAGTCATCAAACATCTTTTAAAAAAGTGGGCACATCTTGGTGAGTCATTTGTTTATTTATTCAACCCAGTCTTGAAGCACCTGGAAATTTCAATGAATATGAGTGATTCTTTCAAATAAAGAAGAATTTGATAAAGATATGGCTGAGCATACAATTTAGATGAGAGTAATGAAACCATCCTTTGTAGATGAGGATACAATGGCAACCCCACTAATAGCAGACAGTGGGCTTAATTATCTTTTCAGCAAAAATAATTGATTTCCATTAATCTGTGTTTCTCTTTTACTTCTGGTTGCTAAAATCCACTTCAAGTTCCAGTTATAGATAAGATGGAACAACATTTCACCTCTCTTTTCCACTATGTTTAATTACAAAACTTGGACAGAATGCATGGGTCAGGTACTGAGGTCCCTCAGAAAAAAATAGTGCTGGGCAGATTGGGGAAGAAGACCAAGATTTAAAGGACCTCCAGTGGTGGTGACTTTGCCATTTTCCCTCCAGTGTTCCAGCCTGGATAGGATGTAGCTGGAAACCCACTTGTAACCTGTTGGGGCGTAGGCAGAAAGTGCTCAGGGAAGCTGCTGGCTTTGATTCAAAGTTGAAAAACAGGATTCCTAGTCCCCAGAAACAGCAGCAGTGCCCCCAGTCTTCCTTTTCCTTCTTCTTTCTTGTTTTCCCCTTTCTCTCATACCCTGGCCCTCAGACAGTCCCAGAGGTGGTGGCTGGTGAAGGGGCCACCAGGAGCCTAAATGCAGAGAGGGGAACTTCTGTCTATATTCAGTGGAATTATGACCCTCAAAAGGCCACTGACCCTGGAGCTTTCCTCTCCCTCTCCTCCCTCCACATGAGCCCACATACAATCCTCAGGGCAGAGGTGGTCAGCAGACTACAGTGATGAGACCCTCAAGCTTTGGCTAGAGGACCCTAAACAGGGGCATCAGAGAAGTTGAATTCCTTAATACATTTAAGGAAGAAACCATACATACAATTTCTAAAAACAATAGAATTCAGTGAGTGATTGATGAGAAG
Organism: Lontra canadensis; assembly: GCF_010015895.1. Lineage (NCBI taxonomy): Eukaryota > Metazoa > Chordata > Mammalia > Carnivora > Mustelidae > Lontra > Lontra canadensis. The sequence goes on from NW_022631081.1 coordinate 6,745,117, forward strand.
AGAAAATTGGGGAAACTCAGATACATGGACTGAAAAACATGTAGGGCAAAAGAGGAAATCACAAACAAAATAAAAAAATATTTTACCATGAATGAGAAGAAAATGCAACATACCAGAAGTTAAAGAATGCAGCTGAAGTGTGCTTAAGAGAAATTCATAATAGTAAAGAAAATAAAGAAGAAAGAAGAGTAATGACTTAAACCAATCCACCCTTTCCACTTTAACAAAAAAAAAAAAAAAAAAAAAAAAGAAGAGAGAGAGAGAGAGAGAGAGAAAGCAAAATCCAAAGCAAGTAGAAGAGAATAGAATCATAAGGAGCAGGCCAGAAATATGATAAAATAGAGAATAGAAAATCAATACAAAATATCAATAGAACAAAATGCATTTTTGAAAATATCAACAAAATTGATAAGCCTCACATAGACTGCCTGGGGGGGGGAACAAATAGAGTCAAATTACTAAAATCAAAATTAAACAAGAAGGTGTGCCTAGTGACTTCACAAATTAAAAAAAAAAAAAGATTATAAGGGAATTCTGTTAACAGTTATAGCAATAGCCAAGGTAACAGAGGAGAGAAACAAAATGGAAGACCATAAATCACCAACACCATCTCAGGAAAAGTGGAAAATCTGAATAGATGTATATAGGAAGTGAGCAGACTGAATTAGCAATAAAACTTCCCATGAAGAAAAATTCATAAGTGGATGGCTTTGCTGGTCAATTCTGTCAAACACTAAAAGAAGAAGAAGCACTAATACCTCACAAACTCTTCCCAAAAATAAGAGGTGGAAGAACATTTGCTAACTAATTCTTGTGAGGCCAGAATTACCCTGATACTGAAACCAGACAGAGAGATCACAAAAACAAAAATACTCCAACACTACACATCAATATCCCTTATGGATAATGATTAAAAATCCTTAGCAAAATCTTAGTCAATGAAGCAACAAAGGAAAAAGATACATTATGACCATCTAGGATGTAAAGTGAGGTTGGTTTAATATGTGAAAACAAATCATTAATTAAAAACATTAAGATAATGAAGGACATAGCCCATATGATCATCTCAGTGGACACAGGAAACACATCTGACAAAATCCAATACTCTTTCATAATACAAACACTGAACAAATGAGAAATAGAAGGGAACTTCCATAATCTGATACATCATCTCTGAAAAACCTGTATTTAGGACAGTCAGTGATGAATAATTGAAGGATTTCCCTTTGGTAGGATCAGTAAAAAGACCATTATGCCTGCTTTCCCCACTTAAAAAAATATTTTATTTATTTATTTGACAGACAGAGATCACAGATAGGCAGAGAGACAGTCATAGAGAGAGAGGGTGAAGCAGGCTCCCTGCTGAGCAGAGAGCCTGATGTGGGGCTTGATCCCAGGACCCTTAGATCATGACCTGAGTGAAGGCAGAGGCTTAACCCACTGAGCCACCCAGGCACCCCTGCTTTCCCCACTTTTCTCCCATGTTGTACTAGAAGCTTCAGACAGGGTACTTAAGAAACAAAAATATATTTTAAAAAATCCAGTTTGAATGGAAGAAGTAAAACCATCTCTATTTGTAGAAATATGATTTTATATATAGAAAGAGTCTAAAAAACACTTAAAAAAAAAGAAAACTATTCAGACAACTGATGAGGTTAAGCAAGCTTTCAGATGAGAGATCCACACAAAGAAATCACTTGAATTTCTCTACAGTAGCAATGAACAATCCTCAAATAAAATTGAGAAAATAAATTCTTTTATAATAGCATCAGAAGAGTCAAAAATGAGGGGTACACAATAAAGGAAGTTCAAAACTCATACACATTAAACTATGAAACATTATTGGGAAAAGTAGTTCAAAAGACCTAAAGAAATGGAAAGACTACCTATAATCATGGATTAGAAGACACATATTATGATGATGCAAGGCTTCCCAAATTGTCTACATATTCAAGAAATCTCTATCAAAATCCCAGCTACTTCCCCACTGCCAGAAATTTACATATTTATCCTCAAATGCACTTCAACATGCAAGGGACCCAGAAGAGCAAAACACTCTTGAGAAAGAATACAAATGAGTACTAACACTTTCTCCTTTAAAAGCTTAAAACAATGCTAAAGTAATCAAGATAATGTTATACTGGCATGAGGATTGACATTTGGATCAAGGGAATGTGTAACTGTCCCTCAGAACAATGTATTACTTAAAATATAACCCATGAAAAATTACACTAGTTGCCAAGCATGCTTATATATAGCCTTAAGAAAAACATATACTGGCAACAGGCCTCTGGGGGAAAGGAAGATATATGTCCTTAAAGCTGAGCAGCTAGCTGTGAACGCCCGGCTGGCTCAGGGCCGAATGCCGCCTGCTTCATTTTTCCATTATCTTCCCTTCCCGCCGAGAGCACCTGTGGCTAATTAGATGAACCCTTTGGTGCTTGCTCAACTATAAACTTTATACTGCTTGACCAGATATATTTCACCTTCCCTCTTGTTTATCTACAAGGCATATGATTAATGTTTAGCCTTCTTCGGCTCCTTTGTTGATTACTGATTATATCAAATAAAAACGGAACTGAGGAGTTGTTCGGGGAAACAGTCTTTTCTACTATTGTCCCCTGCTCCCTTTCTCTTGCAGCTGACTTGTTTGTGCCTCATTCTTCTCCCATGCACAGTCAGGAAGTGGCAGAATGGATCTGAGAGCTCGGAAATCAACCCTTATGTTTAAGGTTGATTGATTTAGAAAAGGCAGCCGGCAAAGACAATTCATTCAGAAACAATCATCTTTTCAGGAAATGATACAGGAACGAGTAAATAATCACATGCAAAGGAACAAAGTGGACCCCCTCCTCACATGATCCACAGGAAATGATACAAAGGTATTACTAACCTAAGTGTGAGAACTAAAACCACAGCTCGAAGGAAACACAGGAGCAAATCCTCATGATCTGGGATTAGTCAAGTGTTCCATAGATATGACACCAAAAGCACAAGCAAGAAAAAAAGAGGTAAATCTTATTTCATTAAAACTCGAAACATTGGAGCTTTAAATGAAAACCTCAAGAAACGGACAAGACAACCCACAGACTGGGAGAAAAATGTTTGCAGATTTATATCTGAAAAGGAACATAATACCACTTACGTAATTGGTTTTTAAAAAGTAACCTAATTTGAAAAATGTGGGCAGAAGATCTGAGCAGATATTTCTCTGAAGAAGATATGCAAATGGCCAAAAAAGCACACAAAAAGATGCCTAAACCATAACCACTGGGGAAGTAAGAATCAAAACCTACATGAACAAACATGCCCCACCCTCCAAGATGGCTGTGGTCACCCATACAGAGGACACAGAATGTTGGCAAAGACAGGGAGAAATCAGAAACTTGGTGCAGCACTGGTAGAAATGTGGGATGGGTCAACCACTCTGGAAAACCCTTTGGCAGTTTTTCCAAATGCTACACACAGAGTTATCATCTAGCCTGGATGGACGTTCTGCTCCTGGGTATCTCCCCCAAAGAAAACACAGAAACTCTGCATGTAAGTGGGCATGACAACATTACTGGTCATCTCTCCCAAGTGTAAGCAAGTCAAGTGTGCATCTACAGAGGAAACTGTAGTTACTTCTCTACCCATGCAGTGGAACCATTCTTAACAGTAACATGGATTGAATTACTGAAACATGGTACAGTGTGGATGAACTTAGTACATGAAAAGAAAGAGGCAGTCACAAAAGAGGCAAGACAGAGATGAGAAGCTCTGTCTCAAGGCGGTCTATAGAGAGAAAGTAAATTAGTGTTTGCTGGGGCAGGAGGTGCAGGTGAAGTAGGAGGTAAATCCTGAGGTACAGGGTCTCTGTTGGGGGTGGTGATGAAACTATTCTAAAATATGATTTGAGATGGATATACTAACCTTACTAAAGTATGTTATGTAAAAGAAATATAAAATATATAAAAATAAATATACTAAAACGGCATCTAGTGAATATACTAAAATCCATCGAATTGTAAACTTTAACTGGTGAGTTGTATAGCATATGAATTCTCTCTCTCTGTATGCCTACATATATATTTAAAGAGTCAGTGCACGATTCTCTCAGTCTTAGGACCTCTTTACCACTGACAACAGACTTTCTGAATGTTACACTATCCCAATATTCAGGGCTAAGGACTAGTATACTGGTCAGATCCTCTTTTGGCAGGGGTGATGTCACTGGGCTTTGGGCCCTACCCATCATGATGGAAGCCTCCATTAATTTGGGCGAGAGCCAGCAGGTCTATGATGCGTGTTGTCAGGCCCCGAGCAACCCCAAACCCCACCTTTCCAGAAGGCCATGGGATAATCCAGCTGCAAGGCAGAGGTCACATCTTAGGGCTGTCCTTGTGCTGAACTCCATAGGCACTGCTGACACTGTCATCTGTGTAGTGGTGATCTCTCATGAGAACCATTGCATCCAGACTACTGCATGACATAGAACCTGGGTTCTTACATCCTCTCCGTGAATTCGCAAAGCCAACAATTGTCCTTGGGGTATGTTTATTTCTTCCTCGATATTCCCGTTGCCCTTTGACAGCAAATCCAAGAAGACTGGGTACGACATTGAATCTCGGTGACCTTCCCCAACTTTACAAGTCCCACAGTGTCAGGCTGCTTTCAACCTGCAGGATTTGAGGCCCCTTCAGGGAAGAAGAACAGAGAGCAGGGACACACTGAATACAGTTCTCATGGCAAGAGTTCTGGCCCCTGTGAGGTGTCTCCTGATAAATCCTTTGGGGGTGAACAGACGATGGACAGATTGGACAAAAGACAAGACAGGTGAGGCTCATCTCCAGTCTCTGCTGACCCTCAGATGACCGGTTTGCAATAGGTCACATGTCACATGAGGCTCCTCTTCCCAGGGTGTTGGCCTGGGCAAAGCAAACCTCAGAACCCCCAGTTCAGCACCAATATTTATGTCAGCTCTGATATGAGGTCCTGATCCTCAGGGATGGAAACAAACATCTTTGTCCTAGGAAAATGCCACCCTTCAGGAAGCCATGTAGGATGTTACAGGGGGTCCCCTGAGGGAGGGAAGAGGCTATGGAGGGCAGATGTATTTTATCAGCCACCTCTTCATAGTTTCATATGATGCACCCCCCCTCCCTTAGGGTACTCCTAGTGAATGACTCAATTTGAGAAGGCGCCCCAGGAGCCCCTGACCACCTTGAGACTGAGTGATGGCCTCTGAGCATCTGCACCTCACCTGAGTGCCAGAGACAACAATCACATCTGCCCCACAGCAGACTGTCTCATCCAGGCAGAAACTTACTGTGCCATTGGTGTTTACCTGCTGGTAAGCCCACTTCTCCACCTACACACAGCGAGGCCCACCAAAAGACAGACTGGACCTGCCACGGAAGTTGCCTGTGGCTTTCATCCTGTCACAACCCTGTGTCCATCAGTAATTACCTGGAGACTGTGGTGCCTGACACTGGGACAAGTGCCCTGGACTCCTGCATACACACCAGGCTCAGACCATCAGAGCTCCAAAGCCTTCTCTTTTCCCTTGTCTTGTCCCCTGAGTCTGGAGCCCAGCTCTTTGTGTCCCTAGGGGGAGCTAAAACAGCGAGAAGCAGTGTCGTGCTTCCATGAATCCCCTTGCAGAGAGCCTGGCCTTAACACTTAACAGGCTTCTCTGGTCCCTGCCTTACTGCCCGGCCACCCCACCCACAGATCAGCATCCTGTCTGCCTGCCTGCCTCCCCAGAGCACTCATGCATCCTGGCTAGCTGGCTTCCCTTCCCCTACTCAGGTGCTGTACGAGGTGTGGAAAAGGAGACTCAATAAAGAAACATGTGAATTGCATGCGTGTGCATGTGGGTACAAGAGTACTGGGGTCACAGCAGTCACAGGAAAGATGTCACTGCCACATGTCACCTTGCTTCAGTATGCAGCATCTCTGATTAGCCTGTTCCCCAAATTATTCCCACCTGCTCTGAGACATGAAGTCCACCCACAACATCTCACCCTACCTGGGCGTTTCCCAGTGCTCAGGATTCTCATAGCTGTTCTCCTGCCTCTTGCTCATGGGAGTTTGGGGACCTCTATCTATAGGACAGCAAAGGCATTCAGGTCCCCTTTGGTCTTAAGCTCAGGATGAGGCACATTTTGAAATAAGTGTTCATGGTCCCATTACTAGGTAGACAGGACAATACCATGTGATAATAAAGGCAAAGGTGTCCTCAAAGTGCCTGTGGATCTGGGCATAGAGGGAGAAACCTGGACCTATATCTGGGAAGGGGCCAGAGACAGTTTTCTGGAGAGGAAGCCCTCAGAGTTCAGTCCTGGGCATGAGGAGGAAAGATCAGGGCTAAGAGGCTGGGCAGTGCTCTACATGCTTTGAGTACAGAACCTCTCAGGAGGGTTTAAAAGCCCTTCTCTCCTGCCAGTGCCCTCAACAACACAGCTGGCTCCTAGAATATGTGTGGGGTGTTAGATGTCCCTGGACACTGGGCTTTAAGGGAATGGCTCCCCTTTCCCTTCTGGGGGGCCACAGGCTCCAGGGGGCTGACACTGAAGTTTTGTGGAGATAGCATGGAGAGTAGGTAGGTGGAGGAGTGGGCCAGAGCAGGACCCCTCCAAGAGAGGGGAGGGAAAAGAGGGGCTCAGTGTGCAGGAGGAGACCACACCCCACCTCAGGGCCTGGCCCCCCACTGCAGCCTCCGTATCTCCCCTGCCCACCCAGGAACAACATAAGCTCAGCACTCCTGGAAAATACCAGTGCATCACATTCACAGCAGCTCTCCTCACAGAACCCAAATGGTGGGGCTAAGCCAAGGGTCCATCAACAGATGTGGAGAGACAAAATGTATGTGTGCACACAGCAGAATATTCCCCAGCCATGATAAAGAACGAGGTGCTGACCTGTGCTATGAAACTCAAAAAAAGTGTGCACGGAAAGAAGCCAGCTGGAGAGCACAGATACTGTGGCACTTTCAGCACAGGCAGATTCATAGAGACAAACAGTAACCTCCAGGCTGTTGGGGCAGGGATATGGAGCAGGGAAGGGAGGGACAGCTGGATAGCAGGGGCTTCTTTGTGGGATAGGGGGCTCTGCCCATGCACAGATGACAGCTGTCTCAGAGCAGGAGTGCACTCCATGCCACACCTTCCGCTTCAGGGTGGTGGGGATGGCAGACTTCACACTGTGCACATTTTGCCCTGAGAAGTGCCAACTCTCCAATGTGGCACAGAGCATAGAGCCAGGCTTCAGTACCCCAGGACCTGGCTGGCTGACGTGACTGCCTGGACCTGCCTGCCTCTCTCTCTGGCTCTGGTCCTTTCCTATGGGCATCTTCCCTGGCCCTGGGTGCGGGCTGCCAACAGGCAGTTCAGATGCCGTGGACACTAGCTGGCTGGCCCTGTGCTCCCCTCCACCCAACCACCGTGGTGACCAATGTGAGCCCAGGTGCCAGATAGGACTGGAGTCCCTGCCTTCCTGCTCAACCTCAGGGAGCTCCTCTGAAGCAAGGCACAACTTCCCCACCACACCAGCCTGAGTAAGCCCTGACAACAGATGTACAGAGATGCCAACACAACCTACACTCTAGGCATCATGATTCACTCATCCTCACATGGTGCAAGTTTGTTTGATGGTTCCAGAAAAACTTGCTAAGTTAGTTTCCAGGTGCCATTGTTTAGAACAGTAACCTCGCCAGATTTTGAAAGGTCACCTGACCCATTTCTGAGGGCTAGCCTAGAGACCACGGCAACTTCTCTTGCCACCCTAGGACTCTGCCCTCACAGGGAATTCCCATTGTTGCTGGCCAGAGTTATGGCCCTCTAACTGCCTTAGCTGACCTGAGCAGGAGTCCCGGCAAAGAAGGGGGAGAAGGGAGAGGGCCCTCTGTCAGACAGAACCCCAATCTGCTCTCAATGTGACATCACACCTCTCTGGGAACCTCCATGAAGGGACAGCCCTTGAAACTCAGGGGCTGCGTCTTACCTAAAAAGGGTAAAACATTGATCCACATGGCTTTCTGTGTCCTGAGAGGGAGCTGTGACCAGGAAGTCAGGATGACGTGAGTGCCAGGCCACTGCTGGGGCCCATGAGGATCAGTGAGCGACTGAGCACAATCTCCCCGATAGAGGCCAAGGTCCCAATATGTCTGGATTCCTGAGGAGCCAGCAGCCTCTCTCCAGGAGCAGACCCTGGGATGCAGGAAGCCGCCTCAGGGTGTGAAATAATCCCTCAGGTTTGAGTGCAAGAGTGGATTGGTCTCTCCATCTTCTGGGTCTGTCCAGCTTCCCAGCAGTGACCTGGAACCCTCTGGTGGTGCACCAGAACCGGGCTCTTTGATGCCAACATGCTGCAGGGCCTGAGATCTGCAGGTCAAGCCTCCCAGAGGGCTGGGGCACCTGAAGTTTTCTAGACTCACTGACAAACACCTCCACATGCACCCTGGCCAGGCTTTGGCTGATGTTATAAGCCATCAGGATGACCCCATAGCACCAGTATTTCTTCTTGACCTATAGGCCAGGTGGCCTGGGACCACTTCCTTGCCTTGGAACCACACCAAGTGGCCATGGGGCAGGCCAGGGGCATCCCAGAGGTTCTCTGCAGTGGCCTCCTCCTCCTTCACTGGCCCCAGACTAACAGCCACCGAGCGTGACAGCAGACCCATCTCCTCTGTGTTCAGGGTCAAGGTGGCAGCAGGCTCTCTTCCAGAGGGAAGAGCAGAAGCGCCAGAACAAAACGTCATGGGGGCTTGCCTTTGCTCTAGAATCTCTGTGAGAATAGATGGGAAAAGACCCCAGAATTTCAGGAAGAAGTGGACTGTTTTTACTCTTGAGTATTTTTTATTAATTTTTTAATTTTAATCATTTTTTAAATTTATTTTCAGCATAACAGTATTCATTGTTTTTGTACCACACCCAGTGCTCCATGCAATCCGTGCCCTCTCTAATACCCACCACCTGGTTCCCCCAACCTCCCACCCCCCCACCTCTTCAAACCCTTCAGATTGTTTTTCAGATTCCATAGTCTCTCATTGTTCACCTCCCCTTCCAATTTCCCCCAACTCCCTTCTCCTACCTCCCCATGTCCTCCATGCTATTTGTTATGCTCCACAAATAAGTGAAACCATATGATAATTGACTCTCTCTGCTTGACTTATTTCACTCAGCATAATCTCTTCCAGTCCCATCCATGTTGCTACAAAAGTTGGGTATTCATCCTTTCTGATGGAGGCATAATACTCCATAGTGTATATGGACCACATCTTCCTTATCCATTCATCCGTTGAAGGGTATCTTGGTTCTTTCCACAGTTTGGCAACCGTGGCCACTGCTGCTATAAACCTTGGGGTACAGATGGCCCTTCTTTTCACTACATCTATATCTTTGGGGCAAATACCCAGTAGTGCAATGGCAGGGTCATAGGGAAGTTCTATTTTAATTTCTTGAGGAATCTCCACACTGTTCTCCAAAGAGGCTGCACCAACTTACATTCCCACCAACAGTGGAAGAGGGTTCCCCTTTCTCTACATCCCCACCAACACATGTTTCCTGTCTTGCTAATTTTGGCCATTCTAACTGGTGTAAGGTGATATCTCAATGTGGTTTTAATTTGAATCTCCCTGATGGCTAGTGATGATGAACATCTTTTCATGTGTCTGATAGCCATTTGTATGTCTTCATTGGAGAAGTGTCTGTTCATATCTTCTGCCCATTTTTTGATATGATTATCTGTTTTGTGTGTGTTGAGTTTGAGGAGTTCTTTATAAATCCTGGATATCAATCTTTTGTCTGTACTGTCATTTGCAAATATCTTCTCTCATTCCATAGGTTGCCTCTTTGTTTTCTTGACTATTTCCTTTGCTGTGCAGAAGCTTTTGATTTTGATGAAGTCCCAAAAGTTTATTTTCGCTTTTGTTTCCTTTGCCTTTGGAGATATATCTTGAAAGAAGTTGCTGTGGCTGATATCAATGAGATTACTGCCTATGTTCTCCTCTAGGATTCTGATGGATTCCTGTCTCACGTTGAGGTCTTTTATCCATTTTGAGTTTATCTTTGTTTACAGTGTAAGAGAATAATTGAGTTTCATTCTTCTACATATTATTTTTTTAATATATTTTCAGCGTAACAGTATTCATTGTTTTTGCACCACACCCAGTGAGTATTTTAATTTTGTAATTTTCCAATTGCTTATACTTTGGATTTTTCCTTGGAGTACTACTGAAAATAACAAAATAATTGTTGCTCAAAGAATAGAATTCAGCCATCAGATCTACTCAGAAATGAGACCCTAAGTAACATCTAGACATGATGTCTTCAAATCTTCTTCTTACTGAGATGCAGTCCTAAGTCTCACTTAGCATGGATTATCCAAGAACTAGGAAACTGCCACCTTCCAGGGGCATGAGGGACCTGAAGTAGTTTGCCAACCACCCAGCCAATGAAATGTGATGTAGGAAAATACAACTGGATCATTGATGTTTTCCTGTTAGAAATATGTCAGAAAAGAGATGGACCAGAATTGTGAAAAAAAGGTTCATAAAAATTAAGCTTTAAAAAAAAGAATATTTATTTAACAGAGAGAAAGAGAGATCACAAGTAGGCAGAGAGGAAGGCAAAGAGAGAGGGGGAAGCAGGCTCCCTGCCAATCAGAGAGTCCGATGCTGGACTTGATCCCAGGACCCTGAGATCTCACAACCTGAACTGAAGGCAAAAACTTAACCCACTGAGCACCCAGGCTTCCCTTTAAAAAAACTTAAGGTGTTGCTGGGTGGCTCTGTCAGTTAAGCCACTGCCTTTGGCTTAGATCATGATCTTAGGGTCCTGGGATTGAGTCCCTCATTGGGCTCTCTGCCCAGTGGGGCGCCTGCTTCCCCACCTCTCTCTGCCTGCCTCTCTGTCTACTTGTGATCTCTCTCTCTCTCTGTGTCAAATAAATAAACAAGTAAATCTTTAAAAAAGAGTAAGCTTTGCTAAAAAAGTAAACTTTGGGAAGAGAGCCACTCTAAAACTAGACTGCAAAGGACAAAACAGAAGGAAACCATAGGCACATCTCCTGTTTCAATTTTCCGAGCACCATGAACTTTTGACTTCTGGCACATGGAACTGCTCAGTGCTAAATCCACCACCGCCTAATACACACCCTTCTACTATGGACTGAAAAAGAGACAATGTAACACCTGTTAGCTGCCATTACTCATTATCATTCTTCCGAAGCAAGTGCCTGTGTTTTTCCCTCATAAACATATACCCCCTGCTCAAAATCAGGACCATACCTGATTTCTCTCCACTCTAAGTCTCCCAGATGACTGTCCCTAATTCCCCAAATAGAAGTGTCAGTTGTTTTCCAGCACCTACTTCTTGACTGACACCATGATGTACCAATGCAAAGGCCATGTTGGGCTATTTATACATCATCATGTTATGGCAAACATCAGAGGAAACATTAAAATGCCAAAGTGCACTTCACATTAAATTCAGATTCCTGAAATTGATTTGTTTACAGTTAAATCTTTTTGGAAAATTTGGTGCAAAAGAACTAGCTCTGGGTGTCATAAGTAAAATTTATATTTTGACAGAACACCAGAAATCCATCCAAGTCATCCATAATAACCTAGAAGGTACTCTAAATAAGTATACTTGTATTCACTCCACCACCTACAAAAAACAAAAACAGTAAGAAAAACAAAACAAAACAAAACAAAACAAAAAATCCTGGCAAAGTCATAAACTCAAATTAGTTGTTATCCAACATTGGCCAAACTGAGAGATTACTTGATATTAAATAAAAATATAGTTCTTAAAACTATATATTTTTATAACTAATAAAATTTTCTAAAACTGTGCCAGAAAACCACTGGATAAAATGCTATGACTGCATTACCTAAGGAAGCAAAAATATTGATTTGTATTGTTTAAATTTATGCTGTTACTCATTTTTTCCCAATCCTATTTTAAGTCATAAAATATTTTTATTTTTCTTATTTTCTTAAATATTTTATTTAATTACTTGATAGAGGGATAGAGAGCACAAGTAGGCAGAGTGGCAGGCAGAGGGAGAGGAGAAGCAGGCTCTCCACTGAGCAGGGAACCAGATGCAGAGCTCAATCCCAGGACCCTGGTCCTGAGCTACAGGCAGCTGCTTAACCAACAGAGCCAACCAGGCATCTCAGGAGAGACTTTTTGAAACATGGTATTAATAACAAAAGTTTTATATAAAATGTAAATGCAAAATGAAAATTTAAGTCTCCTATGTACCTACCTTTTTTAAATTTTAGTTTGTTAACATGGAGTGCAGTATTAGTTTCTGGTAGAATTCAGTGATTCATCACTTACATACACCACTCAGTGCTGATCACAACAAGTCTTCAATGCGCACCATTGTCTTCCCATCCCCGACCCACTTCCCTCCATCAACCCACAGTTTGCAGAGCTGCCTTAACTCTGCAAGCTCTAAGAGCATAACCCATCACCATGGTGACTTGATGACACACACCCTTCCTTGGGTATCTCTCTGTCAGCCAAGGCTTTGCAGTTTGGTAACAGGTGTGAAGGTCCCCAAGATGGGAAATCTGCACTACTGTTCTATGGGTATGTTCATATTAATATTCTGAATTCTATTCTCACAAGCTGACTGCCTTACTCTTAGGGAAATTCGATTCTGTGTTTTTGTTTTGTTTTGTTTTGTTTTTTAAGATTTTATTTATTCACTTGACAGACAGAGATCACAAGTAGGCAGAGAGAGGCAGGCAGAGAGAGAGAGAGGAGGAAGCAGGCTCCCCGCGGAGCAGAGAGCCCGATGTGGGGCTCGATCCCAGGACATTGGGATCATGACCTGAGCCGAAGGCAGAGGCTTTAACCCACTGAGCCACCCAGGCGCCCCTGTTTTTGTTTTTTTTTCCTGTTCATATACTCCTTCCAATTTGTTGATACTAGTTAATTTGATTTTTCAATGAAGCTGGCTTCCTTAAATATTTTCTAAATTAAGAAAGCTGTATTTTTTAAAAGATTTTATTTATTTATTTGACAGAGAGAGATCACAAGTAGGCAGAGAGGCAGGTAGAGTGAGGTGAGAGGGGGGAAGCAGGGTCGCCATTGAGCAGAGAGCGCAATGTGGGGCTCAATCCCAGGACCCTGGGATCATGACCTGAGCTGAAGGCAGAGGCTTTAATCCACTGAGCCACCCAGGTGCCCAAGAAAACTGTATTACTTCCAAGGGCCAATTTTTTACATAGTCTTACAGTCAACAGACATGGTAAGACAACACACTTCTCTCATTGGATCAGGAGAATATTGGTGCGACACCAGCAACACATTCGAGTGAAAGGAGTAACCAGTCAACTCTTCTCAGTGGGAAATGACAAAATCGGAAAGGGACTGTCAGCAGTCGGAATGCAATCATTTTTAGAAGGAGACACACTGGAAGACCTTGGGGTGTTTTCATGGGTTGATGTGGAGGGTTTCACTGGCTGTCTGCATGATGCCCAAGAGTGGATGGGAATGGGCTTGGCCACCGGGTGGGTGGAATGAACAGTTGGCAGCTGCTCAGTCGACTGTTGGTCTCAAAGATACTGCTGGGGTGGGTTCTCAATGCCGGGCCTATGGAGGGGGAGAGGAGACTGTCCCCTAACCCTACAGTCTCCAGAGGGGATCAAAAGACCTGAGAGGATGTTGGAAAGGAATGAAAGAGTAGGGAGGAGCTCACTCCAGCCAGGGTAGCCATCACTTCTACCTAGATTCCTCAGACCAGTCCACAGATCAAGAGTAGGACATTCAGGGGTACCTGAGTGGCTCAGGGTGTTAAGCCTCTGCCATCAGCTCAGGTCATGATCTCAGGGTCCTGGGATGGGGCCCCACATCAGGTTCTCTGTTTAGCACAGCGCCTGCTTCCACCTCTCTCTCTGCCTGCTTATCTGCCTTCTTGTGATCTCTCTCTGTCAAATAAATAAATAAAATCTTAAAAGAGTAGGACATTCAGCATCATTGATTTCCTTCCTGAAACCAACCATCCCCAGCCCAGATGGCCACTTCCATGTTAATTCTTACCATGAACTGCTCCTCAGGATTGGCCAGCTGAAGGCAAGTGAATTCTCAGCGGGGTCATACTGTGAGAGTTGGGAGTGGAATGGTCTGGAGTGTGAATCAGCTTGGGAGCCAAGCAGAACACCAGTAGCACTGAGGTTCAACCAGCCTTTGGGAAGGTCCTGGATGATGGTGCTGACCTTGTAAAGAGGTGGGGGAAGGTGCCCAAAGCTATTCTTTCCTGGTCCTTCACTAGAGCTCCATTTGGAAGAAACTGCCTCATATGTTCTGTCAGGGCCCCAAACACAGAGGTGAGTGAGGACTGAGTCTGGTCTTGTGGCACAGACACCTCCTGCAGGGCACTCACTCTCCCCTACAGAAACACTGGTACAGGGGGATTGGAGATCGTGAGGGCAGCTCTTCAGGGGTTCAGGACATTCTTTCAGGGGCCCTGGGCTGGTGTCAGGGGCTCGGGGATCTCAATCCACAGGGAAACAATGACATTCCTGTCCCAGATCCATCATTCATCAGCGTGGCAACTCTGGACAGTCCCTTCGGCTCCCTATGTTTCAGCGCCCTCCACTGTCAAATGTGGCCTCCAGCCCATTTCCACTCCCATCTGTGCTGCTGTGTGGAGGACAGGAGAAAGGAACACAGATTCTCTGTTGGCTGTAAAGCATCATTCCCATGTGAAGGATAAAGAGGGGCCTTCCATCCTCCTGTGCAGTGGAGCCATCCCAAATCTCATGTCTGGATTTACCCACAGCCAGCCGTCTAGCTGATACCATAGGCATTCTGTTCTACACCTACAGAGCAACTGGGAAGCATCCGTCCTTTCCTATGTCTGGGGCGCTCCTTGTAGTCAATCACTTGGGACACCATGATGGCACACTAACGTCTAGGCCACAGGGCAGGGAAATGGGGCACAGAGGGCTCTCGGGAACGCTCTCGGGTAGGTGTGCCTGATAAATGAGATGGGAATCCAGGCCATCAGGCATGCGCACTGCACTTTGTAGTGTTTCTGTAACGTCTCTGCTAAATATAAGCAGTTGTCCACAAAACCCGTGTGTGTGGGAGGTGGGCAGGGGGCAGAATTCAGAGCATGGCACACAGCGACATCTTCCTAAGTCTGATCTGGAGGAAGAAATGCCTGCTGGGCAGCTGGTGAGTAGGGGGAGGAGAAGAGTGGACTAGAAGTAAAGAATATCGAATCCCCCTATGGTCTTCTTACTACAGGATGCCAACACTGTTCTCTATTTCTATGCATCTCCCAGGACTTTTTTTTTTTTTTAAGATTTCATTTATTTGACAAAGAGAGATATAGTGAGAGAGGGAACAAAAGCAGTGGGAGTGGGGCAGGGAGAAGCAGGCTTCCTGCAGAGCAGGGCGCCCAATGTGGGGCTGGATCTTAGGGCCCTGGGATTATGATCTGAGCTATAGGCAGATGCTTAATGACTGAGCCATCCAGGTGCCCCTTCCCAGGATTTTGTGAAGAGGAGCAGACAGAAGTGATGGAGCTTCCCAAAACCACATCTGCCCCTTCCACAATGAGACAGAAAAGAGTCCATTTCTGTCTCCAGACCCGGGCGTACCCAATTGGAGACACAGAATCAGGTACTGTGGAAATTTACTCATTATGTTGATTTAAGAATAATTCTTTCATTTGGTAACATTGAAAGAACAACAACAAAAAACACTGAAACAGATATTTCTATTATTTCATATGTATATATTTAAATTTACTGAGTCCATCACCATTAAGTACAGAAGGCGAGATGAATTTCTCTCTGAAAGTAGATCCATGTGTCATAGGAAAAAACTGTCTATGGGCTAAATATATGGTCCTTAGCTATTTTTGGAACATAGGTCAATA
Organism: Lontra canadensis; assembly: GCF_010015895.1. Lineage (NCBI taxonomy): Eukaryota > Metazoa > Chordata > Mammalia > Carnivora > Mustelidae > Lontra > Lontra canadensis. The sequence continues at coordinate 6,761,005 of NW_022631081.1, forward strand.
TAGATCTCCCCATTAAAATGATTCTAGATTTGTAGTAAGAGGGAGACACTGTTTTGAGCAGTTTCAATTAAAATAATATTGTAACAGATAATTAAAGGGGGACTCCATAACCCATCCCTCCACGTTCATCCATTAACCACATCTTACAAGTGTGTACTACACACCTTACAATTAACAAAACAATCTCAAAAATTTATGAAAAGCCCACACTTTACATTAAAATACATTCTTTGTCTTTACCATTCTACAAGTTACACAAATGTGTAATGTCAAGTATTCACATTCCAGTAACGGACAGAAATCTGTGCAACAATGTCCTGATGGCAGTATTCTCAATAGCCATAGACAGACACATTCCAAAAATCCATCACGTGAAGAAAAACCACATTAAATGTGTTACGTACACATAATGGAATGTTATTCAGTCATAAGAAGAAACAAAAATTGTCAATATTCTGTAAAGTGGGTGCACCTTGAAAAACGAATACTCTTTTTGAAAGAAGGCAACACAGAAAGATGTACATTACAAGATCCAATCTTTGAGGAAACTAGAGCAGGGAAATTCACAGAACCAGGAAGTACGATGGACAGAGGAAGGGGAGAGGGGTGGTTACGTCTTTATGGGTACAGAGGTTACATGAGATGGGATGGAAATGTTTTCGATGTAGATGGTAATGTTGTCTACAAAACATTAGGAATGTATAGAGTGTCACTGAGAATATATGTACTAATTAATAAAAGCATAAATACTACATAGATTCCATCACATAAAAACCTAATACTCCAAGGCAATAGAGGAGAGATAGGGTCACAGCAGAGGTGGAGGGAAGACGGCTGAACAGGTCCCATGACCAGGTGAAGCAGTGGCAAGCTGGCTTGGCTTCACAGTGGGCAGGAGGGCTTAGGGGTTTGCATGCTGAAACCCAGTGTGCTTTGAGTGTTTTTCCCAGATTGATGCTGATGAGTTACCACTGATGACATCCCCTCCATTTGAAAGCCAAGGCCCCGTTTCCCTTTTTCCATCCTGCTCCCCTCCTCTGTGTTTCTATGTACACCAAGTACTTTGGCCCAGCAGCAGGTCAGGCCTTGCTTGGTCACTTTTCACATCCATTCACTCTGGCCCCGCATCCACATCAAGCAGTACTCCCTGAGTCATTCCTGACTAGTGCAGCCAATGTCCTGACAGATCCTCTGTGTTCTAGACCCTGTGGAGGGCCAGCCCAATGACCTTCCTAGGGACAGGACAGAGGAAGGCGCCCCAACTAGCCCTGAGGTAACCTCGCCTCTCTTTTTCAGAGACAGAAATGTTCCTTCTTTGATTTCTTCCATCAATGGAGGATAAAAATCTGGCACTTTACCTCCTAGGGGAGGGGGTAAGCAGTCTCCCCTCATGGAGCAATGCTGGGTCAAACCTCTTACAGACAGAGAGTGGACTCAAAATGGGTGATGACATGGGACAGCCTCAGTTACAAATCCGATGGGATCAAACACCTTCTTCAGCAGAAAAAGGTTTCTCCTTGAAAAAGATGTTCTATCTGTTGATCAGAATGGACTTTAGAGATCTGCCATGAAAAACTACAGCATCATTCAAAGTGTCCTCTTTATCTTGGGTGGGGTGGACAAAGACTCAACCATGATACCTCATCCAATTAATTGCCTGAAGTCCTCCCCAGACAAAAGAGCTGGCCCAACAGTGTACAGGATGCTGGGATCCTCACTGTTTCCTTTTCCCCAATCACAGGTAGATGCTGGGAGGAAGGATAACTGTACGTATTTAAGATTATCGGGCTTTGGGAGGAAATCTAGAGTACAAAGAAGTCTGCCCCCAGATTCTGGGTTCCAACAAGGAATGGGGGTTGGGGGATACTGACTGAGACGGTCTAGTAAGGCACGGTGACCACATTGTACAGGGCCTGGAAGAACTAGTACATATGGAAGGGGTGATTTTTGTGCATGTGGGATGAATTCCCTGTGTGTGTGTGTGTGTGTGTGTGTGTGTATGCGTTATGCTTGTGAACACGAATGTGTGCCTTTCTCAGGAGATCTTTCTCAAACTTTCATCACAATCAAAGTGTCACCCTTCCAAAATACTCTCATCACCTTGGCACACTACATACTCATTCCCCTGCTCACCACAGCTGTATCTGGAGGATGTTTCCATTTGCTTTTATGAGTTGGGCATGGTGTGGAGATGAATGATCCAAACCCTTGACCTCCTACATGGAGAGCCAAGATTTGAACCCAGGTTTCAATCTGAAAGTTGCTCTGGCCTACACACCTGTTAGTCCCTCAGTTAGGGGGTCGTGATGTACCATAGGTGTTAGCTAGCAAAGGGGCACCACCATCTGTGCACACAGCCAAAAACCTAGATCCTATGAAGGTCCCCTACAGGACCCAACATGACACAGTGGCCTCCGAGGTCACAGAAGCCAGGGCAAGGATAGAAGCCCATGTTAAAGATTACAGCCTGGTCCCTGGAATCAAGTGCACAGAGAAAAGCCACATCCTTGTGGACAAGCCCATAATGCTGGAAAGGGTGTGGGCCCATGGAGGACAGAACAGGGCAACATCTGTCATAGCTGGGCTCAAGGTGTACACATGACCAAGGGCAGAAAAGCATCACGGAGGGAATTTAGTGTACTTGGTAAGATTTCCACAAGCCTTAGAAAGGTTCAAATTCTCTAAGCACACACTCAGCACCACTGGCAAATAGAAACTTAAGGTCAAGCTTGGTTGGAAGCAACACCCCTGGGGCAAATCTCCTGAAAAGCTGGCTTAGTGAATGTTAGCACACACTTCAAGACTCCTCTGTGTAAGGAATTTCCCACTGGTCAGAACATCTGGGCCGGTTTGGACAGCTGCTGTCTTCATGGGAAACACACACACACACACACACACACACACACACGCATGCATGCATACACACATGGTACAGCCCAAGAAAAGTGGAAGGAATACATCAAACTCATTGACTGGTGGCTTTTTATACAAGCTACAATTTCAGTGTTTTCAAGTGTTGTACATAGGATTTTCTGAAGACAAATGATAAGTGAAGAAAACTACTGGGATCTTTTTCTGAGGCTTGAATTCAGCCTCACAAGGAAGGTTGCTTATCATCCAGTGCAAAATCTTACAAAGACATGATGCATACAGTCACAGCATATGGGGATCCTGGGCCCAGAATGGATTTCCAAAGAAGAGTGTGACAGCAAAGTGGCACTTCAGTCAGGAAAGGTTATGGGACTCGGTCCTCACAAAGAAGCCATGTTAGGGTTCACATGTATTTGACTATTTTGCTTTGATCGGGCTCGCCTTAGCTAGAAAGACAAACAACCTCTTCTCATTTCCTTCCTGCTCCTCCCCCATCCCTACCTCTGTGCACCAAGGAGAAGGCCTGACAGCAGTGCAGTCCGTACCTCCTAACTGCACACACTCACCTCCTGTCCTCATCCATCCAAACTCCCTGCCTACTTCCTGAGCAGCCACACTGGTGTCCTCACAGTGGCTCTGGATCCTCCTAGCTCCGCCCAAGGACCTGATGGAAGATCTACCCAGTTTGACAGCAGAGGAAGAAACTCCAACTCTCCCTCAGGTAAACTCATTTTTTAAAGATTTTATTTATCTGAGAGAGAGGGAAAGAGAGTGCAAGCAGGGAGAGTAGCAGAGGGAGAGGAAGAAGCAGGCTCCCCGTTTGAGCAGGGAGCCAAATGTGGGCCTCCATCCCAGGACCCTAGGATCCTGTCCTAAGCTGAAGGCAGAAGCTTGAGTGTGGAGCCACTCGGTCACCCCGGTAAAGTCATTTTGTGCATCTCAGGGACAACCGGTGTTTGCTTTCTATTTCCATGAACATATGAGCATGTATATGCCAGAGGGTAGAGAAAATTTCCTTGGTGCTGAGAGTTTGCAGTGAGTTTATACCATTAACCCACACTGTATTTAGAGGCACGCTGAGAAAACACCACCACCCATTCATTAGGCAATGGCTAGTCATGAGCGTTTTCCAGGAGATAATTTTGTCTATGGAAACTAGCTCTGTAGTTGCTGTAGAAATTGAACTTGGGAGATCTGACATTCCAAACTAGAGCCTTTTCTGGAGGTGATTTTCTCCTTCTTTGGGTCATAAACTCAATGACTGCATCCCATCTAGCTTGCTTTCATCACCAAAGGCACAGAGATGTGTGCACATGTTGTGCACAGGGTGATGTGATCCTCACAGGGTTTCCCTTTATTCACCTGCAGGAGGCAGCAACTGGAAATGGCCCATGTAATTATTCTCAGATCAGTCACATCTTGGGGACAAATCTAGCTGAAGAACAAGGTAGGGCTTTCTGTCCTCCTTTGGTCTGGAGACCTTCCCTGATTCTGAGTTCCTGCTAGGAATGGAGGCTGGGGTAGACTGAAAAAAATGGTGTCCTGTATTAACCTAGGATACTGTGCTACACAGGTCCTGCAAACAAGTAAGTCATTTAGGTGGTGTGCTTGGTGCGTCTGAGGGTTGGGGCTTGTTTCTGTGTAGGTCAATGAGATGGGACTGAGCATGTGGGTGTGTTGAGTGTGTGTTTCATCAGAAGACATTTCCCAGTTAATGGAGTTCAGTGCATGGGTCAAAGTTTCAAAGCCAAACCTCCTACATCCCCACTGTGCACACCCCCTAGGACACCACATTCTTTGCGCTACACCTGGAGGGCTGCTTAGGATTCCCTTTTCTCAGACAGGGATGGGGAGAAAGGAAGGGACCAACATCTGCCCTAGTTGGGGACATTTTTCAGACATGGTCAAAGCACAAAAGAATCAGGAAGCTAGTTTAGTCTATCAACACATAATCAGCAGCCTTAAAAAAAAATGCTCACATCTTGAATGCACAGAGTGTAGGTTCTTGGCAAATGGCAACTGCCAAGAAAGCTGCAGCATTAGCTTTTGCCTGATCAAACTTCCTAACAATCTGCTACATGGCCAGATTAAATAGTCTCGTGCACTCACCTGAACTCTGCTCTCTAATCAAAGTGGCCGCTTGCTGGGTGGGGTGGGCTCCTGGGACATTGGGTCCCACTGACTCAAAGGACACACCCACATGGCACAGGAAAGGAAGACTGGGAAGAACCCGTACTTTGTGGAAGGGGACTCTTTTGAAATGCAGAGATGTCAGTATATTGAATTCCGGTGTCTTTGGTTTTCCTTATCATAAATGATTCACGAAGAAAAAACAAACAAACAAACAAAAAACAAAAAACCTCTAGGATAGTTGTGCTAGGATTGAATGCAACCTTGTAACACAGTGTTCTTCTGATGAAATACAATCTTCTAGAAGAGATGAGAGATAGGTAGGAACAGCATAGGTTTATCCTGGCAAAGAAATGGTCTTGAAGGGACTCCTGGGTAGTTCAGTGGGTTAAAGCCTCTGGCTTTGGCTCAGGTCATGATCCCAGGGTCCTGGGATTGAGACCCGCATTGGGCTCCCTGCTCGGCGGGGTGGGGGATCTGCCCACACCCCTACCTTTCTGCCTACTTGTGATCTCTGTCTTTCAAATAAATAAATAAAATCTTAAAAAAAAAAAACAAAGAAGAAGAAGTGGTCTTGAGAACGTCCACGACACAGTCGCCAGTTTGACAAACTTGTCTGTCAGTAAAACCTAGTGTGCATATTAGTATTTGTCCTCTTTCAGATTGAAGATGTCACCCTGATTCATCCCCTGTAGCTAAACTTTAGAGTCAATGTTTCTCTTTCCGTTCCTGCTCCTTCCTGACCATTCTTCATGCAGCAGCAGCTTGCTCAGTCCATACCCATTTAATCCAAAGTCTCCATACACTTGAGTGCATGCCCATACCAAGCAAAACTCTCTTACCTATTGTGCTGAGCCCCACCAGTGTCCTGAACGTTTCTGTATATTATCTACCTAGCTTCCCTGGATGGCCTGACGGGTGAAAGTTCCACAGAAAGTACAGATGAAGATGCCCCATTTTTCACCAGCAGGTGTGTTGGCCTTTCTTTGCGTGAGATACAACATTCTTCTGACTCTTTTAATAAAAGTCAGATACAAAAATATCGGCATATAGAATTTACATGGTGGGGAGAAGGTTTAGTGAGAATCTGTTACCAAATTCTACCTAATCCCAAAGACATTGTGTGTGGGTGGGTAGGTGGACAACCACAGCAGGATTGCAGACAATCTGTAGGGCAGTGAGCTTCGGTACAGGTAACAGCTATTCCTCCTTGCCACCTATTTTGTCCAGTGGGACCCAGGGCGTGGAACCTGTAGGAAGATTGGGCACCTTTCTGCATGACTCATTTTGCTCTCTTCATACTTTGTGGTCACTGGCCTCTATCACCCTTTCCCATTTGGTTTTCTCCCATCACCAAGAGAAAAAAAGAGCTGTGCATGCAGGACAAGGCATAATTTGATGTTCATAATGTTTCCTTTTCTGAAATCGCAGGTGGCCCTGCCAGAAAGGGAGATGGTAAGTATGCTGTAATCTGGAATCTCTCACTGGTTTGGAACAACCTGGACAATGGGCAAGGTGGGGCTTCCTTGCAGGCTCCATCTTGAGAGCCACCCAGAATGCAGATCCTGCTGCAGTGAGATTAAGGGTCATGTTCCGGACAAAGACCTGGGGCCTCATGACCTTGTCCTCGGAAGCTCCTTTGCTGTCCTTAGGTGCTGTAGGTTTGGGTGCCGGGCCGGAAGTGTGTTTCCATGGGAAGTGAGCTGTGATTCTCAGGGTTGGTGTGTGTTAGTTTCATGAATAGTGTGTAACCATATGGGTTTATTCCCTTCAACATGGTGATTAATGGTGTCCACTTTCTCGTGGGTTTCCCATCACCATCACGTCATGAATGTCTATGCATGTGAAAACTTTTCAACACGTACAATTTAAATAGGTGTTCACTCCTTGCAAATACACATCAATTCACCTAGAAAACAAATTCCATCGCTAACTAGGAAGGGGATAACTGTGCCCCAAAGACACAAGTTTGTCTTTTCCAATCCCTGTTACTGAGTCAGTGTCCATGGCACTCTCACCTCATGGTAGGTCTTGGGCAGGAATGGTCACGGTACCTCTCTCTTACCACTTCACTCACACACACGTCTCTGCATCAGAGGCCCCACAATGCATTTTCCCAATCTCATCAGAAGCACTGAGTGCTGGGACAGACTCCATCCTTCTGCAGGAGGCTTCTGGGGCAGCCTCGTGCAACATCCCATTCTAGGAGGACCCTGACAAAGAAGCAGTGGCCAAGAATAGCTGGGGCCAATTCACTCCATATTTCTTCGTAGAGATCTACCATTTCCTTTCAGATACTGTGTCTAAGAATTAGGGGCACCTGGGTGGCTCAGTGGGTTAAAGCCTCTGCCTTCAACTCAGGTCATGATTCCAGGGTCCTGGAATCGAGCCCCACATCAGACTCTGCTCAGCAGGGAGCCTGCTTCCTTTTCTCTGCCTGCCTCTCTGCCTACTTGTGATCTCTGTCTGTCAAATAAATAAATAAAATCTTTAAAAAAGTAATTAAATCATCCTTCTCCCATGGGAAATCACACACCTACCACTGGTCCTAGCTGGGGCTCTCTGAGGTGCACCCAAAAGTTGTCCTATCAAAGGAGAAATTAGGTCTTCCTCAGGGACTAAGCACCACTGTGGGGACCTGGGCCTTCTCCATGCAGAAACAAAGGGTGTTTTGTGCATTGCAAGGTGGTGAAAAAGAAGCTCAGACCTCAACAAGTGTGACAGGACAATCACCACTTCCCTGTCTGCCTGTCAGTGCAAGAGGGGCTTGTTTTACTTGGAAGGCTTGGGCCAATAAACAAGTCAAGGTGGTTCAGTGCCTGGGAATGGAAATAGAGCCAAATTAAGATTTCACGTTTCTTTTGCAGCAAACAAATGTTTCTCTTGTGAGAAACATGTATTTTAATAGAATCTGATTTTCATATGCCCATTTTCCTTGCTCACATGTGCTGGATCTACAGGAATTCCTTTCGCAACTCTGAGGACACTCAACATGCTTTTGCAGGGTAGTTGAACTATTCTGCATTCTACTAATACCATACAAAGTCTCAAATTTTCTGCATCCTTCCAACATGGGTTTTGGGTTTGAATTCCTGGTTTGGGCCCTCGCTACCCTAACAGACAATGCCACAGCTCATGGTCCTTTGGATTTACATTGCCCTCATGATGCCTTATGTTGAGCATCATTTCATATGTCTGGCCAGTGATTCGTTTCCTTTGCAGCACAGTCTGTTCAAGCCTTTTTCTCGATTCTCTAATTTGGTGAAATGCCGTTCTTTTTTTTTGTTCTTTCATTTTGTAAATGAACACATTTTGTGAAGTAAGGATTGAAAACGGTGTCTCCAATATGTAGGCTACCTTTTCATGTTCATAGTTGTTTCAGAAGAGGATGCTTATTCTGGTCTGTAGTCTTGTCAAGCATCGTGATGCCATCATGAGCCCATTTATTTGGGGGGGTCTCTATTTCACTCCCATGTGCCCCTGCCTATTTTTATGCCAGCACCATCCTGCTTGCTCAGGGAAGTGATATAATGTATTTTAAAGTCAGCATATATGGAGTCAACACCTACTTCTTCATACTCAAGAATGTTTTGGCTCATTGTGTTCCTTTGTGGTCCCATATATATGTTAGCAATTTCTCTGTTTTGAGAACATCACATTGTGATTTTGGCCAATGTTGCATTGAATCTGTTCTGCATTTATTCTAGGAACTGGGGATTCACCTTACTCTCTTAGGGTCCAAAGGCCTCCAAAAGTGTCTGTGGGTGTGCATGAGCCTGGGAACTTCTTACATATCAATGGCCCTGTCAAGCCAGTCACTAATGCTAGAGACATAAGCAGGAGAACAGGGCTTGTGTCTCGCTCATGGTTGGCTTCCAGTGTTGTGCTATCCAGGAAAGAGTCTGTCTACAACCCATTTTACACAGTTATTATCTCAATGAACTATACTAAAATCATAAAAGAAAAGGAAATGACCAATTGCTCACTCCCGAGGGGAGAATGGTCATGGACATGTAGAACTGACACTGAGGTGACTGCTGCAGCATCCTGGTCTCATCAGAAGGGATGAAACTCCGATCCCTGTCTCTTTGAAGGGATCTGACTGCACCAGCCCCATGAACATCTGACAGCATAGCAAAAAGATCAGGCAAATGCTGCATGGCCCATAGACATCTCAATGGAACTGGAATGAATGGGTGAGTCAGTCTGTCTAATAACAGCATTATTCCTGTTTCAGTTCCTACAGATTTGTGTGTAGAGAACATTCACAACTCCAGCAGTAAGGACAAAGTCCCTTCAGGTAGAGAATGGCACAGAGGAAGGGAACAGTGGAACAGGACTCCAGGGAACATGGGGTTTCCCCTGCCACTCTGTAGAATGAAGAAGGTGGGTTAAAAATCAGAAAGCAAAGGGACGACTTGACGGTAGACATCATTTGTTCATTTCATTCTTTCTGAATGAAAAGAACAGAAATTGTGTCCACGGGCCTTTAGGGTAGGCTGGGTTTGTCACCACCACTCTACTCTTGGCAGCTATTTTAAGGCACTTTCCCATCAAACCTGCACTTGCCTCCCTTTGCTGCTGCCACATGTCAAAACTTGGTCTCTTTGCTCGTGGCCTCTCGGGAATGGTGCACAAGAGATTCTGTATCTTTCTTGGCATGGACCTACAACCGTCATGACTTGGCAGCCACAACAACCTCCTCCTGTGAGAGTACCAGGACACTAAGTTCTGGGGTGAGCCAGGAGGTGGAAGACGGGTAAACTCTCTCCCTCATGACATCCAGTACCAAACCTTCTTTATCCTGTCCAAGCTGCTGTACCTTCAAGGGGACTCCAAGAGCTGGAGAAGGTAAAGTGCACTTCCCCTGGCTCCACTACATTGTCTCTCATGTCCCTTAGCTTCTGCCAGCTTTCACACCCCAGACAAATCTAACATTTGAATGTATTTCCAGGAGAGAGACCCCCATGCAGCTGCCTTGGAAAACCCCTGTCACGGGCCTGGGTCCTCCAGGCTTGTGTGAAGGGGCTGATGGACCTGCTTCACACACTTGCAGTCCCAGCTCCACCCTACCTCTCACCAGATGTTTTCTAAGCATAGGATAGAGCCTCTTGGGAGCAGGGCCAGGGAGTCACTTCTCCTTTCACAAACCCAACCCTCCAGCACACAACAAAAGCCATGTTCGCTACTCCCATGTCAGGCCCATCCTGTGAACGTTCCTCAGGCCTGCCAATGGCTCTACGAACACCCCTGCCCCATCCATTTACTGCAAGCCTCAACAGGAGCACTGGCAGGAACCCTGTGTTTCAGTGACCACAATGTTGGTCATTGTCCAGGGCTGCACTCAACAGTTGAGGGAAACTGGAGAACTTCCTATGCTCTCATTTCCATTCTCTGGAAGTGTTAGCTCTGTAACACTTCTGGAAACAGAGGACGTTGTGTCAGCCTGAAACATGTCCCTAGGAAGGTCATCTCAGTCACTGGGCAGACATAGGCTATGGGGAGGTGGCTGGCCATCTCTCCCTGCAGTTCCCCAGCAATCCCAGACCCATGACAGCTGCTCCCAACATAGAGGGATAAGGGGGTTGATTCTGAGGGAGCCAGGATCTATACTCTCTTTCCTTGGTTGCCCCCTCTTTGACAACAGTATGATTGGTGAAGCATGACAGGGGGAAGGACATGGAGCATCATTAGGAGAGGAGGAGGATGAGGGGAGCAGGGAGGTAGAGGATCAAAGACAGAGGAAGGCAAAGTCCTGCATAAACAGTCATGGGGACAGTGATTGCCTCCAGGTGGGAAAGGATAAAAAATACATCCTTCCTGGTCTTGGAGAGAATATGAGGTGGGAAAAGCAGGTGGGCAACTGGAGACCCACTTCCACCCTGTGGGAATAAGCGACCAAGGCCAGGGAAGACTTAGAGCTGGGACCCCATCCAACTGAGGTCAGAGCCCATCATCCCCAGAGCAGTAGGCCATAGGTCCTCACCTCCACTAACTCCCCTTTGTTCTCTCCCACGGCCGCCCCAGCATCATCGGAGCTCTATGCACTGGAAGTTGATTCCAAAGGAAGGAGCCACACTGTGCCTCTAATTAATTTCTGCCTCCATCGCCTGCACTTTTTCTTTTTTCTGTCCATAAGCAACTCTTCTTAGCTCTTCCCTATTCCCTGTTTTATGAGGCCCACCCTGGAGAACCTTGTCCCCTGCAGGCACTGAGGCATTGCATCTGAACTGTTTCATGAAATCCCTCTGCAGCCCTCCTCTCCCCTTTCCTAGCATCACCTTGACCCCTCACCACTGAGACTGGTAACCAGCCCTGGACAGCAGAGAAGGGAGCAGGATTGGGAGTCACAGGGCACTGCTCACCCTCCCAGAGGGGACTCGGGAAGGGAGGCCGGGCCTGGGTGTCCCCACATGGTTGTCTCCTGCCTGGGAGTCTGTGCTCATGCCCCATTCTGCTCTTGCTTCCAGCTCTCAAGAAGCCTCCCTTCCCTGGACTTGAGAGAAAAAAAAAAAACAAAACAAAACAAGGGAAGCAGAAGAAGAGAAGGAGTTGGGAATGGGTTGAGTTGGGCAGGAAAGGGGGTAGACAAGCATGGACACATTTCTCCCTCATTTCCCTGACTTAGTTGTGGGCACCTCCGGAAACCACACAAAACCCGGGGTGCTGCCCCAGCCTCTGACCACAAAGAGGAGATGAGAGGAAGGTCACAGGCCCTGCAGGCACAGGAAGCCCTGAGAATATCCCACAGGGAACCTCCACCAGATCCGTGCAACTCCCTGTGGTGGTTGGGCGGTGTCCTCCAGGAGCTGCTGACCTTGGAGGGAGGGCAGTGGCTGCCTGGAGGGACTTGACCACAGACAGCCAATGCATTGTGTTCTTCTGGAAAAGGGCGCCACGACCTATTGATTCCCTCACTYTACACGACCCAAGTCTTGCCCTCCCACCCTGGAAAAGTAAYGAGAGGGCTTCCTCCAGAACATCAGTAGTCAGGGAGAGGGAGTAGTGGGGTGGCCTCATCTCACACTTTAGGCATCTGAGAAATGGGCAAACAAGACAGACCCCTGGCCACATGTGAGCAGGCCAGCTCAGCCCTCCCAGCACTATATCCTTGTAGGCATGCAGTAGGCCCTGGTCTTAAGCTGAGTCATGTATGCCTGCCACCCCCTTAGGACCTGCCCAACTCCTTGAGTCCCCTGAGCCTCCAAGACACCTTGTGGGAGGTAGCAGGTCCCCTCGTGGCAGCATTTTGCCATGTGAGTTTGGCATTCTATCAACTTTCCTCAATTCTTCAATCTGCAGGGATGACATTCAGGAAAAGGCCACTCTACCTGCTCCCAACTCACCCACTGCCTGCGCTTAATGTGTGGACCGTGTAAACTCATGGAGCATATTTATGTCTTTGACACAACACCTGCAACATTAGCATGGGAAAAGGCTCCCCGCACAGAGAAGGGCATGTTGAGGGCTCTCAGAGAGGCTGGGGAAGAGACCATCCAGCAGCAGGAGGACTTGGCAGTCCTTGAGGAGGATGGTCAGGGAAGGGGCCTGAGTGACACTGGGAGTGTAGCTTCCATTCTGCCCAGGGGGCCCAAGGGAAACTTCCCTTTCTTCATGACACACATGGTCTTGCAGGGAAAACTGCACGTCGATACCTCAGAAGACAGGTCCCCCAATACCCCCACGCCTCTGGTAAGACCTTCTGAAGGCCACATGCCACTTGCTATCCCCACAGATAGCCAGAGCCACTGTTGTCTCCACAACTCTGCAGCAGGACAGTCTGCCCTTGACCCTGAGGCACCAGAGTCTCCAGAGGTGCTCAGACAAAAGGGAGCCAGGAGGGCCCTGGGTCCCCACCTGTGGCTTCGATTTTGGCCTGGAGGAAGACTCAGCATGAAAACAATGAAGAAACATGCCTGGAGGAATGGCTCTCTTGCACCTGACCTCTGCAGGCCAAACAAAGAGAAGACTTCTGTTCTTCCCACCAAAAGACGGCACTGGAACCCCAAGGACAAGTCAAGAGGACCCTGTGAGTCAGCCACCACACCCAGAGTTGGCTGCCCAGGCCCTGCTGATGACTGACACTTGGAGCAGGAGGCAACGACCTGGGCCTACAACAATCCATTGTCTGGTAAGACTGGGCCGCTAAGGTCTGGAGGGGTCAGCAGCCTTCCAGTCTTTTCCCGTGTCTGCTGCTCCTCCCGCCATCCCTCCAGTCCCCAGCAAGCATCCAGAGAATGACAGATGCAGGAAGAAGTGGGACTGCCAGGGCCCCGTGACCACCCTGGCATCTAACTGATGCACAGCAGCCATCTGGAGCACCGAGATGTGACAGCAAAGGACAGGAGCCTCAAGCACCATGTTATACCTTGGGGAAAACTTGGGCCTGAAGGAATGGAAAGCTAGAGATCTAGGACTTACAGAAATAGTATACAGTGTTCCTTTGGAAGCATGTTAAAGCATTTTACCTTTTGCTCTACCTGAACTCTCCAAGTCAAAAGGTCTCAGGGACTATTCCTTCTATCGTGGCAATTTTCATCATTTGTCTACATTCATTAAGAATCTCTTCTTCTTAGAGCATCATTGGAAACATGGGTGATTTTACCAAGGCTTGGATGGGACTGTCCTATTGGAGAGAGAGGTACAGAGACCGAGATGGGACCAAATGGCTTTAAGGAATGAAGGTTGACTTTCAGAAAACCTGTAGCCATCAAGCCCTTTGGGAATGGTGGTCTGACCCCTTGCTTCCAGAATTCCCCACCACCTCACCAGGGGTATAAAAAATGTCACTTCCTGGCAGGTGTAAGGACCTCAGGATATATTCAGCACCTCAGGAAAAGGAACCTGCCCAAATCTACAGGTATCACAGGCAAGTCTGAAAGCAAGCCCTTCCCTTGGCTTCTGGCCTAGAGAGACAATGATTCATTCCACCTAGAGATTCCTTAGAAAAGTTCCAGCGATGCAGATTCTAACCAATCGACGTGATCAATCACTAGGCTCCCTGAGCTTAAATCAATAATGGGCCAAGTGTGTTAAACCTGGACTTGCTTTTCAACAAAATCTGCCCTGATTCAGCTATCTATGGAAATAAACATTTTTTGAAGAGGGAAAGTAGGTTTCAAGAACCTACCTCTGTGGACGTTCAAGTCTAACTCTGGTTGTCTTTCAATATGTGTTGCTTACCTAAGCTAGACAACTTGAGGTCATCTTCAGAAACATTTCCACATTAGCTCATGGATAGGCAATCCCCTTGCTTGTTATTCTGTGGGGATAATACCAGGACCCCATGGGCACAAGGTTAATTCAACAACTGGAAAATGGGATTGATTCCCCCATGACTGTAGAACTCAACTAGCACCTTAACTAATTGGATGTGGTTGGGATGAGGAACTCATTCCCTCAAACGCAGAGAACGTACAACACTCCACAGGGTTCTCTAGGGACTTATGGAGTTAATGAAGGATCCCACTCTATGACTGGAGTGGAGGATGCACTTAGGGATGCCTTTATATATTTGACAAGTTTTCTCCCCCTTGCCAGTGACTCCTTGTGATGAGAATATTCAGGCAAAACCTCAAATAAAAAGGCCTTCTTAACGGTTTCTTCCCTCACAGTCATATTGATCTGAGAAGCCACCCCTATTGGGGTACAATGGCAAACAATTTATTTAGTTAAGTATAAAACTGCCCTTGTGGTTAAAGGAACCTCAACATTCACTATGAGATGGTCCCTGACTTTGAGGACTTCACATCAGGTCCAGAGTGTTCAAGAGAACCAAGGCCACCAATAGATGATAAGAGGCTGATTTATCAAGTACCAGGTTATGCTTGGAGATATGCCGGAACTAACACCTGAAAACCTGTCCAATGTTAAACCCAGCTACCCTTAGGCCTGGACCTGACCACTCTACATCTATGGCTCATAACTCTACAAAGGTTATTGAGTCTACCAGATTTAAGTTGCCCCTATGAAAATGTAAAGACAGTTGGTTTATCAATGGCAACACTTTCATGGAACGGGTTAAGAAAAACCAGGTATGCTGTCAGCAGTCTAACTCAGATGGTTGAGACCAAAGCCTGTCAGCAAACATATCTGCCCCCAAAGCAGAGTTCCTAGTGCCCAGCTGTTGGTTGTAATTGACAAAAACCTTACAAGTGTTTATCCTGACTCCAACAGGCCTTCCTCATCCTCTATGTCCATGAAGCAATTTACAGAAAAGGCGCTTCTTCTCAAGCCATAATCCCCCAATCCAATATGGGCCTGAAATGATTGCATGTTCAAAGAATGTCCCTCCAAACCCGAGTAGCCCTTGGAAGCCTAACTGCAGTTCAAGGAGACTCAGGATTAGATAGGGGTCCCAGGCTGTGACCCAATGGCTATGCAGCTCTAACCTGTGTCCATGGCTTCCCCAAGCTTGAGAGGTCACCGGACTCTTGGGTTGGGCTTAGATGCATGGGTGCATTATTAAAACCATCAGTGACCCAACTGGCCTTCCACATTTCAAGCAACGGTACACGCGTTCTGTGTTTCATTGGAATAGCCACCTGGCATCCATCTTTGTCCCTCTTTGGGACTGGAGGATGTCGTGTGGCATGGGGAAGTCCTTACTGAATACACAGTCAAGGCCCTACATGTCACCCTGAACAGAATTTCTCAATGAAATACGGGAATGATCCCAATGCATAAAGCAGTTCTACAAAACAAAAAGTCTTCAGATGTTGTAACTGCTGCACAAGGTGGAGCTTGTGCTAATCTATGGACAGAATGCTATGGGTACACTCCCCACTATCACAAAGAGATTTCTGGGTTACTAACAGACACCACTACTCAAATCTGCACTTTCAAGGATCCCTCTCTTTATGGATTTGCTCAACTCTTGTCCTGGGGGAGGATTCTCACCGACTATCAACGGACTCTTCATGGGACTTCTCCTTTTTTTTCCTTCTTCTAACCCTGTTGTGTTGTTTTCCCTGTGTCTCTGCAGGTGGTGCCAGGAACCCTTCACTGTGGTAACTTCCAAAGGACAGATGGTCCTTTCCACTCAGGAAGATCCAAACAGAAGTTCTCCCCTATACTCGGCGACATCTTTATTTCACAACTCTTACACAGAGAGGCCCCCAGCTGACCAGGAATGACCCACAGGTAGGGACAGCTCTACACCCCTATTTAGCAGGAAGAAGTTACAGAAGATGAGACCATCCTCCTTCAACAACCTTAACGATTGAAGGGTCTAAACTGTTCAGGGTCACGTGAGGAGGGAGGAGAAGGCTAGCTGAGCACAAAGCAGGGGCTGGCACGCCACACCACCCCCTACATGTGATATGAGTGACATTCTTCAGGCACTCCTGGCTGCCCTAAAGCTATGGAAAGGAAAAAAAAAAATTCTCCAAAAAGAGAGATCAAAACCCTGCAAGACCTGAGTCTCCCTCAGTTTATAAATGTTCTAGTGATTGTCAAGGAAGAGGCTGGCTTAACAATAGGCTAGTTAACTTCCAGAGACCCATAACTCAATTTCCTGAAGTCCTAACATCTCCGTCCCCTCTATAACACTGAAGGAGGCTGAGGCAGAAGGAAATGTCAATAAAACAATTTATTTTCAAACCTGCAGTCCCTTGGGAAGGATCTATGAAAGGAAGAAGGTAACATTCCTCCAGGAAGCTCCCGACAGTCTTCCTATTAATGCTATCCTAGAAGGAAAATCCACCTTCACTGGACAAAAGCAAAGCCTCTGGTATCCTGTGTGTCTTCTCTTCTACTGGCATGTTCTTGAAAAACCTCCCTTTTTCCTGACCTCCCCCAACGCCATTGTAGAGAGTCAGCCTCCCATCACAAGCTTAACATAGCAACTGTTTCTACCCATGGTCATGTCCCCGTGCTTTAATAAAATCATCTTTTGCCAACAAAGGTGTCTCAAGACTTCTTTCTTGATCATCGGCCTTGAACCCCAATGTCTTTCTTACATTAGTCCTGTCTCTTGTAAGGCTCCTGTGGAAACACCCCTGTGACACTGTCCCATTTCTGTCAACTCTTTCATCTCCATCCACCTAACCCACTGCACATTCTGTGTCCTCTGAGCACAGGACACTTCTCGGACTGACACTGTCACATGTCACCTCTTTCAGTCCTCGCCTTTGTTGAGTTTGCCCATCTTAATCTCCCCAGCATCCTATTCTCACTGTCTTTTTCTGACATGTTTATCTGGTCAATAGGTTCTAATCACCAATACCCTATAACATGTTTCTTCTCCTTAATAGATGACTCCATTTCTTTCCTTTGTTATCAACCTCAAATCTTAACTCTCAGATGTTTGTCTCACAACTTTCAAAAATTTTCTTTCCCATAATGCCTCTCTACCAGTTTCTCTTCTCTTTCTCAAACCCACCCACCCTTCCTTCCTTCCTTTCTTCCCTATCTTTTTGTTTATTGTATTCCTTTCTCCCTCCCCTTCTTTATTTCTTCTGATCTGTTATGTTAGTCACCATACAGTACTTCAGTAGTTTTTCATGTAGTGTTCCATGACTCGTTCTTTGCGTAGGAAACTCTATGTATTGCTCATTGAAATACGTTCCCTATTATAAAGGATGAAATTATACCCACATGGTTGCATCTCAAAGGATCTGCTTCTCTGCAAGTCAACGGTAAGCTTCACAGTAGTGAACCCTGGCCTTCCACACTATAACTGGGTATGGGGTATGCTAAGCATTCACCACAATCTCCTGTCTTCCAAGTCACTGAGCATATAGGTTGTCCCACCAAAAATCTGAATAGTTTCATTTCTCAGCTGAAATGGGCCTCAAGTCTAGCCATCACCTGAGTATCTGTAAAAATCACTGGCTTCAACACAACTCACCAATATAGTCTTTGAAACATAAACAATAGTCTTTGAAACAAAGACATCTACAATTTAATCAGAATTTAATGTGGGTGTGAGGCTACCATGTAGAAAGATCTATCTGAATTCATGAAAGTAACACTGCACCCGACTTCAAGTGACATGCAGAGTTTGAGGCAGAGACTATTCCTCAAGGAAGGGGCTGGAATTTGTACATTGAGTCAGGAAGGGAGGAACATGAGTGAACAATCCTTCCACAGCCTCTCCTGTCCTGGCCATCAGCAGAGGGTTCACACTGCATAGGAACCCAACCAATCCTGGGGCGCAGGAAGATTTCACATGTACCTCACCTCACTCCATGTGTGTTAACTCACAGGGAAGGGAAAACTTGTATTTATAGCCAATGTGGAAGAGCCTTCATCCATGTGTCCCCATTCAAGTGACATCAGAGCTCGTTCATCCTGGATTGTACCACGCACATCTCCCCAGTGTGGGAGAGCCTTTAGTTGGGGCTCTAACCTCGGGAGACATGAGAGAACTCACCCTTATGAGGAAAGTAGACATGATATGTATGGGGGAAACAATTCTAGGGTAGTGCTCACCTCTGTACACAGCAAAACCACCAGAGAGGCTCCTTAGAGACATAGCGAAGGTGGGAGACCCTTCATTCAGAGAGTTCTGCTCTTATTCATGCCAGTGACCGCACATGGTGTATAAGCCATGTGGTGGGATTGCTGTACAAGAGCTCTCAGCAACATGCATCCCTTCGAGGCCATGGGCACATTCCCACAGACAGAACTTGGTTGAATGCCATCTTGAAGGGAAAGCATTTAGCCCAGCCACACCCTTAGCCAGCATCTGTGGATCCACACTGGTGGGAACCCTGACAAATGCACTCAATGTGGAAGAGCTGTTAGATACAGCTCTCACACTTGGAGATACCACACAACTCAGAGCAGAGAAACCTGTGTCTGTTATCATTGGGGTCCTGCCTTTACCCAGAGCACCCACCTTTATCACCACCACAGAAATCACACAGTACAAACCTTGTGTCTCTGATCATTGAGGCAGAGGCTTCTGCCAGAAGTGGTCCCTTTCCCAATAACAGAGAACTCACACAGGGAGAACCACTAGCGCTGTATCTTGGTGGGAGAAGCTTCAACTGGGGCTCTGGCCTGAGCTCCCACTACAAACTCAGAGTGCGCATCATCCCTCACACAGGAGCTAAGGTTCAGGGACCTCCGGGGACACCCTGCATTATCGCTGCTGCTGAATGCCAGTGGAATCCATGTGGGAATCCCATTCCTCATGGAGACAACACATGAAGGGCCTGGGAGGATTCACACAGAAGAAAATCCTCCCGGTGTGATGAGGAAAGCGATGTCCTCAGGTATCCCTTATTCCTCATCCAGCAATGACACCCTCACCCTGAGGAAACACTGATCCCAATGCAATGGCGGGAAATTCTTCCCCTGACACTCACATCAGAAAATCACTGGGCAAATACCTTCCAAGGAATTTCTTAGTGTGAAATTGACATACAAACTCAGACACTGACAATTTTTCACTGCAAAGACATACAATTGGGTAATGTTCTGAGGGATGCTGAATGCAGCATTTAGTAACCAATAGCTAGAAATAAAGCAAATCTGCTTCCATCCATTAGTACTTGCATAAAGGCCAGTATTACCGAAAGGGCGGGGTTTCACAACCATGACCACTGTGCAAAGAAGAATGGGTGACTTTTCCTTTACTAGCTCTTACAACTGACACTGGTGCTCTCTCTTTGTAGGAAGATTTACACATAAATACACTGCCTGTGATCCATGAGAACATAACTTGGAGTATTACCTCAGAAATGTAGATCACAAGGTGACGTATGTTCACAAAAATATTAATCTTTTGATGTATGTAGATTGCAAAGATGAATGGCAACAAGTTTCAACAAACATATGATTCGGGATCTACCTCTCATATATCCTTAATTCTACTAATATTGTCCTCATAAATTAGAAATGACTTACAAATTAATTTCATACATAGAAATATTTGTATTTTCCTTACTTATTTGAGAGTGAGAGAGCTAGAGAGAGATAGCAAGAATGGTCAGGGTGGAGGGGGAGAGGGAGAAGAAGCAGGCTTCCCATTGAGCAAGGGCCCAATGCAGGGCTTGATACCCCAGGATCCAGGGATCCTGACCTCAACCAAAGGCAGATGTGTAACCAACTGTACCACCCAGGGGTTTGCAAATTAATTTCATCTTTTACAAAGCTGCTTTTCTGGGAGAACTGTGTGTACCAGGACAGGAAAACCTATACAGCTCAGATTCAGGCATAGAGGGCTTCATCCCCCTCTATGAGAACTTGGTAGCCATGTGGTTTTCTTCCCAACCAAAAACAGATAGGTATCTCTGGCCCTGAGAAGGTGTAAGACCACTGTAGACATGGAAATAGTCCCTTATTCAGATTTTAGAACATGAGGAGGGTACATATACTCCTTTCCATAAAGAGAAAGCACATCTACGATGCTGTGTGGTTCTATAAGTTAAGGGACTAGCTCTTGATTTTGTCTCAGGTCATGATCTCAGGGATGTGAGATCGAGCCCCGTGTCATGCTCTGGAAAGTGTGTGGAGCCTGCTTAAGGGTCTCTCTCTCCCTCTGCACCTACCCCTCCAAACAAACAAACAAACAAACAAACAAAAAACAAAAAACAGACAGAGCATGTCCACTCAGAGATCCATTTGTAAAGATGTCTGATATTCATGGCTCTAGATGAATGTCCCTAAAAAGAAAGTGTGGGCAGAGACACTATCATAGAGAGAATGTCTATTTATAAGGTAAACCTACAATAACTCAGGATTCTGCTAACAGAGGCAACCTGTAGTTCGGATGTTTTTTGTGGAGCAGGGACTTGCATAACTTTCTCCATATGTACTACTAAGTAATTTTCCCCAAGCAAAAAACTCAAGATATTCTGCTTATGAGCTCATCTCCACTTTAATCAACAAGAAGAGGGCATCATTTCCTCTGGAAGAAAGACAAAAGCCAGCAAAAGAAGACACCCAAATCAAGGCCTGAAACTCAACCCAGGCAGGAGGTTCAGAACCAAGACAACTTACCACTGTGATGCACAACTGCCAGGGAGACGGCAGGGGTCACACTCCTGTATGTGTTGCACTTGAATCTGCACTGAAGAGACAGAAGCCAGATGCTTTGGATGCTGCCAATGAGGCCATGCCATCTGAGCCTCGAAACACCATCTGTAAAAACAAGGAGAATATTTAGTTGTGGTCTCAGGACTTGCACTCGGGGAGACACAGAGTCACCCATAACTGAAAGCATGCTCCTCCCTCCCAGCAGGGAGTGCAAGCTTAAAGAGGCCAAAATTATAGGGTCCTGGGATTTGTGAAAGTCTTAGCACTGCTGCTGGCAGATCTTCACCTAAGACATGCTTGGCAATTTGGCTACCAGGAGCTCTAAGTTATCTATGCCAGGCCTAAGCAGGAGTAAGTGGGCCAGGAGGTGACCCAGACATCAATCACCACTTGTAACTAGGGAGAGTCTAAATAAAGTTCCTGCTGCTCCCAGAACCAAAACAGAAGACCTGTAGAAACCCTATTTCAACTGCGTTTTGCAAGACCATCCTAGCAATGCTTACTTCTTGAATCTTCTTTCATATTTTTTTTATTTTTAACTTATTTTCAGCATAACAGTATTCATTGTTTTTGCACCACACCTAGTGTTCCATGCAATCCATGCCCTCTCC
The DNA here is from genome assembly GCF_010015895.1 of Lontra canadensis. NCBI lineage: Eukaryota > Metazoa > Chordata > Mammalia > Carnivora > Mustelidae > Lontra > Lontra canadensis. The sequence continues at coordinate 6,782,604 of NW_022631081.1, forward strand.
AATACCCACCACCTTGTTCCCCCAACCTCCGACCCCCCGCCCCTTCAAAACCCTCAGATTGTTTTTCAGAGTCCATAGTCTCTCATGGTTCACCTCCCCTTCCAATTTCCCTCAAGTCCCTTCTACTCTCTAACTCCCCTTGTCCTCCATGCTATTTGTTATGCTCCACAAATAAGTGAAACCATATGATAATTGACTCTCTCTGCTTGACTTATTTCACTCAGCATAATCTCTTCCAGTCCTGTCCACATTGCTACAAAAGTTGGGTATTCATCCTTTCTGATGGAGGCATAATATTCCATACTGTATATGGACCACATCTTCCTTACCCATTCGTCCATGGAAAACCCAAAAGACTCCACCCCAAAACTACTAGAACTCATACAACAATTCAGAAACATGGCAGGATACAAAGTTAATGTACAGAAATCAGTGGCTTCCTTATACACTAACAATGAAAATAAAGAAAGGGAAATTAGAGAATCGATTCCATTTACTATAGCACCAAGAACCATAAGATACCTGGGAATAAACCTAACCAAAGAGGTAAAGGATCTGTACTCGAGGAATTACAGAACACTCATGAAAGAAATTGAAGAAGACACAAAAAGATGGAAGACCATTCCATGCTCTTGGATCAGAAGAATAAACATTGTTAAAATGTCTATACTGCCTAGAGCAATCTACACTTTTAATGCCATTCCAATAAAAATACCACTGGTATTTTTCAAAGAGCTGGAGCAAATAATCCAAAAATTTGTATGGAATCAGAAGAGACCCCAAATCACTAAGGAAATGTTGAAAAACAAAAATAAAACTGAGGGCATCACGTTACCCGATTTCAAGCTTTACTACAAAGCTGTGATCACCAAAACAGCATGGTACTGGCATAAAAACAGACACATAGACCAGTGGAACAGAATAGAGAGCCCAGATATGGACCCTCAACTCTATGGTCAAATAATCTTTGACAAAACAGGAAAAAATATAAACTGGAAAAAAGACAGTCTCTTCAATAAATGGTGCTGGGAAAACTGGACAGCTATATGTAGAAGAATCTTCTTTCATATTTGAAATGTGTTCTTATGCATCTAATCCACAACTTCAATGATAGGGAACTCTTACAGGAGATGTGCATATGATCTACCTCCTCAATGTCCTTTCTGCTCTATGTGAGTGATCCTCTTAGTCTTGCTTCCTCTCTTCTTTCACAACTCTCTATTCAAAAGCATTTTAGTAATCATTAATCACTTTTCTTAATGTTTAGCTTATATTTTAGTCAGAGGATGAGTAAGCAATTCTAAAGAAGTGAACAATGATATTTTGAGATAAATAACACAGTAAAGTAGTATCACATTCTTAAATGGAATTCTGTGAGATTCAGCCGACAAGCTGCATTAACACACACTGAAAGGAAGCTCTGATCTTTGCCATTTCCAAAAGCTCTATTTGGCTGAAATGGGCCTCTGGTCTTTCCTTGATAAGACATGCCTCTCACAGACAGAGGAACTCAAAAAAAAAATGGAAAAGAAAAGAAAAAGCCAAAGCCAAAGGCCAAAGCCAGGTACAGTACTCACATCAGACTTGTCTGCAATACCTGTCAATTTGGGTGGATTCCTCTTCTCGAGGTCCCCAAAATATCCTGAGGTTCCTATTCCTCCCACTGAGTAACATTCCCTACTCATCTGGCAAGGCTCCTGGGCACTGTGTCATTGAGGTGTCAAGCTGCTATTGCCAAGGGGCTCCACAAAGACACCCTTAATTCCTCAAAATTCTCTGATCATATCTGAGTCTATGCATGTCTCTCCCAAATTGGACATTTCACTCAATCCCTTGATAAAATAACCAATGTTTCAAACTTTTTCTGTTACAAGAAAAAGGCACTTGTGCTGAACTTATGCCAATAATCCTAAGTACCTTGGAAGAAAGAATACTCACTGAGAGTTTCTGAATTCTGGAAGGGTCAGGGAGGGAGAAAAGTTAAATGTTCCTGCTTATTCACACAGAAATATTTTATCATATTTCTATAGATCCTGGATATTTTATGATACAGTTTCCCTAAATCTGGAAGAAAAACATTAAAGAGCCAGCAATGTTTCAAGCAAGAGTACAAAAGGTAGACTCATCTTCCTCAGCTCATTCAGTCCACATTATTAATTCTTATTCTACTTGAATGCAGCTTTTCCATGAATTCTGCAAATCCATATCCAGTTTTGATTTAGGATTTTCAAGATCAGACACTAAGACCCCATGTACCAACCCATGTGACCACCGTGTACAGTCACAGGCATTTAATGGCAGAGTAGGGATGAAAGTCCTGTGGACACATGCTTAATGAGATATATTTTCACTGAACATAGAAGGCAAGATGTCAACATGGAAGCACAGAGGTCACAAGACCTGCATCCTGGTCCCCAGGACTTGGTGTGTCTATGAGCTTCCATTTCTCCAAGCCAGAAACACTCATATCTTTTTAGCCAAGGATTCTGCTTCTAGCATTTTCTCCCAAGGAGAGAATCATAGAGATTGTAAAGGATTTGTAATCATAGAGATTGTAAAGGATTTGTAACCTCCTCATGGAGGCTTCATGGATGACAGCAAGACCCTGCAGCCCACGGCCTTGCCCAAGGCCCACAGACCTGTTCAGTGCCCCTTTGCATCCACCATGGTCAGGCAGGTCTTGACCTTTCTCCCTTGGGTGCACAGCATACCCTCTCCTGGTGTCCACCAGGGTGTTCAGCCTCTGTGTTCCACATCCTTGACGGATCTCTTTGTAGGGCTGTAATCCACATAGGGGTGGAAGGAGCAAACATACACCTTCCTACACTTTCTTCCTCTTTGCACCCATCCAAGGTTTTTTGAGAGGAGCAGAGTTGCAGGGACACACACATGTGGTTCTTCCTGTGTGGTGCTTCCCAAGAATCCCCTTGCAAAGAGCCTGGCCCTTAGCACTTAGCAGGCACCTTTGATCACCACCCCGCCACCTGCCCACCCCAGCCACGAGGCAGCATTCCAGATGCCAGCCTTCCCAGAATGTACTCCTGCACCCTAGCTAGCTGCCCTCTGTCTACTGTCCAGGTGCTGTCCTAGGCATCAGAAAGGAGACCTGATGGGGAGATACGCCCACTGCACCCATGTGCCTGAGTGTACTCCATGCCACACACTCTGCTTCAGGGTTATGGGGATGGCAGACTTCACACTGTTCACATTTTGCCCTGAGACACACCAACCCTCCAATGCAGCACAGAGCATGGAGCCCGGCTTCACCACCACCATCCCCCCCAGTAACATGGCTGGCTGACGTGGCTGCCTGAGCCTGCTGCCACCCTCTCTGTCTCTAGTCCTTTCCTATGATCATCTGCCCTGGGCCCTGCAACTCCAGCTCTGCCTCTAGTTCCCCTGGGTGCAGGCTGCCAACAGGCAGTTGAGGAGCCACAGAATCCAGCTGGCTGGTTCTGTGCTCCCCTCAACCCAACCACCGTGGTGACCAATGTGAGCCCACGTGCCAGATAGGACTGGGACCCCTGCCTTCTTGCTCAGCCAGGGGGCACCTCTAAGCAAGGCACTTCTGCCTCAAATAACCTGCCCGCCAGCCTCCACTCCACCAGCCCGAATAACCCCTGGGGACAGAAGTACAGAGAGGCCAACACAACCTACATGCCAGGCATCACATTTCGCTCAGCCTCTTGTGGTACGCAGGTGGGTCAGAGGAGGATCTGGAACAACAGCACAAATAACACTTGAGTAGTGAGCAAATGTGTTTCTCCCAGGGTGGCAACTTTTCCCAGATACCCTGTAGCAGGCACGGTTGTCAGTCTACCTGTGCTCAGGTAAGAGCCCTGCTCTGACAGGGATGAGCAAACCACAGACCAAGAACACATGTGCAGGCAAATGGGCCAAATGTATCCTGTATCCTTTCATTTTGTTGTTTTGATTTTGCTCTAAAGTCTAGGGAGATACCTCTGGGGCATGAATGGGGTTATCTATTCAAGAGGAGAGGAGGTAAATGAGCCATATGTTCCTCTCAAAACCACTCCTGGGATAGGGCAGGTCAAGCTACTACCCATCTTCTACCCGGTGTCCTCAGCAGGGCCACGCCACAGCCTGCTCCCTGGAGGTGGAGAGAGAGGGGATGCAGTCCCTGAGCCACACACTGTGAAGGCAGAACTCTAAGGTAACTGTGCATGTGGGCTGGTGGTTGCACAGAAACTGGCAGGCATCATGCTGTCCCTGAAAGCCATTCAGGCTCATGGCAGCCTCAGAGGCGGGATCCAGGGATCTGCATGCCAGATCACACCTACTCTGTCCTGATTCAGACCTGAGCTGGAATCCCCATGGTCCCTCCGAGGTTAGGTGGCATACAAAGTGCCTCGGGTAGGGTAGGCACTCATTCAATGTTTAGAGACCCTATGGACCATGAATGGTGGTAGGCGGGCCCTGAGACTCCAAATTTAACCTACCCCGGATCACCCTGGGATGCCCAGGCCCCATTTTCTCTCCCATCAATGTCTGTTGGTCAATGAGTCTGGGGAGGGCTGCAACAGCCAGAGTGATGGCCTGGGAGCCAGGGGCTCTGGGTCTCAGGTCTCCTCTGGAATATTTAATAATAAGGACACTAACTTCTCAAGCTGCAACCTGACAGATGGACAAAGAGCATTCCCTGGACCCCCAGCTGCAGCAGAGTTGTGAAACTTGTCCAGGGACGGGGATACATGCTCAATTCCCCATGACGCCCACATAGCCACTGTCTATAGGGTGCCACCAGCACATTAGTAAACACTGTCCTGGTCCCACAGTAGGGGCCACAGCTTTGCTGTAGGAAAATCCTTTCTTGTGGGTTGAACTGTGTTCTCCATAAAGATACCTCTGTGTCCTAACCCTCAGCACCTGTGGATGCCACCTTCCATGGACACAGGGTTTGCAGAACATGCCATTAAGAGGAAGTCAAACCATGGTACAGAGGGCCTAATCCAATGACTGGTTTCTTTTTTGGAGAGCAATTTGCTTTTATTTATCAAGGTTTTCAATGCACTTGCCTTTTAATCCAGCAATTATACTTCTAGAAATCTACCCGACATAAATGATTACATATGCTGTTTCCTGAGTTATGCAAATACAAGCACAAACTAACAATCCTCCCAAAACAAAGTATCTACATGTCTTTTCCGTGACGCCCAATGCCAAGAGGACTGCCTTCAAGTTTGCAGGTCACTAACAGCAAAGTTGCTTCCAGATATAATGACAAATGTTAGACAGAGCAATGGATTATAACAGCTAATAACAGCTATAACAACATATTATAATAGCTAAACCATGAGCAAGGTATTATAATAGCTAATTCACATGGGGAGCCCAAGTGTTCTGCATTATCAGTTGTTGAAGATGAAGACAAAGCATATTTGGAGAAGCAAATTTAGTATCCAGCAATCCTTTGACAGATACTAAGGAAATAAAAAGAGCCAAAGTTCCTTAGAGGAGGAAAATAATTTGGCCACACTCCTGGGAGAGCTTCATGGAAGCATGGAATCAGAGACTGGAGTGATGTGTTGCAATACTGGGACTTATAAGAACATCTATTCAGTCATTCAGATGAGAATGATGTGTTGCTGTTATATGCATCTTTGTGCAGAGTGTAATTGTGTCTCTTGTCATGTTAATGAGGATGTGGGCAGCTCACCAGGAGAACCAACCTTGTGCTCAGAGGTTTGGAACATTCCATCCCATTCCTGACTTCTGGGGAGGGGGAGGGGCTACAGGCTCAATCAATGGCCAATGGCCAATGGCCAATGCTTTCATCAGTCTACCCTGTGGAATGAAGCCTCCACAAAAGCCCTAGCAGACAGGGTTCAGTCTGCTTGTGTGGGAAGCAGAGAGAGCAGTGGGCTGTAATGCCTGGAACGTGGCCAGAATGTGCCAAGGGCACAGTGCATGCCAGCCTCCTTTATCTTCTACCTTTTGCAGGTTTTCTGATTGTCCTTTTGGATGGTTTTCAAGCACTCTGTGTTCAACTCATGCCTCCCCTAGGCTGTCTGCTCCAGATCTTGTCCTAGAGGTATCCTACAGGCTGCAGGAACACAGGCCCACACTCAGAGCATAGCCAGGGCACCAGCTCTGCCCCTAAAGATCTACAGAACATGATGTCCTCAGGTGCTTCCCAAGAAGACACCAGATGGGAGCCAGGGCAAGGAGACATGAAGGGCCTTGTCCAAGGTACCACTGCTCCAGAGCCTGGTACTTGGGGACTCCCAGATGGGAGGTAGGACAGGTCATCTCTGAGCATACCCATTGGCTCTGCATGCAAGCAACTTCCGGTCCTCTGCTTCCCAGAGACCTCTAGGCCTGTCCGTGACCTTCCCATCTGGAGTTGGGGTGGCCCTATGGAAGGAGCCCACTGAGGCAGATCCCAGGATGAGGCTGGAGAGCATATCAGGTGTTCACTGAGATGGGAACTCACAGCAGATTGCTGTGAGAACAGGGGGCCTGGAGTCTGTGGAAGGTGTCCACATCACTGCCCCAATATCTGTATCCCTGGCAAATGACTGAATCTGTCTGGGCCACATGTTTTCTGTAGAACTAGGCCTCACAGCACTTTGTCCCCCAGGATTTGGTAACGATAAGCCAAGACAATGAATAATAAGTACCTCACTAGTGCTTGGAACAGAAGCAGCATCCATGAAGACACATCCCCTTAGGACTGCTTGGTAGGAAACATGTTTTGGAGCACCTGGCTCAGCTTGTCACGTGATTTTGAACATCAGTGACCAACCACCTGGCTTCAGGGAGCCTCCCTCCAACATGGTGACTCAGAGCTACCTTGATTCAGTTATACAACCTCCTCTCCAGGGATATTCCTGCCTGTCTGGTAAATATTGGGCTGTGTAGACACACTAAACTGCAAGGCCTGCCCCAGGAAGCTGTGGACCCAACAAGTTTATGGCTCCCATTTGGGTCCTGCTGTCCTCTTTGTGGCACCAGGACAGTGGACTTGGGCCTCAGGTCTTACCTCTCTTCTCAGTGGTGATGACAGTGGCCTCTAGGGGCTCCCCCAGCCCTGCCTCACTTTGGCCAATAGCCTGAAGATGTATGCAGAATCTGGGGCCAGCTCGGTACCCAGGAATTGCCTCACCATGGCACCCATTTCCACCATGGTGAACATGTTGGTGTTGCTGCTGGCCAGGCAGTAGGCGATCTGGTACCCTGTGTGTGGAACAGAAGGGCCATGCATCAGTCACGTCACCCCCCACTCAGACCCTGCATTACCACCAGCCCAGCACCACCACTCTTCCATGTTTCCACAATGTCCTCCCTTCTCTTCCAGCATCTGAGAGGAATGGCACAGCCACAGTGACAGATAGAGCCTCTGAGGGCTGGACCCCCATGTCTCTCATTCCCCTTCATCAACCCTACCACCAAGGTGTGGAAACAGTTTCATCTTAGTGATTCAATACTTATATAAAACACCCAGTACTCATCATATCAGCAATTTAAAACCTCCCCAAAAAACATGTTCTAGAACCAGATGCCTTTCGTGGTACATTCTACCATTCAAGGAAAGATCCATACCAGTCCTTTGCCCACTTTTCCAAAAAACAGAACAGAAAGCTTCTAAACTCATTTGATGAGTCCAACATTACCCTGATACAAAAATCAAACAAGGACACCCCAAGAAAAGAATCTTACAATTCAATGTCCCTGATGACCATAGATGAAAAACTGTTCAACAAATTACTAGCAACCCAAGTTCAGAAATATGTTGAGAGGATCATATACTATGATCAAGTGGGATTTATTCCAGGAATGCAATGATGGTTCTCACATGTACATCAATCAAAGTGATACAGCACATTAACAAAATGAAGAATAAAAATGATGTGATCATCTTGGGATGCAGAGAAAGCATTTGACAAACTTTAATATTCATTTGCAGTCAAAATTTTACACAGCGTGCATAGACCAGGAACATACCTCAAAATCAAAAAGGTCACATATGACAAGCCCACAGAAACCATCACATCCCATAGTGAAAAGTTATAGCAATTACTATTTCTTCTAAGATTAACTAAGTTAGGAACATTCCTGATCTTTCCTTGCCACTTTTACTAAACTTAGTATTGGAAATCCTAGGCAGAGCAATTATGCAAGAAGATAAACAGAAGGTAGCAAAACTGGGAAGAAAGAAGTAAGATGGTCACTATTTGCAGAAGGCATAGTATATAAGGAAAACCTCAAAGAAGCAACTGAAAAACTGTTCAAACTAATGACTAAATTCAGTAAAGGGACAGGTTACAATATCACTACCTCAAAACCTGTTGCATTTCTACATGTTAATACAAATCATCAGAAAATAAATTAGGAAGATCATCCCACCTGAAGGTGCATCAAAAAGAATAAAATACTCAGGAATCAAATTCACCAGGAGGTTAAATCTCATATAATGAAAACTACAAGATAGTAAGGAAAGAAACTGAAGACATCACACATAAATGGAAAGACATTCCATGTTCATGAATGAGAAGAATTAATAGTGGTAAAATGGCCTTACTTCCCTAAATCATCTACAGTTCCACTACAATTCCTATCAAACTTCTAATGGCATTTTTTCACAGAAAGAGAACAAAGGATCCAAAAATTTGTATGATGCCACAAAAGACTCTGAATACCAGAGCAATCTAGAGAAAGAAGAACCACACTAAAGGCATCAAACTTGCTGATTTCAGACTATGACAAAGCTTGAGTAATCAAAACCATCTAGTATTGTCATAAAAACAGGCACACATGTCATCAGAAGATAGGAGAGAGCCAGAAATAAGTACACACATCTATGGTCTGGTACCTTATGACAAAGGAGCCAAGAATAAAGGGGGAAAAAACAGTCTCTTTCATCAGTGGTGCTGGGGAAACTGGACAGCCACATGCAAAAAAATGAAACTGCACCACTCTCTTACATCATACACAAAAATTAACTCAAAATGGATCAAACATTTGAATATAAGACCTAGAACTATGAAACTTGTAGCAGAAAACACAGGGTATGGAAATCTCCTTGACACAGGTCTTGGTACTGATCCTTTTAAGCTGATACCAAAGTAAAAACAAAGAAGAAAAGTGTGGGCCTACATCAAAGTATAAAACGTCCAAACAACAATGGAAACCATCAACGAAATAGAAAGACAACCTAAGTATGGGAAAACATTTGTAAATTGTATATCTGATAATGAGTTAATATTCAAAATATAAAGAACTCATGCATCTCAACAGCAAAACAAAACAAAGCACACAAAAGCACCAAAAAAGACAAAAACTCTATAAGCAATCTAATTTAAAAAGGAGTGGCTCCAAATACACAGTTTCTTAAAGAAGACATACAGATGGCCAACATGAACATGGAAAGATGCTCAGCATCACTAATCATCAGGGAAATGCAAATCAAGCCAGAATGGGGCACCACTTCACACCTGCCAAAAGTGCCATTATCAAAAAGACAAGAAATAACAAGTATTGGTGAAGAGGTGGAGTAGAGGCAAAGTCTTGTGCACTGTGACCTAGAGTATAAATGGGTGTGCCTACTATGGAAAACAATACAGAAGTTCCTCAAAAAATTAGAAATAGAACTACCATAGTATCCAGCAATTCCCTTTCTGGTTATTCATCTGAAGGGAATGAAAACATGAAATCAAAAAGGTATAATCACCCATGTATACTGCAGGATTATTTACAACAGTGAAAATAAAAAGAGTGGATAATGGATATCCATATATCCATAAATGGATATCCATTTATCAGCAGATAAATGGATAAAGAAATTGTGGTCCATAAACAAAGTGGAATCCTACTCAGACATAATAAAAGATGAAATCTTTCCATTTACAACATGGTGGCCCTTGAAGGCATTATGATAAGTAAAACAGGCCAAACAGAAAGACAAATACTAGAAATCACTTACTTGTAGAACCTTAAAATAAACAAAACAAAAACAAAAATCTGAGCTCAAAGATAGAACAGATGGGTGGTGGCAGAAGTAGGGGTTTGGAGGTGGGATAAATGGGTAAAGGGGTCAAAAGGAAAAAGAAAACAAACCCAATTATAGCATCTTCTTTGTTTTCAATTAAGTAATATGTACCCCAACATGGCTCAAACTCGTAACTCTGAGATCAAGAGTCACGCACACACACTGAGTAGAATTGTAGCATCTTCCGACACTCAATGTATTGAGAAAGGGGAAACTAATTTAATCTACGATATTTTGAGGGCAAGGTATGTATTTGGTAAACGGAAAAATGAAAGAACACAAACTTCAGAGTCACACACATACATCTGTATCTGGTTCTAATATTTATTGTGACACTGAGCAAGTAACTTAACTTTTTAATTTTACTTATTCATTTGAGAGAGAGAGAGAGAGGATATAAGTGGGAGAGGGACAAAAGAAGAGGGAGAAGAAGACTCCCCACTGAGCAGGGAATCTGACATGGGGTTACATCGCAGGAATTTGGGATTATGTCCAGAGACAAAGGCAGAACCTTCTCTGACTGAACCACCCTGGTGCCCCTACTTAACTTCTTTTCTGAAACCTCTTTCCCCACCTCTGAGAATTTTATGAATATTTTCTTTCAGAATAGCTTCTATTTGTAATTTAAGAATAGTTTCTAGAATTGAATGAAATAGAGGTCACTTAGAATAACACCTATCAGTAAGCCCTCAAAATTTATTTTTAAAAATCTTATTCTGGGGGCACCTCGGTATCACAGTCAGTTAAGTGACTGACTCTTGATTTTGGCTCAAAATATTATCCCAAGCTCCTGGGAGAGAGCCCCGCACCAGGCTCCACACTTAGCAGGAGTGGCTGGAGGATTTGCTCTCTCCCTCTTCCCCTCCCCTCTTTAGCATACGCATGTGCATCCACTCTCTTTCTGTCTCTACAATAAAAACAACAACAACAACAACAACAACAACAACAACAACAACAACAAATGTCTTAAAAAAATCTTATCCTGAACATTTGGTGGTTGCATAGTCATGAGCATTGTAACTTCATACTTGGGCAGTATCTCCTAGTTTATAAAGCACTTTTATACACATTCTCTTATTGGAGTCAGGATATGGTCCTGGGAGAAGAATTTATTGTTTCTATTTTGTAGAAGAAAAAAAAAAGGAAAAGAAAAACAGACTGAGAGCAGGGGTGTGTTTTGTTCATGGCTACAGAGCTAAAAAATGATCTTCTGACTCTCAGTCCAATGGAGGAGAAAAAGAAAAAAAATCCAAACACTGTACCAAGAACCAAAGAAGGGCACTGCAAACTGAAAATAGAATCATGCAGTAAGACGATGCAACATTTATAAATATCTACCCACCCAACAGAGGAACAACTAAAATTTAGAGCATATATGAATAAACCAAAGAGGAGAAATCAGCACCAATACCATAGGGAATTTTTTTTTAATTTTTTAGATTTATTTTCAGCGTAACAGTATTCATTGTTTTTGCTCCACACCCAGTGCTCCATGCAATCTGTGCCCTCTCCAATACCCACCACCTGGTTCCCCCAACCTCCCAACCCCCGCCCCTTCAAAACCCTCAGATTGTTTTTCAGAGTCCATAGTCTCTTATGATTCACCTCCCCTTCCAATCTCCCTCAACTCCCAACTCCTTGTCCTCCATGCTATTTGTTATGCTCCACAAATAAGTGAAACCATATGATAATTGACTCTCTCTGCTTGACTTATTTCACTCAGCATAATCTCCTCCAGTCCTGTCCACATTGCTACAAAAGTTGGGTATTCATCCTTTCTGATGGAGGCATAATACTCCATAGTGTATATGGACCGCAGCTTCCTTATCCTTTCTTCAGTTGAAGGGCTTCTTGGTTCTTTCCACAGTTTGGCGACCGTGGCCATTGTTGCTATAAACATTGGGGTAAAGATGGCCCTTCTTTTCACTACATCTGTATCTTTGGCGTAAATACCCAGTAGTGCCATTGCAGGGTCATAGGGAAGCTCTATTTTTTAATTTCTTGAGGAATCTCCACACTGTTCTCCAAAGTGGCTGCACCAACTTGCATTCCCACCAACAGTGGAAGAGGGGTCCCCTTTCTCCACATCCCCTCCAACACATGCTGTTCCCTGTCTTGCTAATTTTGGCCATTCTAACTGGTGTAAGGTGGTATCTCAGTGTGGTTTTCATTTGAATCTATCTGATGGCTAGTGATGAACATTTTTTCATGTGTCTGATAGCCATTTGTATGTCTTCATTGGAGAAGTGTCTGTTCATATCTTCTGCCCATTTTTTTTATATGATTGTCTGTTTTGTGTGTGTTGAGTTTGAGGAGTTCTTTATAGATCCTGGATATCAACCTTTTGTCTGTACTGTCATTTGCAAATATCTTCTCCCATTCCGTGGGTTGCCTCTTTGTTTTCTTGACTGTTTCCTTTGCTGTGCAGAAGCTTTTGATTTTGATGAAGTCCCAAAAGTTCATTTTTGCTTTTGTTTCCTTTGCCTTTGGAGACATATCTTGAAAGAAGTTGCTGTGGCTGATATCGAAGAGGTTACTGCCCATATTCTCCTCTAGGATTCTCATGGATACCTGTCTCACGTTGAGGTCTTTTATCCATTTTGAGTTTATCTTTGTGTACGGTGTAAGAGAATGGTCGAGTTTCATTCTTCTACATACTGCTGTCCAGTTTTCCCAGCACCATTTATTGAAGAAACTGTCTTTTTTCCACTGTATATTTTTTCCTGTTTTGTCAAAGATTATTTGACCATAGGGAATTTTAATACCTCACACTCTCTCAATGGATACACCACCCAGAGAGAAGATCACAAAGGAAACATCAGCCTCAGACAACCCGTTACTTAGATGGACTTGACAGATACACACAGAGCCCTCCATCCAAAAGTAGCACATGGAATACACTCCTCTCAAGTGCACATGGAACATTCTCCACCATAGGTAATCTGTGAGGCCACAAGACAAGTCAATAAACTCCAGAAGCCTAGAATTTTCCAAAATGATGACTGAAATAAAATCAAGCACCTTTTCCAACCACCATGGTATAGAATTAGAAATCAATTACAAGAAGAAAACTGGAAATTCATAAACACAGAGATTAAACAACATGCTGCTGAACAACCAACTGGGTCCATGGGCAAACCAAAAGAGAAACCAAGAAATATTTTGAGGCAAATGAAAATATAATACAATGAAACAAAATTTATGGAATGCAGTAAAACAGGTTCTAAAATGGGGCACCGGATTAGTAGGTGGAGCACTGATCTTGTGGGTTTTTGTTTCAGCCCCACACTGGGCACAGAGCTCATTTTATTTTTTTAAAAGATGTCATTTATTTATTTGACAGAGAGAGAAAGGTTGAACAAAACCTGGGGTGAGACAGGCAGAATGAAAGGGAGAAGTTTGCTCCCCATGCTGAGCAGGGAGCCGATGCAGGGCTCAATCCCAGGACCCTAAGTTTATGACATGAGCCAAAGGCAGACACCTAACAGACAGAGCCATCCAGGTACCCCTTAGAGCTAACTTAAAAAAAAAAAGTGGTTCTGAGAGGGAAGTTTGTAGTGATACAGGCCTAAGTCAAGAAACAATAAACACCTTGAATAAGCAACTTAACTTGACATCTCAAGGGAGCAGAAAAAGAACAAATGAAGTCCAAAGTTAGCAGAAGAAAGGAAGGGACATATAAGAAGTGAAATAAATGAAATACAGACTAAAAAGGCAATAGAAAGTTTTAAAAGAATAGATCCACAAAAGAGCTGGCTCTTTGAAAAGAACAAAGTTGATAGATTTCCAGCCAGACTCCAGCTAAAAAAAAAAAAAAAAAAAAAAAAGAGGACTCATGATCAAAAATGGAAGAGATGTTCCCAGTGATACCATAGGTATGCAAAGGCTCATATGAAAGCACTAAGAACAATTACTCCCCAACAAGTTGGAGAATCCATAAGAATTGGATACATTTCCAGAACCATACAGCCTGCCAAGAGTGAATCCTAAAGAAACGGAAATTCTGAACAGACCAATGACCAGTAGGGAGATTAAATGAATAAACAAAAACTTCTCAAAAGGCAAAAGACCAGGACCCCATGGTTTCACTGGTGAATTAATTCTAAGAAACATCCAAAGAAAAAAAAAATGAATACCAATCCTTCTGAAACTTTGCCAGAAAGACAAAAGGAAGAACTGCTTCCCACCTCATTTTATGAGGCCAGCATGGCCCTTATCAAAACCTCCCAAGATGCCACAAGAAAATTACAGATTACTACCTGTGATGAACATAGACATATAAATCCTCACCCAAATATCAGCAAACCAAATTCAACAATACAAGAAGAGGTATGATCGAATAAGTTTTATCTCAGGGATGCAAGGGTGGTTCAACATCCACAAATCAATCAAAGTAATGTGCTGCATTACCAAAACAAAAGATCAAAATCATAGGACCATCTCAACAGATGCAGAAAAAAACAGATGCAGAAAAAGCATTTGACAAAATTCAACACCCATTTTGATGAAAGCTCTCAACAAAGCAGGTATACAGAGAACATAACTCAACATAATAAAGGCCTTACATGATAAGCCACATCATCTGCCCTGCTGAATGTCAAAAACCTTTCCTCTAAAACCAGGGAAAGCCAAGGATGCCAACTCTTGCCATTTTTATTCAGTGCCCAGTTGGCCCTTGAACAATGCAGGGATTAAGGGTGCCCAACCCCTGTTCAGTTGAAAATCTCAGTATATTTTTGACTCCCCCAAAACTGAACAGCTAATAGCCTACTGGTGACCAGAAGTTTACCAATAACACAAAGTTGACGAACACATATTTTGTACATTGTAGGTATCATGGACTGTATTCTTACAACAAAGTAAGCTATGGAAACAGTGTGATTAAGAACAGCCTGATGGAGCTAGAGTGTGTTATTCCCAGCAAAATAAGTCAGACAGATAAAGACAAATGCCCTATGATTCCACTCCTGTGGAATGTAAGAAACAAAACAGATCAACCAATGGGAGGGGATGACAAAGAACAGAGAGGGAAACAACCTATCAGAGACTCTTGAGGACAGAAAACAAACTGAGTGTTGACAGAGGGGAGGTAGGCAGGGGATGGACCAAATGGGTGATGAGGGTTAAGGAGCACACGTTATGAAAAGCAGTGGGCATTGTATGCCAGTGATGAATCCCCAAAATCTCCTGAAACCAATATTGCACTGTGTGTCAACTAACTAGAATTTAAATAAAAATTTGAAAAGGAAAAACTAAAAGAGAGAAATATGAAAGGAAAACACATTTACAGCAATGTTTGCATTTCCTGAAAAAAAATCCGTCTTAGTTGGACCGCACAGTTCAAAGCCATTATGGCCAAGGGTCGACCGTAGTACTGGAAATCCTAGGCAGAGAAATGACACAAGCAAAATAAATAAATAAAAGTCATCCAAGTTGAAAAGGAAAAAGTAAGTTCACTCTTTTCAGATGGCATGATATTATATGTAGAAAACCCTGAAGACAACAGAAAAAAACTCAAATTCAGTAAAGTTGCAAGATAAAATCATGTAACATTCTGTTGCATTTTAAACACTAATAATGGACTAGCACAAAAATAAATTTTAAAAAATATCATATTCACAAAAAAAATCATATTCACAACTGCGTTAAAGAAAAAGCAAAGATAAACTTCACCAACGAGGTGAAAGTCTATAAACGGAAATCTATAAGACATTAAGGAAAGAAACAATGCAAGTAAATGGACATTCCATGCTCATGGATTAAAAGAAAGAATAGTGTTAAAACATCTACACTACCTAAAGCCATCTACAGATTCAATACAATTCCTATCAAAATTCCAATCATAATTTTCAATGGGCATAAGACAAAGAATCTTTAAGATTTGTATGGAACCACAAAAGACTCTAAAATAGCCAAAGCAATTCTTAAGAAAGAACAAAGCTGGAGGTATCATGTCGTTTGGTTTTAAACTCTATTAAAAAGCTCAAGTGGTTGCTGGTACACTGGCTTAAGAACAGACACGCACCATAGCAGAACATAAGAGAGAGCCCAGAAGTAAACGCACACGTCCATGGTCCAGCACCTTGTGACAACTGGACAGCCACATGAAAAAGAATGAAACTGCACTACTATCTTATATCATACATAAAAATTAAGTCAAAATGGATTTAAAACTTCAATATAAAACCTGAAACCATAGAATTCTTAACCGAAAACACACGGGCAAAGCCACTTGACATCGATCCTGGCAGTGATTTTTTGGGATCACCCTACAAAATCCATGGCAACAAAAGCAAAAATAAACAAGTGAAATGACATCAAACTAAAAAGCCCCTGCCTAGCAAAGAAATTCACCAACAAAATAAATAGGCAACCTACCGCCTGGGAGAAAAGATTTGCCAATCACATGATAAAAGGTTCATATCCTATATATACGTATATATAAAAACTCATACAACTCAGTAACAACAATAACAACAACAAGAAACAATGTGATTAAAAAGTGTAAGGACTATCCAAATGGACATTATCCAGAGAAGACCTACAGAGAACCAACACGTAGGTGAAAAGGGGCTGAACATCATAAATCATCAAGGAAACGCAAATCCAAACAACAATGAGGTATCACCTCACACTGGTGAGAAGGCTTAGTATCAAAAAGAGAAGAAATCACAATCGTGAGTGAGGATGTAGAAGGTAGGGAACCCCGGTGCATGGCTGGTGGGAAAATAAGCAGGTGCAAATACTAAGGAAATAATATGCAGGCTCCTCAAAAAATTAAAAATGCAACTACCCTACAATCCAGCAATTTCTCTTCTGGCCCTTTATTCAAAAACAAAAAAAATTTATTTGAAAAGACATATGAACCCCATATTCACTGCAACACTATTTAGAAAGCCTAAGAGAGGAGGACAACCTACATGTCCATGGAGGGATGAATCGGTAAAGAAGACGTGGTGTATGTCTATAAAGTACAATACTCTTCGGTCATCCTAAAACAAAACAAAACAAAACAAAACAACAAAATCTTTCCATCTGCAACCACATGGATGGACCCCGAGGGCAGAATGCTAAGTGAAATGAGTCAAGGACAGATGCTATATGATGACGTCACTTTTACATGGTATCTAAAAGAACATTTAAAACTGAGCTTAAAGAGACAGTGAACAGATGGGTGGTTGACGGGCAGGGGGATGGGTGTGAGATGGATGACAACGGTCCAAAGGTACAAACATACAGGGATAAAATAAGTAAGTCACTGGGTGTAATGGGCAACATGGTGACCACAGTTAATAACACTGTACTGCAAACTTAGAAGTTGCTAAGAGTATTCTTACAAGTTATCCTAAGTAAGAATAAGGTTTTGTAAGACAAGACAAGACAAAACTGGATTTAAACAGATAAGCCATATAGCACTGCTCAGAGGACTCAGAACATACACAGAACTGCAAACATCTACACGGGAGGCTGCCCTCATGATCCTCGCAGAGCCTAAAGGAGAGCTTTCGAAACTGGTGAGTGCATGCACAGAACAGCATGTAAGGTGCTGGGCTCCACTCTGCTCAGCACGGTCTGCCCTACATCACACTTCAGGGTGCAGGAAGAAGCAGGGGGATACTGAAGAAGTTGAGGAAGGGTGGCAATGCTGGGTGTATAGAAAGTGCCTTACTGGTTTCCAAATCCCTGGGCATGGTCCATCTCCTAGGTGTCTTGAGATCCTACAAAAAGTTGTTGCTGCTGTCTACTCAGGCTCATTCAGCTGGGCAGCCAACGTCTTTACTTCACTGGTAACCTATGAACTTCAATCCCTGTCTTGTGACCCTAATAAAGGGGGAGAAGAGCACATAAAATTGGTCTCATTTCTCTCTGTTGGGGTGGTCCTTCAGCTGTTGATCTCAGTCACTAACAAAGGCTGTTCCTGACTGTGCCCTTAATTGACTGCAAGTGAGTCAAGAATATAATACTAACAAAAATAGGTAAAATTTATTCCTATGCCTTAGGAAGCATTCTAAGCCATAAGGTCCAGAGCAAAGCATGGAGGCATAAGGGACTGGGATAAGCCCCAATAATGGAGAGCTTAAAAGCATGGGTTTTGGAGCCACAGAGACAAGGGTTTGAAATCTGGTTCCAAACATCATCTGTGTCTCTAAGACCCAGGGCCCTCTCAGGATCCTAGCTGACTGAGATAATCAAGCTGGTGAAGTGTGTAGAATGCTGAAACCAGGGGCCTTCTCCTCAGCTACCTAATGATGATACTCCTGAGGGTGACCATCACGTTGGCGTTCCCTTACCCTGCACCAGGCACCAGGGTTCACATTTACCTTGGATGTGCCTTCCATTTACTAATTCACTAAATCCTTAAAACAAGCCTGCATAGGTACTATTTTCAGGTCCATCTGTCAAGATGAGAAATCTGAGGCATGGAGATGACATCCTCTGCCAAAGGTCAGGCAGCTAGAAGTACAATGAGAGGAATGACAACCTGTACTATGAACCTGTCTGTAATAAGCTCATTAACTCTGTTAAATCCTACAAAAACCCCAAGGTTTTGAGGTTCTGCCCAATTTACAGATGGAGAGCCTGAGGCACAGTCCCAGGGTAGAGTCCCCACCCACCTGGCCTCCCCAGTGCAAAGAAGCACCCCTTGGCAATCTACCTTGGCCAAGTCCTCCCCTCCAGGCCACTTCACTCCCTCCACCCCCTTACTGCTGCCCAGCATCTCTGCTCTGCCCCTCTGTCATGCATCTGCTGCCCGCTGGCCACTGCACACCATTGCTGCCCCACTGCCATACACCGTTGCCACTGCTGCTCTGCTGTGCACCAACCCCCGAGCCACTACCACTGCCCAAGCTACTGCCCAACTACTGGCCCCCCCACCTGTTGCCCATTGTGTTTCCAACACCACTGCTACCTTGGTCACCCAGCTATTGCTACCCATCTCCACTGCCCTGCTCAGCTCCCCGAGCCAGGCCACACCATTGTCATGCAGCTACAGTGGCACTGCTCTGTCCTACCCCTCCCTGGTGCCGATGCAGTCCTGCTTCGCCTCCCCGCACCCTTCTGCTGCCACCCCACTGTTCTTCCCCAAGCCACTGCTTCCCTGCTGCCCCACCTATTTGCTGCTGTGGCCTCGCAGCACCAACCCCATTACCCAGGGGCCACTGCTGCCCTTTGCCCTGTCCTGCAGCTGCCTTTGGCTGCCTTGCCTACCAAGCTGTTGATCTGCCACTGCCGTGGGGCTTACACCCCCGCGGTGTAAGCCCCGAGTGTGCTCTACCACCTCACTGCCCATCTGTGCCCAGACCCTGATGAAGCTGTGCTGCCCCACACTGCTCCCAACCACTGCCAATACTGCCTCACTTGCCCCACCCTGTTGTCATGGCCATGAGATGAGCCAAGCCCACTTGCTGCAGCCCCACTACACCCTACCCCCACTGCCACCCTGCCAGGCTGCAGCTCTCCCACCCTGCTGTCACTGCCCCACCACTCCCGAATTGCTGCTACTGCCCTATATCCCGGTACAGCTCTATGTCTTCTGCTGAACTTCACAGCCCCTTCTCTGCCTCACCCCGTTGACAGGCACCACCTCCCGCCCACCACACCGCCTCATTGCCATGCCACTGTGTCCCCCACGCCATGCTGGTCCCGCCTCCCCTTCTGGTAAAACACTACCACCTAGCCTCCCCAACTCCCTGCCCAGTCGCCATGCTGCTGCCTCCTTTCTGCTCCAGGCCACACTCCCCATGCTGAAACCTTCTGGCGGCCCCACCCCAACATGGGCCTCTGGATCCCTCACACCAACCCCTTACCACCACGGCTGCTGCTCCACTGCTGCCCTGTGCCCCCAGCTGTTGTCACTGTCAGCTGACCCGCCCCATATTAATGAGCACTCGGGCCCAGCCCTGCCTGCCATGCTGCTGCTATACTGTTGCCACAGAGCTGGTCCCAGTCCACCTCACCATGGGCTATCGCCTAGATTTCACTCCCCACCTCCAGTGCTGCCCTGCTGACCCACCTGGTTGTCATACCGCTCCCGCCCCCCTCAACCCATCACCCCTCCCTGCAAGCTACTGCTTGGCTGCCCACTCTCCCCTACTCCGGTGCCTCCCTACTGCCCTGTACTTTAGCTGTCCCGCCACATGTGCTGCTCCTGCCCTGGTGGTCCCCACATCTTCACCACTGCCACCCCACTGTGCCAACCCCCCACTGCTACCCTGCTGCACCCCACACACCCACTACTGCTGTCCCTCCCAACGCACATTCCTGACAGGACGTTGCCACCCCCCACCCTGCTACTGCTGTCAAGCTCCACAGCAGTGCCCCTTTCTCCTGCAACTGCTCACCTTCAACATTGCTGCCCTGCTGCCCCGCCCCATTGCCACTGATGCCCTCTTGTGCCACCCCCAGCACCCGTACAGCTCTGTTGTGCACCTCCCAGGACTCTGCCGCCCTGATGCACCATCCTCCAGCACTTCTACCACCCTCACCTGCTGCCATGGTGGCTGTTTTTTGAAAGCCACTGCCACCCTACCTTGGTGCCCTGCTGATTCTGCCCATCTCCACTGCTCCGGCCTGCCCCCACGCCATCCTGCACCATTGCCTTGCAGCTGTTGCCCCACTGGTCCCTCCCAACCACATCCTTGTCAATGCCTCCCCATTTTGCCTCCCTGCTTTGTGTCCCTGTCTGTTGCCATCCCACTGCCCCTCCCCACCATTTCTTTACTACTTACCGTCCCCTTGCTCCAGAGGCTGCACAGCGCCCTGCCCCGCCTCAGTGCCACTGCCACTGCAGATCATTTGCTGCCCTCTGTCCTGCTGCTGCTGCTGTGTTTCTCTGCCCAGCCCACCCAGCTGTTGACCTGATGCTGCTGCCCTGCAGGTCCCACTAACCCCTCCCGCACCACACCACTACCACCTGGCTGACCCCTACACCTGCTCCAGTGCCTCCCGATTCCCTCCCCGTTGATGTGCTGCTGCCGTCCCACTCAGCCTCCCCCATGCTGCTACTGCACAACTGCCCTCCCTTGTGACCCTGCCACCCAGCTGCACAACACCCACACTGTCCACCTTACCACCGCTGCCACTGCTTGGCTTCTGCCCTGTGCCCCAGGCCACTGCTGAGCTTCACTGCCCCTCCCCCATTGACATGCTTTAAGGCCCCACCCAGCCCACCATGCCCTTGCTGTGCAGTTGCTGTACAGCTGCCTCCCAGGTAGTCCTACACCCCCTTCTCCAGGGTGCTACTGCCTGCCTGCCACCCCACATGTTCCAGGGCACCCCTCCTGTCCCACCCTGCCCACCACCAAGCACCATTATATCCCTGCTGCCCCACAGCATTGCTGCTACCATCCTGCCATGCCCTCCCCACACTGCTACCCTTCAGGGCTGTGCCCCAACCCCGCTACCAGCCACCTGCCTATTGCTGTCACTGCCTCCCCTTACCACCATGCTGCTGCTGATCTGCTGCCTCCCTGTGTCCCACTGCCGCCCTGTGTCCCACTGCTGCCCTGTGTCCTGCAGCTGCTGCTCTTCCCAGACAGGCCCTTTGCAGCCCTGCCCCATTGACTTGCACTGCTGCCCCTCCTGCCATGCTGCTGTCCTGCTGGTCCCGACCACCCACCTCCCAGCACTCTGTCACCTAGCTGCTACCCTTGCCCCCCACTGCAGAGCCTTCTTGCTTCCCTACCCCTGTTGCCACACTGCTACTTCCCCGCTGGTCCTGCTCCACCTTCCCTGTGCTGCTACTGCCAAGATGCTCCCACAACATGAGAGGCTCTCACTGCACTGCACCCCTGTACACACTGCCCCACGTACAACCACCTTTACTGCTCTGCTGCTGCCCTGTGCCCCGCCCTTCCCCCCCACCTGCTGCTGCTGTTGCTGCTATTAGTGGTACTGCCCTGTTGATACACACCAGTCCCAGCCAACAAAGCCAGGCCCTTGCTTTGCTGCCCCACCCACCACGCCAGGACATCCAAGGCTTGCTGCAGCCTGGCTGGTCCCACCCCACCCACATGCCAACTAAGACCTAGCTGCTTCCCCCTCCTCCCCTCCATTACCTCCCTGACGCCCTGCACATTGCCATGCTGATGCCACCCCAGAGGTCCGCCCCCTCCCCCACGCTGCTACCACCTTGCTGCCTCCCCACATGCACCCCTGCCACCCTGCTGTCCCCCCCAAACCACCGCAATTAGCACCGCTGCTGCAGATCCACTGTGGCCCTGTGCCCCTGGGCTCTGCTGTGCTTTGCTGTCCCGCCCCTTGGACTTGCACTGTGGCCCGCCCACCACGCCCACCATGCCACGGCTGCGCTGTGGCCTGGGGGCTGGTCCCACCCCCTATTCCCCCCAGCACTGCTGCCTAAATTCCACCCAGCCCCCACAGGTGCCACACTGCTGCCCCTCAGGTGTGGCATGCAGCTCCCGCCCCTCAGACCCTGCCACCCCACCCTGTGCCAGTATCTGGTTGTCCCCTCCCCAGGCTCTGGGGACCTCTGCTCCCACCACCACTGGTCCCGCCCCCCCCATTTGCCACTTCCCGCTAGCTAGCTAGTTTCCCCTCCGCCCTACCCAGTCGCCTCCCCCCTGCCCTAGCATTGCTAAGCTTCTGCCCCACTAAAGGCCTGCCCACCACCCCTCCCCATGCTGCTATGACCTGGTTGCCTCCCCATATGCACTCCTGCCACCCTGCTGTGACCCCCACACATCCCCTTTACCTCTGCTGCCACTGCTCCACTGCTGCCCTGTGCCCCCATCCCTACTGTGCTTCACTGCCCTGCCCCCTGGACTTGCACTATGGGCCTGTCCACCATACCCTATAAGCCACTGCCTGGGGGCTGGTCACATGCTTTCTCACCCCTGCAGCCCCCCAGTGTCCCCTAAATTCCATCCACCACTACAGGTGCCACACTGCTGCCACACAGGGGTGTCATGCAGCTCCTGGCCCTTGGTCCCTGCCACCCCTCCCTGTGCCTGTACTTCTTTTTGCCCCCTTCCCTGGCTTTGGTGACCCCTGCTCCATCCCCCGCTGGTCCCACCTCCCTAACTGGATGCCACCTCCTGGGGCCCTGCAGCCCCTCTGCCCAACCCATCACCCTAAACCATTATTGCCCCATTGCCTCACTGCAGTGCCCTTGATTCCCCACTCCCCTCACCCTGCTGCATCCTGCCCACCATTGCTGTGGGCCTCCAGGGCTCTGTTGTCCCGCTGCATATCGTAGCGCCAATGCTACCCTCCCCAAGCTAATGCCTGCCTTGCCCTCTTTCGGTACACTGCCCACCCCCCAAAATCCCCACCCTCAAAAAACCCCCACCCCCGCCCCACCACCCGCTGGACAGGCACTACTTCCTATGTTTCCAAGGCCACCACCACTTCCTCGGTTGCCTGCTACCATTGCCTTGCCCCATTAGCTTGAGACTGCCACCCCACTGGTCCTTCCCACACCCCACAATTAGCCTCTACTCCACTACCATCCTGCTTCGTGCCCTCCCCCCCTCCACTGCTGATCTCACTCCTGGCTCCTGAGCTCTTTCTCTCCTGAGTCACTTACCTATTTCTGGAAGGTTTTCAGACCTATGTAATCTTCTCTTAAGTCTTCCATAGGAACGCCTGTTACTTTGCTCATTGGGATAATTTCTTCTGGCGCTGCTGCACCAGCCTGGGAGTATCTATGGCTGAATTACATATTTTGGTGTTTTGAAATGACTTTATGTCCATTCCCATCAACCAATGCTGAGATCTAACCAGTATTTTTTTCTTGTTCACTTGCATTGTCTAATATTTGCAAAAAGATGTTGAATAATAATACTTAGGTCACATTTCCCTGTTTCTGAATTTGCAGAAATGTCCTCCCTCCAGCCACCCCATTAGCTATTTTCCTGACTGTGGGAATGAGTTCTATGTGTGTGGGAGATAGTATGTTATCACAGCATGAGTGTCTCTGTTTCTATTTTATGAGATTTTTATTATGGCTTTGATTTCAGTTTAGTCAAAGGATCTTTTAAGGTCTAGTGAGATCATGCTATTTTCATTGGTGATTTATTAATATGATATCTTATCTTAGAGCATTCATCAATATGGAATCCCACTCTGTATCTGCAATAAATCACTATGGTCATAGTGTATGAATATATTAATCTGATATTGGAATATCAATGCTGACATTTTATTTAGAACATTTGTATCGATATTTCATAATATTCTGCAATCTCCCTTTTTCTGTAATTTATGTATCAAGTGTATGTAACAATATTATATTTATTCCTATAACAATTCAAATTTTCCATATTTTTCATTGTTTTCTATATATAGCATTTCCATATGTGAAGAAAACATATGAAACTATGGTCTCTGAAAACTTGTTAGTGATGTTTGTGAAGCTAATGCATCTTATGCTTGAGGAATATTTCCTAATAATATTGTCTATTGTTTACCTAAGGTTTTAGTCTGTTTATTCATTTTTAATGGAAATATTATTCTTCCTAATAAAGTAAGATTTTTATTTAATAGTAATACAGGTTAATTATGCTTTTCTCCTCTTTTTTATTCACATGTCACTTCTCATTTGCATATTTGTGTATTATCCATTTTCATTCAAAGGTCAGTAAAGGGTTTCTACATTCTGTCATTCAAAAACCGGATTTTCAGGCACCAATTAGATTGGTTGATTGATCGTAAAGATTTTATTCATTTATTTGACACAGAGAGAGAGAGAGATCACAAGTAGGCAGAAAGGTAGGCAGAGAGGGGGAGAAAGCAGGCTCCCTGCTGAGCAGAAAGCCAGTTGCTGGGCTTGATCCCAGGACCCTGACATCATGACCTGAGCCAAAGGCAGAGGAATAACCCACTGATCCACCCAGGCACCCCTGAAATACACTAATTCTTGCACACTTGGCAGGCAGTGTCCTCACTGAAGTGTGAGTGTGCTGCACAGGGGCTGCTGGAGACACTTGACAGATCGGCTCTGACTCACTTTCTCCTGTCACTTTCATCCTCCATCCCATGAAGCTAGTGTTTAGCCTAGGGATTAAAAAGGAGGAGAGAAAATCCTACCCTTGGACTAATTTGCATATTGAAAAAAAATCCTCTGCAATGCTACTTGCATCTAGGACAAGAGACCTCTTGGAGGGGCAGACGGGAATGCCAACAATTGATCCTGAAGGATCAGATCCTTGGGCTTCTCTGTCCTGTCCTGATTCCTCCCTTCACCTACTCATAGACGG
Source organism: Lontra canadensis (assembly GCF_010015895.1). Taxonomy (NCBI): domain Eukaryota; kingdom Metazoa; phylum Chordata; class Mammalia; order Carnivora; family Mustelidae; genus Lontra; species Lontra canadensis. The sequence continues at coordinate 6,807,834 of NW_022631081.1, forward strand.
GGAGTTCCCTTCAGGGCTCAGAGAAGAAAAATGCAGAACCGAGTCATTTGCATTGTTTTATCCCATCATCTGCCAGGGTGATCACCACCCCATTATTTCTGTCACCATGTTACTTCAAGCTCTCCTTCAGAGGTCTAAATCAGACTGTGTGGTATTCCATCACCTATGATAACTGAGTCTATGTCAGAGAAAAAATAAAACTTACAGTTATACTTATATATAAGTAAAATCTATTAATAAATATTATATATTATAAAATTTTATTACATAAATCTTATATATAATATATAAACATATATAGTAAAATATCAAATACGTACTTACAGAATATAGAAACTAATAATATGTAGGTGTCAATATAATACATAATACATTATATGTAAATATATGTTTTTATTAGGTATGCTTATGTATATGTTTATGTATGTTATATATAGTATGTTGAAATTTATATACTATATGTTATAAATTATATACTATGTCTGTTATATATGTATGTGTGTGTGTGTGTGTGTGTGCATTATTTAAAAAACTGGGAGAGAGAAAGAGTAGCAGAGATTCATTTTATTTTTTTCTAAATATTTTATTTATTTTTTTGACAGAGAGATCACACAAGAGAGAGCTGCAGAGGCAGAGAGAAAAGCATACTCCCCACTGAGCAGGGAGCCCATGCATAGCTCCATCATAGGACCCGAAGATCATGACCTGAGCTGGAGGTATATGTTTAACTGACTGAGCCACTCAGGCATGCTGCAAGTTCATTTTCTGATTCTAGGAAAACAGTAAAGGGAAAACCAGCAGACACAGTTGCTGTGAATGCAGCTGATTCATATAAGTAGAACCCATGTTGAACAGGGACATTTACCTTGATTCAGAGAGGAATGGGGCTGAGAAGATGTGAACGAAATCGCCCAGTGGTGTGAACACAGACCTTGGGGAAAGAAGAAAACACACTGAGCCATATGTCAGGTACCTGGAGCAGAGAGAGAGCATGCGAAATTCCAGAGGTGTTGCCCTAACATACTGTGGGAGAGGAACATGAAGTCATGGACCCAGTGGAATGAAATTCACTGATTTTCTAGCCCCGGTGGACAGTGTACTCAGAGATGAAAAGCGCAGCTCAGAGAAAGCTCTTCTGTGGGTCTAGCAGTCCCATACTAAGGCCACCAGTGGGCGATCCTCTCTAGAGCTGGCTCAGGGCTCCCTTCAGAGGTCAGGGATCCTGGATGATTAGTGTGATAACTCAATTTATTCGTGATGAAATATGTAATAAATGCCATAGCTCTCATACTCAGGATTTTAGTTACTGTTTCTAAATGATATGTTATTGGTCATTTATTTCTATATTTTATACTGACTTATGGAAGGTGATATTCTGTTATTCAGATATTTCAGTTCTTTTTAATTCTTACTTTTTCTCTTAACTTTTAGATTCTCCTTATTTTCAAATTTGATGCACAGAACACAACAAAAATTTCTCCACTGTATCCAAGAATCCTTTGTTTGATAGGCATAAAATAATTGATGAGGAATCTTTCTGTGTTATGAATGAGCTCTCAAATACAATTAGAAGTGTAAATAGTAACCACATGGATTACAGGAAACACAACATGCCAGCAATTCTTAAATTAATATAAAATCATATTTTATTTCCCACTTTGAAGAACACTGACTTTGTGGCTGAACTTCAAAGATAACTGGAGAATGTTATCTTCCTGCTCCTTCTCTTCTTCGACCTCCTCGGTCCTAATCTTCTCACCTACTCTTCCAGTTCCTTCTTTTCTATAGGACACTGCTCAGAAAAGGGGAACAAATGATTCATAATATTCCCACCAACTGATTCAGACACTCTATCATTTTTATTTCTAATTATGAGTCTTATGTTTCCTTATTTTATCATCTGGTTTTGGGAGGAATGTCCTAATTTACTGGTAATATTATTACTTTTATTCTAAAACACTGCAGGTACTTGGAAGTGACCCCAGTTTATTGATGGCTTCTTAGAGCAGAAGACAGCTGGCATTCTGAGTCTGACAGTGCAGCTTTGCATGCGGACCCCAATTTTGGTCTCCCCACAGCTGCTGCTGGAGACAGTTTCAAAGACCATGTCAGTAGGAGGCCCTGTCCCTTCACACACCCACATATGACTCTTATTTCCCACTTGGTTTATGACTGGAGAGAAGAGGGCCACTAATCGCCTACAAAGGGTGCAATCAGGGATTTCACTAAGAAAGGAAAAAATCCACTCATGGTGACATATCAGGTATAAACTAGAAGCAGGCCAGGAGGTGGAGAACACATGCATCTCTTCATTCAACTCTCGGGATTTCCAGAAAATCCTGAGTTCTGGGGGAGCTCATTTGGTAAAGGAGCACACCCCGTCACTCAGTGTCCCAGTATGCTATAGGTATTGTTCTCTGTGAGATCCCAGCACCTGCCTCTGTCATGATTTCTCCCAGGGCACATCATGGTGACACTGGGACAGGGAGAGAGGAAGCGGATTTCCATGAAATACCTTATCTTTCTAATGGTTTTGTAGCATGAAAAGTTAACATGGATACCCAACACCAGCTCAGGAAACTGAGGTTGCACTGTCCTGAAAGGATCACCATCATGGCCTAGACTGTTACTCTTCTCAGGTTCCTCACTAAAGGCTCTGCTCAGATGAAGGGACTCTGCTACTGTGGTGGGCACATAAAAGCAGTGTCTCAGGGTGACTCTTGTCTACCATAATAGCACTTGTCTTTCCTTTGGTTTTAGGAAAAGATTGTCAGATTGTTGTAACCCAGGAGCCATCCCTGGCAGGATCTCTAGGAGGAATGGTCATACTCACTTTTGGTCTTAGTTTTGGGTAACTACTAATTACTAACAACTGCCCTACTACCAGTAACTACTAGTTACTACTAGTAACTGCCCTGGCTAGTACTAGCAAACCCCAGGATGGGTTCCCCACCTCCTAATGTACCCAATAAAGATCTACTCCTCTGAGGTCCCTGATCACTTTTCTGGATCCATCTCTGGGAACAAAGCCATCCTTACCATCAGTGAGGCTTAGCCTGAGGATGAAATCAACAACCAGTGTGCTCTATGTGGGTAGTGGTGTTTACAGTGTGATTCAAATGTGTGGGAGAGGGTGTCCAGATTTTCTCATGGGCTCAGAATAGCTCAGCCCTTAGAGGCAGGAGAGAACATGACAGGGGGGATAATCAATACCACCATGGAAAGCAAGACTCCCTGGCTCCATTTTCCTGTCTGGTGTTTCATCACCATGTGCCCCATTCCATCTCTCCCAGGTGTGTCCATCTCTCCAATGTGATCCTCCAAGACTGGGATTCCTCTCTGCTTAGATTGATTGAGAAGGGGCTTAGATCCAAAAACACATCCCCAAAGAGTGAGACTCAGTGACCTCACTGCTGCTTGTGAACTGTTTTTTATTCAGGTGCATCAACAAACATGCCTCCAGAAGTATACTGCACTATGGGCCTCAAGGAGCAAGAAACATCTCATATACACAACATGAAATTATACCTAAAGAACCTTGAAAAAGACAAGGAAAAAAAGCCTACATTGAAGAGGAATAGGGTGGTAAAGTTTAGAACAGAAATCAAGATATCTTCTAAATCAAGATATAGAAATTAAAAAAAATACGAATCACGGGAATTACAGGAATCACAGACCTGGTTCTTTGTGTGTGTGTGTGTGTGTGTGTGTGTGTGTGTGTATCTATATCTATATCTATATCTATATCTAATCTATATCTATCTATATCATCTATATCTATATCTATATAGATAGATAGATAGATTTTATCATCAAAAGAAAGGCAGACGTCCATGGGAAGCATCTCATTTGGATGTATCTGGAGTTTTGGAAGCTTGACTACCCTACATTCTCCTACAAATGGATCTTGAGAGCTTGTTTGGAGGTTCCAACAAGGGAGCACTCATATACATTTGACCAAAGAAAGGTCCTTGCCTCTCTAGGGGAAGATTGTCCTCTTTGACCAAGAGCACAGCTTTGGGAGGTACGCACATGAAGACATGGAGTAGTGAGGAAGGAAGGGGACACCCGCCTAACCAGCCAGATCAGCAGAATCAACGTTGGTGTTCAATCTGGTGACAGATGTTGCAGCCAGATCACCCTCACAATCAACAAGGACCTGGTTCTATGAAAGAATTAGCAGAATTTATGAAACCCCTGGCCGGACTTACCAAAAAAAAAAAAAAAAAAAAGAGAGAGAGAGAGAGAGAAAGAAAGGGCCCAAATCATGAATGAAAGAGGAGAGATCACAGCCAGCACCTCAGAAAAACAAACCATCATAAAAGAAAATTATGAGAAATTATATACTAACACATTAGGCAATCTGGAAGAAAGGGATAAATTTCTAGGAGCATATAAACTAAAAAATAAAGTGAAACAGGAAGTAATAGAAAATATGAACAGTCCTATAAGCAAAAAAGAAATTGAATCCCTAATCAAAACTTCCCAACAAACAAAAGTCCAAGGCTGGAATTCTTCAAAGAAAAATTCTATAAGCATTTAAAGAACAATTAATACCTGTTCTTCTGAAACTGTTCCAAAAAATAGAAACAAAAGGGAATCTTCCAAAGTCGTTCTATGAGGCCAGCATTACCTATATCCCAAAACCAGACAAAAACCCCACTAAAAAGGAGAATTATTTACCAATATCCCTGAAGAACTTGGATGCATAAATTCTCAACAAGATACTGGCTAATCGGATCCAACAGTACAGTAAAATGATTATTCACCATGGACGAGTGGTATTTATTTCTGGGCTGCAGAGATGGTTCAGTACCTGTGAGTCAATCAAGTGATACACCACATTAATAAAAGAAAGGACAAGAACCATATTATCCTAACAATTGATGCAGAAAAAAGCATTTGTCAAAACAGCACCATTCTTGATAAAAACACTTGACAAAGTAAGGATAGAAGGAACACTAAGGCCAGATCACTTCTATTATTTGTCTCAAAAATCCACAGCCTTAGTATAATCATGAGTAGACATCAGACAACACAGATTTTGAGACACTCTACAAAATCTCAGTCCAGTAGTCTTCAAAATACCCAAAGCCAAGAAGAACAAAGGAAGACCGACAAAAATGCACACTATAGAATATTGGTAATCATGATGAATAAATGCAATATATTATTTCACCTGAATCCCAGAATGAAAGAAATATATTAGTGGCAAAAACCTGTGAAATCTGCCTAAAGTCTGCAGTTTCATTACTATCAGTCGACCTCTTCTCAGCTCTTGATTTTAAAACCGACTGTAGTTATGCAAGGTGTTAGCATTAGAATAATCTAAGACACAGGGATAAGAGTGATCTTTGTACTACATTTGCATTTTTCTGTACATATACAATTGTTACAGTTTTAGCACAGAAGAACATAAAAATACAAGAATAAAAATATAAATAAAAATATGTCCTGTTCCCTTCTCTGTGTTTATAAACCTCAAAGTTAATATATATGTTATATTAGGCACCAGGCCTCACTCTAAAAATTTTCACAGTGAGTCCTTAGTCAATTACTATATTTTCTTTTCATTTTTCTGTAAAGAAAAGTATTAACAGAGTAATCTCAGTTCCTCTCTTTTATTTAAGTAGCTTGGGGATCATGATGCATCACCTCCATAGCATGAGCTAAGCAGGATCTCCAACGCCCTGGCAGTAGAGGAAACAATTCAGAGCAGGCACCACGATGTTTTGGCAAGTAGAAAGCATTCCCATTTATCCCAGTCCTCTATCTTACCAATGAAACACCATAGACACAGTACAACAAACAAGTAAAGGAAGAATCTAGAAGGGAGAAAGAATAAGGAAGATTTCCCACAAACCTCAACAGTCAAGTAAAACACAGCAGTGAATTCCTTGGTTCCTTCCTTTCTGTTACCTTCCCAACATGAAACACAAGATGCTGCAGGGGACTCGAACCAACAATCACTCAGATGCCCAGATCCAGGGAAATGAAAGAAAGAACACCAAAATTGCAAAAATGCTAATACTTGTGATTGGAGGATATGGAGAAAAGTTGACCTGAGCTTGAAAATATTTTTGACAAACCTGCCCATCACTTACCTTCACTTACTAATGAATTCCCAAACTGTTCCCTAATGCAGAACTCTAAGCAGTGCTAAACAAAGACCTGTTGTCCATCCTCTCCTGGCAAAATAAGTTATTATCCAATTGTCCCCGTGGAGTGGTGTCCCTGGTTTCAGTGTAGAATTGAGCCTCCATCCCATGGGAGCATCAACAGGCCTGGGAAAGGAGGGGCCATTGGGCTAGTTAGTACTCCAGCTCTTCCCACCCATGAGTTTAGCTGGCTTGAGGGAGCCTACTTCAACCCATCCCTTCAGCAGGTAGATGCAATGGCAGAGCTGGTCTGTACTCCTATACTCCTGATGGTGACCATGGGGTCTGTGAGGAGCTAAGCTTGTGCTCTCACCTAACATTAACACATTGAATAAGGGGGTTGAACCCAGAGGAGCAGACCTTACACTTGACTCACCGACCTCTGGTGTCAGGGATTAGAGAGCCTAGTGGGAACCCAAATGACCATTCCCTGCAGTGAAGCAACTCCCCAGGTCTGTGTGTCCCATTCTGGGGTCAGCAGAGCCCAGCAGGAAGCTGCTCAACTCCCCCACCAGCTGGGAACTAGTAAGTCACAAATTTGCCCTGTTTTGCCCAACAAGGAGTCAGCAGCACGGACAAGTGGGAGAAAGAATTTCACTTTCCCTGGGGCCATGAGGAATCTGACATACGACCCCTGACATCCTGCTCACCTCAATGGGAGGAATGAATGATTGAAGGAAGGTAACTGGGGAGCCAGCAGTTCACATTCTATTGCCCCAGATATCCAGGATCCAGAAAAAAGGTTATTTGTCATGTCAAGAAGCAGGAAAATCTAACCTTGAATGAGAAAGAAGAATTTCCTGCCACTAACATTAGGGTGACTTGGTTGCTGAAATTACTGGACAGATATTTTTAGGCAATAATCATAAAATCCATCTGATGAGCAACTAGAAACACTCGTAGAACAAATGGAAAAGATAGAATGCAGAACTGAAATATAAGTCATCAGAACACACCAAGTGGAAATTATAGAACTGAAAATACAATAGATGAATTTGATAAAGAAACCTCACTGATCAAGCTCAACAATAGGTAACAATTATTTGTTAATTCTTTGTTTGTTAAAAAGGACAAAGGACCTATATCCCCTCTGCATAATTCCCACCACCATGAAGAGTCTCCTTTGGGTGTCATCAGGGGGTTCTGTGCACCAGCTCAGAGAGGGCTAGGCTGAAGCCAACTGCAATGGTTCCAGCTGACTGGGCCCTGCACATGGTCTAGTTGACCCCAAAGAAGTGACAGCAGCTTTTTTTTCAGAAGGGACAAACTCAGAGCTCTTGGCCTTCTCAGACCTCCTCTTGAGAGGGAAGCTACAAGCTGGGTTGAGGACCCAGTATCAAGTGGCATTGTGGGCTCATATTTATACAATGCACCACAAAACACAGCTTCACCAAGGGAGATGATGTGGAGACAAGAAACACATTCCAGATACAGCACCAGCTGTAAGGGCAGGGGAACCTTGGGAGGTCCACACCGTGACCTGGACTCCTTACCTCTTCCTCCCCCTCCTCAACCATTGACCAGGTTCATGGAGATTTCTAAAGGGAGCCATTGGAGGAGTCCCTCTGCTTTTACTCTTCATTCCTAAAATGTGTCTTGTTTTCATTTTAAAGACCAATTTAATTCTCATACTTTGGTGAATCAGGGACCCTCACTCACTGTGTCCCCAGGAGAGACAGTCACTCTCACCTGTGCCTCCAGCACTGGAGTAGTCACCAATGCTCACCATCCATACTGGTTCCAGCAGAAGCCTGGCCATGTCTTGAGGACATTGATTTATGACGCAAGCAATAAACACCTCTGGACCCCCATCTCAGGTTAACTCCTTGGGGGCAAAACTCTCCCGACCCTCTCTGGTGCCCCGCTTCAGGACAAGGCTGATTACCACTGGGAGCTAACCTTAGAGTGGCGCTTGGTACAGTGTGAGACCCAGTTGTGGAAGGAAGACAAAACCGGGTTTTCACCAAGTGTGGGTGCAACTATGGTCATGTCATACGGGCATTCCATGAGCAGACACTTGATGTCCAGGATAAACTAAATATTAACCATCCATGCAGATATGGGGATTGGATGGGTCAGAATGTTTACAGATTGTTGAATCAGTTTTGGAACATAATTTTTTTGATATTTTATCAAAACATTAACTATGCATATAGGGTAACTTAATATTATATTTTTAAAAAGCAATTTTTAAAGAAATTTACTTGCCTAAGACACTTAAGAATGAATATACAAGTATGTCAAGTTCAGAGTTGTTGACAAAGAAAAATAATTCAAACCAACAGGAATGTTTCTTCTTGGAAAAATGGCTGAATTATACCAAATCATTTATGGAAAAAGATGATATATGAATCCAAATGAGACAGATTTACATGTACTATTAAACAATGATCCCAATTACATTTATGTGGAAATACTGGTCATGAAACAATAGAATAAAAAAGCAAGATCTCATTATGTAATTATATACATATATACATATGTATATGTATACACACTAATATATATAATTTATAAGTATTATTTATATAATACATTAAATTACATATATTAAAGTATATACAAATTCTATTACTACAGCACATTCATTAACATATTAACAGTTATTCATTCATTCAGGAAGTGGCAGTGAAACAGAAAAGTGCATTTTCAGTAGATGATAATATATTAATGTCAATATATTACAGAACCCTTAGAGAAATGTTATTAAATAGCAATCCTTATACTGAGACAATTTACAAAATTAGAGAAAATGTCTTAAATATAACAGTGAATTAATACAAAATAATTATCAAGAGAATAATATAATTATTAAGTATAAATGAGAAACTACAGAAGTAATCAAGGACAAAAAAATATGTAGCTCCTGACAGCATGATATTTTTGTGGCAAAGACAGATATAAAGACATGTACCATGTGGGCTTGTGACCCTAACAGGAGATCCTGACAACAACAACAATAACCAGAAAAGTCAACCTGTAAGGTAACCAAGGTCGAATTATTACCAGGGTTGGGCCAATGGACTTTTCTGGGGAAATTTAAGCATTGAATTTTTTTCAAGTACATTATGTCCCAGTAATGAAACCAGGGACAAGGAAGCAGCAAAGTCAGATAATCAGGTGATTCTGAAATATCTTTAAATGTAAATATTTCCCTTAGATGTCTACCTGAGGTCATTGATGCCCTGGAAAAAAATGAGTAGCTCAATCCCAGATTTGACCTGCTCATTCTACTGCCCTGGGTGGTGACCTAAGAGAGGTCCACCTGAAAGGTCAGAAAGCCCAACCAGGAATGCTGTACAGTATGATTTGTTTGGGGGAGCATGGTGTCTGAGGGCAGCATGGGGTGTTAGTGGTCTGCTCGCCAGTATGACTCACCCTTGCACACTTAGGAAGCAGGGTCCTCCCTGTGTGTGACTATCTTGCACCTGGGTACCCAGAAGCAATATGGCCCTTAGTTCTGAATCACACAGGCCTCATATTTTGTCCTCCACTGCATCCTGGAGTAAACTGATTTTCATGGAAAGATAGATGGGCAGGATAATCCTACAATGAAAATAAATTTGCTTCCTGAACTCCAGCTGCAATGCTCCCTGGGCAAAGGATAGGACACACGAGGGGAGGGACTGTCTTTGTGCCCATAATTGGGCCTCAGCAAGCAGAGCTCTGGGGCTTCTCCACCATCACTGTATTCTTTTCTTCAGTTCCTCACTGATTGAAAAGAGAGTTTCCTTTAGGAGAAAGCAGAAGGGTTGGGGGTAGTCAGGGGGTAAAATGGATCTGACTTTTCTCTTATGAGATCTGGGCACAAGTGGTCGGCATACCATTCTTCCTGTCACCTTCTGACCTGCCTTCTGGGGTTGTAAGAAAGAAGGGGCTGGTTCTGCCATGCACAGTGTCTAGGTCTTTGTTTTAAAAAATGGTTAAAATATATATTAAAGTAAGAGACATATATCTGAAGCTCATTTTCTCACTGTAGCAAATCAGTGGAAGGAGCATAATCCAAAAAAAGAGTATCAGAAGTGAAAATGACAGGATGTTCTCATTTATGAACACAGCTGATAGTTGCACAAATGACTCAGTGACTGTGCCACTTAGGTCATACTATCTCAAAAAAAATCTGCTTGATCAACAGGGAGGATTGGGGCTGAGACCAGTTGTGAGCAGTATCTCAGTGATGAGGAAGGTGGAATGTGGGGGGCCAGATGTGAAGAGCCACTGAAGCATGTGTCAGGTGTCTGAACCAGGGAAAAGTTCCTGAGCTCCCAGTGTCAGTTTCCTGACATTGAGAAAGGACAGTGAAGTCAGCAGACACACTTAATGGGACACAGTGATCTCTAGAGCACATGGTCAGATTGCATCTACATGTCCTCCCAGATGTAAGCACGGCCCAGAGGGAGCTCCTGCTAGATTCACGCAGGAATACTCAGGACCCACAGGGGCTGCTGCTCTACCACCTCCATATGTGTGAGGGTGTCCTAGCATCCTGGGTGCTTCTCCCATCTCCAGCCAGCCCATCAATCTAGTCATTCTGCTTGAGCTTCCCAGATTTGCACCATGGAAAAATGAATGGGACCCTGGTGTCTGGGGAATGCTCAGGTGACAGGATGGCCACACCCAGAGATGCTAACTATGATTTCCAAATGAGCCCATGATGAAATCTGCAATAAGTGTGCGAGCCCTTTATTTGCCAACATTTCAGTTGTTATTTTTGTATACATCTTCATTTTTTCCAGTACTTTAAAGTGATTTGTGGAAACATGTATCAATCATGTTTTCAGCTTTCAAAGTCTTTCTTTTTTCTTGAGTTTAAATATTGATGCTTACCTCAACAGTTGATAAAGATAGGAAAGTACCCATTGGTCTCTAAGGTATCTTGAGTATTAGTTTAATAACAACATCCTATAGTATGATTTTTTTTTTCCTGACATCAGTTGTGGCTCTCAAACACATTGGGAGACAGGAAAAGTATCCTGTAAGAATTATCAAACCAACTATTTACTACTGATTCCACAATGAACATCAATCATAATTATAACTCATCTTGGTGTTAGCACCAGCCCTGAAATTCATCCCTCTTAACCCCTCTTAACCCCCTGGCATTCCTCCTAGCTACCAGACCTTTCTTTAAATTTCTAGGTCCTTCTACTCCTCTGCAGAGCACAAAGGGAAAGGGACTTGAAAATGCAACTTGACTGTCACACCCACTTGCTCACACAGTGTCCTTTTTTTAATTCTTTTTAATTTCATTAATTTATTTTTAAAATGTGCTTTATGCCCATTGTGGGGGTTGAAGTCAGAACCCCTCGATCAAGCATCACATACTATATCCACTGAGTCAGTCAGGCACACCGTATCCTTTTCATTTCTGATCATGAGTCACACTTGTCTCTAATTGTTACACCCAATGTGGCCACCAGTTGTTTCCAAATTTCATGGTGAAACTCTGACCTTTCCTCCTCAAAGGCTACAGTTACATTGATGGACTTCATGGAATAGACAGCTACTTAGAACATTTGAGTCTAGCCTCTTTAGCCTGGTGGGTCACTGAATATAGGGACACCAAGCCCTGATAGGCTTCCTCATTATAGGACTGAGTCAGAGGAGACCCTGTCTCTTCACTCCCAAGATGGGGTCTCTGAGATTTCCAGGGGACTCACTACTGGAGGAGTGACCACTAAGATCCACCAAGGAGACAATCAGGGTTGTCGCTTGGGAAGACAGAAAATGTCCCCAGTGCTGGGATGGATGGGATGAACTAGAAGCAGGGCCAGGATATGGAGAACACACCCATGTCCTCAGTCTCAGCCTTTCCAGAGAGGATAGCTGGGTTGAAGTTACCAGACATGTGAGGGAGCTGATTTGGTTAAAGGTGCCATTACTGTCTCTCAGTGTCCCAGTCGCCCTGCAGTCATTGGTCTATGTGAGGTCCCAGCTTATGGCTCTTTCACATTCTCCTGCAGGGGATAACAGGGCGACACTGGGGCAGGGGCAGAGAGGAAGGTGATTTGCAGGAAGCACCTTCTCTTCTTAATATGTCTTGGAGGCAAGAAAAGGCCAGGGACACCCAACTCCAGAACAGGCAACTGAGGTGGCCACATTCTGTGAGGTTCCCCAGCATGGCCTGGATTGTGCTTCTTCTTGGGCTCCTTGTTTATGGCTCACATCAGGGGAGTAGGCTCTGCATCCTTGAAAGGCATAAAGTCTCAGGGTGACTTGTCTTCCATAAAAACAACACCTGTCTCTCCTCTTGGTTTTAGGAGGAGGATCTCAGGCTGTGGTAATCCAGGAACCATCACTGTCAGGGTCTCCAGGAGGAACAATCACATTCACCTGTGCCTTTAGTACTGGTTCAGTACTTAATACTGGTTCAGTCTCTATGGGTAACTCTCCTGGATGGTACCAGCAGACCCAAGGTCAACCTCCTCACATTATTATCTATAGCACAAACATGCTGACCCTCAGAGGTCCCTAGACACTTCTCTGGATCCATATTTGGGAACAAAGCTGTCCTCATCATCTCAGGGGCTCAGCCTGAGGATGAGGCTGACTATTTCTGTCTGCTTTATGGGAGCAGTTATAATTATACAGTAATTTAAATAAATGTGGAAATGTAACAAAACAAAAACCTCCTCATGGACTCAGAATGGCTCAGCCTTGGAGGCAGGACAGAAAGCGAGGGGGTGGATAGTTAACATCAATATAGGAAGGGAAACTCCTGGCCCCATTCTCCTCTCCAGTGGTCTCTAGTCATATGCCTCAATCTTGACTTTTCCAGGGTGTGTCCATCTCTCCAGTGTGACTCCCCTCATCCTCAAACCTGGACTTCCTCTCTTTCTTTGTTTATGATGGGGAGGGCACTCAGGTCCATAATATACTCACAAACAGTGAGATTCAGTGAGCTCACTGTTCCCTGTGACATGCTTCTTATTCAAATGACATTAACAAACATGTCCTCATTCAGTAATTTGATGATGGAGACCAAAGCCTATTGAACATTTCTTAATCTGGATCCATAGACCATCTGCTGTTCTGCTCCACATGCCAGATGCTTCTAGTCAGTGTGCAGTAAAGATCATGAAGGAAAAGAAGTGTTTGGAAAAGAGCAACTGTGGATTCTGTATGAGATAGTTAATTCCTGCCTAATATTCATATCCCACACTTTTAATTTTTTCTAATTTGGGTCATCACTTCATTAACTATGGCAGTGTTTATCTTATTAATAGTATAATTTAAAAACTTCTTGTAAAGTTTATAATAAATATGTGGTATAATTGTATTTTTTTTAATTTTGGAAATCATGTGACTTTTAAGGAATTAGAAGATTAATTTGTATTAGGAACTTGGGTCACAGCATGGGCATAGCCCATGGGTTTTTGTAAACTGACAGTGAGCAGAATCTTTGTCCTGCCCCCAAAGTAATTTCCATCCAGAGCTGAGGTTTTGCCAATGGACAGTACAGGGCAATAAGTGCCTTCTCCAGCTTCTGCTCCATGGGGGAACCCTGATCTTTAATCCCCAAATCTCGCCAGGCTGAAGAATTGGCATCCACGTGTACTGGTGGGGAATCAGAAGCTGTGTTCCCTCTGGCTGGGCAGAGTGTCCTGCTCACTAGACTGTGGAAGATCCCAGCAGCTGCTTCTTGCCTGGTTCCTCCCAGGGGACACACTCTGAGCCTCCCCCTAGACTCTAGTCTGTCTTGGATCCAAGCTAGACAGCAGCTCATGCTCAGGTTTGAACAGATTATCCAGTAGGAAAAAGTTCATATGAGCAGACTTCCCCTTTTCACCACTGGAGCTGACAAAAGAAGCCTAGTCACAAAATCCCAGCTTAGCACTCAGGACACCTATGCCCCCAAGGCACTCCTGTCCTCCTCATGCTCTCTTCCATCTGCACATAAAAAAGCACAGACAGGCCTCAGAGAATTGAGTTTGATATGTGCCTCCATCAGATGATAGGAAGGAACTAGAGAGAATGTGGTTGTCCGAGGGGACTGATGGTGATGGATCACTGGGGATGGAGTTGGAGTGGGAAGGACATGCTGTAGCTATAGGCCTAACTCCTGGAAGGAGACATGGAAGGGAGGATCAGGTAACAGAGTCTAGGACTACAGGTCTGTGCATGTCAGCAAGAATGAGGAAGGTCCTGGGGCCCTGGAGGCATTAGAGGAGTCTTCTTGAGTCCATGTGTTCCTGTCACTGACGAAGGGGCAATGGGCTTGTCAGCTACCTTGTGTCCTGCCTGCAGGTTCTTCTTGGGGGGACAATAATGACTGCACTTTCAGGGCCAACACAAATGGCCTTTGCTGCTGTCTGCCATCCTCAGGACAAGGACTGGGCTCTCCTGCCTCTTCCTCCACATGGACCCTAAATTATGTCAAGCTGAGGTGTCTCAGGGCTTTAAAGGCTTTGTTCCTTGCATATCTCTGCAGGAATAGAGGCCACTGCCTCTGCCCCAAGCCACTGGCCTGGGAGGGAAGGAAAGCCACCCCTTTTACCAGTCAGTGCATCTGGGAACACGATGCAATCTTCAGAGTGTGGAGTATCAATCACTGCAGCTCTGTTTGTCTCTGAATTTTTCTAATAGCTCTCCACACATTTGCACCATGATCACCATGTGACACAGGACAACACAGACATGACCAGCTCCCCCCCCAACATACGCTGCCACCTGACCTCACCCATGTCAGTCAGGGTGTCCCTATGTCTTTGGGTATTGATCTTCATCCACCTGACATTCTGGACCATCTTTCCCTCTCCCATGGCCTAAGATCCTGTCAGTCACCTCCATGTGTCCCACCTGGGGTCATGTGACATTTCCCCCTTCCCTTTCCCTGAGACCTGATGTCCCCAGTCGAGTCTGCATCCAGGGACACTTCCACCAATAGAGCAATCCTTCTCATCTCTGGGCTGCAGCCTGAGAACAGGGCTGACTATTACTGTGCTGTAGGTCACTGGACTGGGAGCAGCTATACTCATTCACAGTCTCTCAGAAAATGAGGGAGTGAAAGAAGAATGCCTTTGCACAAAAATCATGGCTCTGAGTATATTTTTACTGAGAAAATTAAGAAGTGGCACATGTGTCTTTTTTCAAGGGTCCTGGGTCCAGTCTATGCTGACTCAGCTGCCTTCAGTGTCTGGGGCCCTGGGTCAGAGGTCACCATTTTCTGCACTAGAAGCAGCACCAACATCAGGGATGGTTATTCTGTGAGTTGATACCAACAGCTCCCAGGAACAACCCCCAAACTCCTCAATTTACTTTCACAGGTCCCACATCCATTCTCTGGCACTAAGCCTGGCAACCTTGTCCACTAAGCATCACTGGCCTCCAGGTTGAGGAAAAGGCTGATTGTGACGACTTGGTGTGGGACAAGGTACTCAGTGCTCACTCAGTTCTTTAGTCTGTGGGAAAGCAAGTCCAATTCTACTTACTCCTCTGCAAAGGGCATAAAGAGCCACACTCCTGGCTGCTTAGTTCAACCTGTGATTCTGCTCATTCTTTTGTGATGCCCTGGGTCTATGTTCATCCATGGACACTGTCTGGGAGTGAAGGTTCTTTTTGTCCCTTCTGTCCCCAGAGTCACCCAGACCAACCATTTCTTCACAAAGAGTCTCACAAAGGAAGTAGAAAGTCCTTGTCATCATGAATTGGGGCAATTTACTTCTCAGCTCATGTGCATTTGGTAATCTTCTTCTGATTTTCCCCAAAACAAAACATTCAGTGTGCTCTCAGCTTCACATTTGCCCTCACCACCACCTCTGCCTGGCTTGATGGATATGCCAGCTCTGTTTGAATCTGGAACCAGGTTAGCTTAGCTTTAACCAGATGACCAGTTTGTTTATTTTCTGATGTTTCAGGAAATACATAAAATGATGCCAAACTAAAAAATGTTAAAAGGACGAATGGATAAGGAAGATGTGGTCCATATACACTATGCAGTATTATGCCTCCATCAGAAAGGATGGATACCCAACATTTGTAGCAACATGGACAGGACTGGAAGAGATTATGCTGAGTGAAATAAGTCAAGCAGAGTCAAGTATCATATGGTTTCACTTATTTGTGGAGCATAACAAATAACATGGAGGACATAGGGAGATGGAGAGAAGAAGGGAGTTGAAGGAAATTGGAAGCGGAGGTGAGCCATGAGAGACTGTGGACTCTGAAAAACAATCTGAGGGTTTTGAAGGGGCGGGGGGTGGGAGGTTGGGGGAGCCAGGTGGTGCGTATTAAGGAGGGCACGTATTGCATGGAACACTGGGTGTGGTGCATAAACAATGAATTCTGTTATGCTGAAAAGAAATTTAAAAAAAAGGTAAACAAATAAATAAACAAAAAAATAAAAGCAAACATCTTTCTAGAGAAACACTTGCATGTGAATGTTTATAGAAACTTTATTCATAACACCAAACATGAAAGCAACCGAAAATCCGCACACTGAATTTTATACCAGCTTTTTGTATAATGACCAAAGCTTAAGGTAACAAAGATTTCCTCTGATATGTGGTACCTTCATAGAGTTGTATATTTGTCAAAATCTAAAAGAAAGTAATTCTTGAATCAAAAATATACATGAAATTTAAATACACATTTCTTAGGGAAGAAAAATGTATAAATGACTCACTCTTATCACAGATTTTATTACATTTTGAAAGAACAGGAATCTAGAAGTGTTAGAAAGGTTAGTGATTGACAGTAGGAGAGAGAATGGGGAGGATGGTGAATGTGTGAAGCACGGGGACTGCATTTTGGGGGTTGTCACTCTCCTACACAAAACAATGATGGCAGCCACGTCATGCTCCTATGTTGTCACAGCTCACTAAATTCTAGGGCCCAGGGACAGCATCCTAGTGCATGCATAGACAGTCATCTAGGAGATTGGGGTCCATGATGTATTGAATAATGTGACATTACCCCATCTGCTTCTACAAATTAGTGAATCTGCCTCACAGCAGAGGTTGGATGGAAAGGTCCTGACCTGAGGGACATTGCAAAGGAAGAGAGCCTGCAGGGCCAGAGAGAAAAGTAATTGCAAGTGAACCCCATACTCCACCTGAGGTGGTTGTGTCCCATGGGATGACTGGCTAATAATTGTGATGTTTATGGTCTATGCCTGGAATTTGAATAATGAAATCAGTGGTCAGAGCTAGTGTTGTCGCTTCAGGAAGGTAACTTTAGGTTTTGTGTGGGTCTAGCCTCTTCACAAGCAATGCCAAGGTCATATTTGTTCTTGTGGTTCTATTTATGTCTCCAAGTCACCATCAGGGAAACTTTGCACAAATAAAGGTTTATTATTGACAAGACCTGGAAATTGTACAGTATACCTAGGGTCCCAGAGGGAGCTCATAAGTAGAGGAAAAGCCAGCCTGTGCCATCCCACCAGGAGTGTAGGCAATGACTCAGTTGACAAAATAAGGATCTGGGGGTGAGAGACACAGAGAGATCAATCTTCTTGGGTCTCACACTGAGTGTTCATGTGAGAAGATGTGCTGGTACTTGTGACTTTGTCTTTTTCCTCTGTGCACTGGGGAATGACATTCCCCCACTCCATTAGTGGAGAAATACTGGAGCACTGAAGACACTTGGGGACAGTCCTCAGTAAGGAGCTACAGCAAGTAGCTGAGTTGAGTGTGGCCATGAGGCTGAAGTCTAAGGAAGGTCTGGATGTTGCCCAACTTCCTTGGGAAGTGGGGAGGAATCTACAGTGGTGGCACATGCTGCTCTGCTATGGGTTCCTGTCCCCTCATTTCAGTCATGGCATTCCAGGCCTGGAGCAGCAGAGGCACTATTAGTCTGTCCTTGAGTCATGGATTGATGGCTGCTGGGAAAGCAGCCCCTGCCTGAGTCTGGGTCCAGGGCCAATTGCTTTCACCCAGGCCCTGAGAACTGAGATGTGTCTTCCTAGTGTCATTCCCATGAAAGACACTAGAAGAGGGAGTGGGAGAAGGGGCAGTGATCAGAATGTGTCCTCCTTGTCTCAGGAGGCTGAAGGGAATGAGAGAGAGACTGCAGCTCTGCCTCCCTGTGACAAGAGGTCCTGAGGATGTGCACGCAGGGTAAGAGGTTCCACTTTATGCACTTCTTGTGCCATCTGCCCCTCCTCACCTTCTCTTGATGTGTGCAGGTCTGTAAATATCACCAGCCAACACATCTTCACTGTCCTTAGCCATTTTTGGAACAAAGATTTGGGGAAAACAAACAGGTGTTGTTTACCTAAACCTACATGCAGCTGACCCCTTCTACCCAGAGTAGAACCACAAGAATGATGAAGGGACTCCACACGGAGCCAGCCTGAACAGAATGGCTCTGCTTCCAGGACTCCTCTCACCCATTCTGTACAAGAAGATGGTGTCCACAGTTCTATCCCAGGCTCCTGTCCCTCCTACATGACCACAAACACAGTGGGGACTGATCAGGATTCCTGGAGACCAACCACCCAGCCATGGTCACTCCTAGCTGCCACACAACCTCAGGGTCCTCCATTTCTTCACTTTGAATTCAGTATTTCCTACTGGTTACCAGATGTTCCACTATTTTGTGAACAGGAAACCACCCCATAGCCCTATTTCTTACTACACTAAATATTCACCTCTTCTGCCCTCTGTTCAAACTGAAATCTCAAAATTTTAATACATCATCCATTATCTCCCCAGAGTAGTCCTAGAGATTCTCCATCTGAGCTTGGTTCCAATGCATCTCCTTCTCTGTCTAAAGTCTCCTCTGTCTAAATTCTAAAGTCTCCTTTCCATAGTGCACCCTACCTAAGGCTGGCCATGCCCCTCCCCACACTCCTGATTCTAGTCCCCAGTGTCCCTCAGACTATAAAACTGCCACATCCATGGAGGAAAGGGAACATTTTACACTGTTGGATGGAATTCAGGTTTCTGCAGCCACTTTGGAAAACAGTGTGGAGATTCCTTAATAAAGTAAAAATAGAGCTACCCTGTGACCCTGTAATTGTACTACTGGATATTTACCCCAAAGATACAGATGTAGTGAGAAGAAGGGCCATATGGACCCCTAATATTCAGAGCAGGAATAGCCACAATTGCCACACTGTGGAAAGAGCCTTCAACAGATGAATGGATAAAGAATACATGGTCCATATATACAATGGGATAATTTGCAGCCATCAGAAAGGATGAATACTCAACTTTTGTATCAACATGGATGAGACTGGAGGAGATTATGCTGAGTGAAGTAAGTTAAGCAGAGACAGTCAATTATCATGTTTTCACTTACTTGTGGAGCATAAGCAATATCATGGAGAACATTAGGAGAAGGAAAGGAAAAGTGAATTGGGGTCAATTGGAGAAAGAGACAAAGCATGAGAGATTGTGGACTCAGAAACAGACTGAGGGTTTTGGAGGGGAGGGGAGTGGGGGATGCTTGAGCCTGGTAGGGGGTATTAAGGAGGGCACATATTGCATGGAGCACTGGGTTTGGTGAATAAACAATCAATCTTGGAACACTGAAAAAAAAAAAAAAACAACTGCCACATCCACACCTCTTTTAAGCATTGACGATTTCTGTTTTCTCTTCCCTTTCATTCCTCCATGTGAAAACTAACTTTGCTATTGTCTTCAATCTTAGCTCCTGAAAAGTCCCAGGTCTTGAGAATCTCACACTTTTATGTGTTTTATAGGGATCCCAATGTCCACAGTGTTGTACAATTCTTGACAGCATTCTCTTCCATGTTGATGAACTCATATAAGGATAGTTAAAATGGGCATTAGCATTTGTTTAACTGCGGGTGAGCACAGGGCTTCAAGACTACATCTCTATCACTGCTTGTGATAATGACCCATTTCTGGTAATTAACCTCCAGGACACTGAGGACACTCCTGGTGAACACGTAACCAGTTGGGAGCACTGTGAATCTCCCTATGCAGTGCAAGGGACCCTAACAGCAAGGGGACACCCCTTGGCTTCAAGGCTGGTGGGAGGATAGGCTACTGCCTATGCTCCCTGGTGAGATCCAGCAGCCTCATGCCCTCAGAGCCTGGCAGAGGCTCCTGCACAGGAATCATGTGGGTGTTCCCAAAGCTGCTCTCCCCACCCCCACCTGGGTTCTACTCAGACCAGGCTCTGCCCTCATTATCCTGTCTTTAGGTACCATCTCATGCTCCTGAATCACTGACAAGGTGGGGTCACTCTCTCTTACAGAGAGAGTCTGTAATAAGGATGTGTGTGAAAAGTTTCATAGACCATCCTTTCATTTCTCTGGGGACAGTAGAGAGGATAAGAAAATCCTGGGGAAGCCCAGACACACACTGGAGACCAAGGACTGTGCCGCCATGGCCTGGACACCTGTTCTAATATTCCTCTCTCTCTGGTCAGGTAGGGATAAACTCAGATTTCTGGGGAGCTTCCAGTCAATATTAGACTTTGAGATGTAGAAATTCTGGCTTAAATTCCCCATAACCCGTGAGTTTCTGTGCTTGCAGTTTCCCCTCTCCCAGAATGTATTGATGCAGCTGACATTTTTCTCTGCATCCTGGAAAAAGAGCCAGATTCACCTCCACCCTAAGCAGTGTCTTCAGTGAAGGTACATACAGGATGTTTTTACACCAGCAGAAGCCAGAAGGGCCTACACAGTATTTGATGAGGTTCTGCTCAGACTCAGATAAGCACTAGGACTCCAGGATCTCCAGGAACTTCTCTGAATCCAAAGTTATCTCAGCTAATGCAGGGCTTCTGCTCATCCCTGGGATGCAGCCTGAGGATGGGGCTCACTATCACTGTAACACATGGCTGGACCACACTTAACACTGACACAGTGTTCCACAATCATAGGGTAGTGAGATTAAACCATCATGTGCTCCCTTTGCCTGGAGCCATCACCCCTTCTCTGCCTGACACCAAGACTACATCAGGGTGACATCTGTGGTGACTTCTGCAGCCACAACTTGCCTTTCTCAGAACAGCAATCTGACCTGCCATACCCTATCCTTGTAATCTTAGACTGACTCACCGCTAGGGTATCTTACCATGTTCCATGGTTTGCATTGGCAAAAAGTTTTGCCATTGTTTTGTTCTGAATATGCTTAACTCAAATCTAGGGGACAATATTGAAAGCTCAACTTCTGGATGCTCCATCTGCACTTTGAAATACAAACCTGTCCTGCAGGAAAAAATGATACTCTCCTACCTCAGGGAACCATCATAATTAACAATAAAACTTAAAAATATCATTTATTATGCTATCAGAAACAAGTTATAGTCAAAGATAAATATGAAAAATCTGAAATTTTCATTAAATGAGAAGTATAAAATATTCCTTAGATAAATTAATGAAGACCTAAATAAATAGACATCTTTACTTATTTATGGTTAGAATACTCAGCATTGATTATCCCCAAACTTCTTATTAAATGCATGGCTATGATTTGGTGAAATGCACTTACAATAACCACGAGGGAAATCTCAAGAAGGGCATAGAAAGTGTGAGGGCAGATATAAATGATGACAGATCCCTGGGAAAACACAGCTCTATTTCCATGTTACCTGCCTCTGTCTGAAGTACTGGAGGGAAACGAATTTGATGTGAGGTTAGGGGGACCCAATCAAGGGGTGAGAACAAAGATCCTCCCTTCCCTCCCAGGCTCCTGTGCTCAGAGCTGGCTGAGGCTCACTGTGTCTTACAGATAAGGTATAAGATGTGAGATGCTCTGTGAGGGCACAGTCCCAGGGGGAAACAAGGCACAGCTGGCCAGAGGCACTTATAGCTACATGAGCCTTCTGTTGTAAAGTGAGGAAGAGAAGGATCAAGCACAAAGAGTATAAAGATTCAGGGCTGAAGTCCAGCAAAACTTTTGTGGGACCTGAAGGTGAAGGAAGGCTTTACCATTGCTGGCAAAATTTTGAGCTTGCACCAGGGAAGAAGAGGGAAGCAGGACACATGGATCTGAATTTCCTATAGCTGATCTCCCTCAGGACATAAGAGAACTCTTGTGAGCATGTTTTCCTTGATACTACAATGCCTGGATTGTGTCCTCCTGTATCTCTCCTCCTGGCTTATAGAACATCTCACTAAGAGCAGGATTAGAGGCAAGCCTTTGAATTCACAAACCCTTCAATGGATGACTCTCTCCTTTTGGCAATTCACTCTCCACTCAAAAACCTTCCTGGCTGTCCTCCAATGAGTTAGGCTTACGGCAAAATAAGCAGAGACACGGAAACTCTCCACTCTCTATATTTTATGTCATCTCATTTGAATGGATACTACCTCCCTCCCTCAAAGGATTAAGAGAGGAGCTGAGAGATTAGGGAAGGTCTGCTCAGCTGTGGACCACAGAAGGCAGGATTGGTGATGACTGTAACCACACTAGTATGATATTCTCCTTGCTCTCTTTGCTCACTGCACAGGTGACTGGATTTGGGAACAGGGGAAGGGTCCCTGGGAAGACACATGGGGACCTGATTCCTCTTCTTGTCTCTAGACCACAGTATCACCTTCTCTGTTTCTTTCCCACTTCCCAAAATCCTGGGCCCATTCTGTGCTGACTCAGCTGCCATCAATATGTTGGACCCTGGATCAGAGGACTACCATCTCCTGCACCAATATTGGAAGCAACATAAACAATGGTAGAAATTTTGTGAACTGGTACCAACAGCGCCAAGGCAAACCCCTTGTAAATCATTATCTCCTGGGATGATAACCTACCTTTGGAATCCCTGATCGATTCTCCCTCACTCCATCTAGCAGCCCTGGGCTCTCTGACCATCACTGGGCACCAGGATGAGGATGAGGCTTATTATTAATGCTCAGCCTGGGAAAGCAGGTTCAGAGTTCACACAGTGCTCCACTGTCATAAGGAGATGAGACAAAAACCTGCTATCTCCATAGTGATGGGTTTTCCTTATATAGTTCCCATCTTTTCCCATGACAGATGCTTACCTTTTAGTCTCACCTAAAAAATTGGGTCTGAGGCCCACCCTAGTAAACTTTCTTTAGTATGAATATTTTTCCACTCAAGTCTATCACTGAAACGTGTCCTTGTAGATACACATCTGTTTTATGCAAACTGAGCCCAAATTCCTGGATGCTGGGCCAGGTTGTTCCATGGTCAGATTCCCTGAGAATTGTGCTCATCAGCTAGGGCTGCCATAACATAATGCCAGAGAATGGGTGGCCAAAACAAAAGACTGTTATTTTCTTACGTTTCTGGAGGCTGAACATTCAATTTTCAGGTGGTGCCAGGGTTGATTTTTCCTGATGTCTCTCTCCTTGGTTTGAAGATGATGGTGTTCTTCCTAGGTTCTCACATAACTATTCCCCTCTGTACTCACATCTGGAGACTTTACCTTTTCTTATAAACGCACCAGCCCTATTGATTAGGGCACCACTCTTATGACCTCATTTTCCTATAATTACATCCCCCTTGCCTTATCCCCCAGCAATCCCAATACTGGTTAAGGTTTCTCTAGAAGATTTTGAGGGGACACAATTCAGTCTATATCAAGGGGTCAGGAAAGACACTAGGAAGACAGAGTCCTGCTGTGTCTGGTTCAGGATAGTCAAAGGCCTGATGACATGCACGCACAACATTTATGGAACCCTACTACAGTCCAGTCTTGTTTCTGGGGGCTCAGCTCACAGGGTGGAAAAGAAAGGAAGGGTCTCCATGCCCAAAGTACTGATATTGTTTAGGGGAAGATACAGGACACACACACAAAATACCTTGTGTCTCACAATGACCTCCCACGCAGGGACAAAATGTCTCTGCATTCCCAAGTAACATCCACATAACAGAGCCTCAGAATGAGACAGACTGCCCTTCCTGACCCACTAATCAAGAACTCCAGTTTTCAGGATGACTGGACCAAATATCCTCATCTTCCCAGACACCATCGTTGTGACAAGGGAGGTTAATTGGTTTGGGTAACACAAAGCCTATCTGGTAGAAATTGGACTTAGTCCCTGACTAACCATGTAGCTGGGAGATTTGTTTTCCAAAGAGGAGGAAAAAATGATGGAAATTTCACCAAACAGTTCCTCAACCTGTGCATCCACTTCCTTCAACTGTCTTCAAAATTCATGTTAGGACACAGGACACTGGAATCTGTTAAAAAGTCACAGGTCAGGCTATTCCCATCTCATAAACTTGCAGCTTTGCTCCCAGATAAGTCTGATGTCCCTGCACTCCATCAATTCCAGGATAAGGCATACTCACTCCCAGGCACAAGGTGTTGATCCAAAATGCATTCTGTCCCAACAGAGGGAGAAAACAGAAAAAAAAAATCCTCACACAGTGGCCTCCTCTTCCCAGAGAAAGGTGAAAGGTGAGGGTGCTTCCAGAAATCTCATTGGTGTCCCCTTCCACACCGGTTCATACATTAGACCCTCTATTCCACTGTAATTCTGCAAGGTAGTACCAGACTCAGGGGCCAGTACAGGAAACCCTTCTTTTGTCCACGCACTCCAGACAGGCCTCACCTCCTCCCAGGATCATTTGGTCACCTCTATGTCATTGTTAAGTGTCCACACCTCACAGGATCCTGGTCACAGAGAGTGAAATCACAGTCTGCCTGACTCTTATTCCACTGTGACTTGCCCCTCTGGGACACAGAAAGAGCTGTTAGGAGTCACAACTAAACAATCCTGGTTTTCCTCTGCTTTGGACATCTTTGTCAGTGTCTGTCTGGAGTGTTCTTTATCTATTAATGTTATGTTATGTCATCCGGTCTAGGATCATTTCTTCTCCCAAGTTCTACTCTCTCCATTGTGTTCTCCTCTTTTCACCAGTCAATTCATAATCCCAAGCAAAGACCTCTCATCCATTGTTTCAATGAAGTGTGTGGGGTGTGGATGTCAGGAAAAACACAGACAGGATCAGGGAAGAGTTTACTTCCCAGGAAATCATGCCAAGACCTAGGAAAAGTAATACTGATCTTAAAGATTTTTAGACTCAGTCACAAAAGTATAACTAGATTGGGTAGAAGGATCCTGGTTTTTTTTTTCAATCAATAACCTCCAAAACTGCCCGACTGTATTTTTTTTTTTCAAAAAAATTGCACATGTCTCTCATATAAATATATTATAAGCAAGTTTCAAAAATTTATTCAATTTCTATATTACTCATGATTCCAGTAAAACGCTAAAGGATTTTGCATAGTATTTTCAAAACATAGTACTTAGATTTCACCAACATATGGCCAAAAATGGACACTTTCTGTGATGGAGAGTTGGTTTGTATTATAAGAGTAATAAAAATATGAGCTTTAGATTGATCTGCTCCTGCGACAAATATTACTTACATGATTCCATGTTAAATGTTCAAAGGAGGCCATATAGATGTTAGATTCCCCCATTATAGCTTTCCCATCTGATATCTCCTAAAAAGGATCTATTTTCTCCCCACCCAAGTGCCCCCCCTGCCCTACCTGGTCCCTCCTCTGCCATATAGATCCATCCTGCCTTCTTTTCCTGGAGCCACCACAGTCACACTAAAACAGTGAACAAGCCCATCATCCTGACCAAACAAAGTCTATCTTCCTGGGCTCTTCAGACTCTTCCCTGCCAGAGTCTCCCACTTCTGAATGCTTGTGACCTTATTCCTGGAGGTCCTCTTCCCCTGGGTCATGTTATTCATTTCTGGATCTCTCTGTTTATACTCATCAAGTGGACTCTCTACATCTTCAACTGAACCCAGGAATCCTCAAATCATGTCTCCTCTTGTCTCTGATTCCCTTATCTTGGGAACCCAACAGCCTTCACCTCCTCATCTATGGTTGCAGCAGTGGACTTGCTGATCTCTCTGGCTCCAGTGGTGAAAGTAGGAAGGGAGGCCACTGTTTGCTCCCTCTGCTCATGTTTCCTCTCCATGGGAAGCTCCATGAGGCAGGGGTCAGACTGTCTGTCAGAACACATGGTGCTGGGCCAGGATGGGGGCCTGAAAGGAGGAGATTTGCCAGTTCACATGTTCCTGTCTTTGCCCTAAGCCTGAGAGCCAGGGGGCACCCATGAGGGAGAGCACCCTCATGGGAAAAGTAAACAAGTGTAGACTCACCCTATGTGTGACTTCCAGTGCAGGCAAGCAAATGTCTCTTTATTAAAGTGTGATAAAAAGGGGAAAATCACTAACAAATGTTCTAAATCAAGAGAGACTGTGTGGTTCAGTTGGTTAAGTGTCTGCCTTTGGTGCAGGTCATGATCTCAGGGTCCTGGAATCAAACCTGTGTCATTCTCTCTGCTCATCAGGGAGTCTGCTTCTCCCTCTCACTCTCCCTCTGTGCACCATCACTCTCTTTCTCAAATAAATAAATAAATAAAAATCTAAAAAAATTAGAAATTTCTGAATCAAATTTACTGCATGGTAATAAACAAAACTAATAAGATAAAAAAATGAAAAAAAAGAAACATTTTTTCAATAGAACAAAAATATGTGAATATATTAATTTAACGGTAGAATTAAATGATTTTCCTGAAATGACAGAAAATACATTTTATGAAATAAATATATTACCTTTATATTACCTATTTTTTAAAAATAAAAAAAAAAACAAGGAGGAGAGGTTAAGATGGCAGAGAAGTAGGAGACCTTGTTTCAATTGGTCACCTAAAGTAAGCTAAATATCTACCAGAACACTCTGAACACCCATGAAATCAGCCTGAGATGTAAGATTATTCACTTCTGGATCTCTATGGGGACAGAAGACATCAGTGGAGAGGTAAAGCAGAGTGAGAAAGCTTGGACTGATATTGGAGGATAATCATAAGGGGGAGGGAGCAACCAGAAGTGACCCTGAAATATAAATGCCCTGTGGTTGAGGAACAGCATTAACTTGGAACCTTATTAAAAGTACTCAAAAACAGCAAAAGATCTTAAGGGGAAACTGGTGGAATTGCTTGGTCATTGACGCAGGTCTAAGCCCACAGAGCCAGGACAGCCACTGTCAATGACCACCCATGCCAAAGAGAGTCTGGTGGGGCCCCCAGTTTTGGTATTCCAGGGCTTTCTGGGGGTTTGCAGCACTGTTTGGGCTGGGAACATTCCTGCCCATGCCTGAGAGAATGTAGTGTGAACTCCAGTTGGGGCCTTTGCCAGCAGCCTTCTGCGACCTGAGTGGCTGTGGGGTCTGAGCACACAAAAGGAAGCCACTGTAAGGGGGCTCCCTAAACTAATGATGCACATGGCTTTAGTGGGACAGGGGTGCAGAGACAAGCAGTGACCTTGGGTGACCACTGGGACGGTGGCTGGGGGAGGTTGCAGTGTTCAGTGGAGTTCGTAGAGGGAGAGTCTGTGTCTTCTGGAACACCCAGATGGGAACAGTCTGAGGCTTCTCTCTGAGACAAAGGTCTGGGTGTAGACAGATTTTTTGCTCTGACCCTCTGAAAAACCACACAAGGCTGCCAAAGAACAAAAACCTCCAGAGAACAAAAGCCTAAAAAACTGGTTTCCTCAGAGCACAGCCCCTTGATAGGGGACAGGGTGACTCAACCCAAACAATATTGACTGGAAAACGAAGCAGCAGGTTCCTACTCCAGGAGACAAGCCAAAAGAACAAGAGAGCAACCACCACAGAGTCCCCATAACTGTAAAACCCCAACATTGTGGAAAAACAATGTATTAAGCTCATGGTTTTCCCCCCAAACATGTATATTACATAGATACAACTTTTCTCTTTTCTTTCTTTCTTTCTTTCTTTCTTTCTTTCTTTCTTTCTTTCTTTCTTTCTTTCTTTTCCTTTCTTTCTTTTCCTTCCTTCTTTCCTTCCTTTCTTCTCATGATTCTTGTTCTTTTATTTTTTTTTAACTTAGTTACCTTTAAAACTAGAGGTTTAATACAACATAGTTCATAATAACTTTTTAACTTGAACTTTTTTCATACACATATCTGTTTCTTTTCTTTTTTAATATGCATATACATATAAGCTTCAAGGTAATTTTTTTTCTATTGAATACTACACTATATGCTGCTTCCTGACAGCACACAAGAGAAGAATGAAAAACCAAAATGTCAGCTACAAGAGGAAAGGAGCAGGGGTCAATAATAGAAAAGACTGTCACCCCAAACAACCCCTCAGTTTCATATTTAACAGAAAGTAGGTAACAACCAACAAATAAGCTGAAGTAGGATACACATTGACCATGATTGTTGTAGATAAATAAGAAGAAAGGCAAAATATGTCTGGTAATGTAGTACATGAGCTATAGTTGAGCATGCCCAAACAAAAGAGATTGTCTGACTAGCTGTAGGTACTCTCTGGGGAAAGGGAGATATTAGAGAAATGAAGTAGATGTCTCACCCTGAGTGGGACAGGCATTCCCAGCTGCTTGGCTTTAAGGACGTCTGCATCCTCTGTCCAGAGGCCCATGGCTAGTACATGTTTTTCTTAAGGCTATATTTAAGCATGCTTGGTAAATAGTATAATTTCTCAAGTGTTATATATTAAGTAATACATTCTTCTGAAGGAGGGTTACACCTATATATAAACCAGTTTTAATGTCCCTGTATCTCTGGAAAGTTGAGTCCTTTAACAAAGATTATAAGATACACCCAGGAAGAACCAAAATATCATTTCTCATCCACATCGAGATTTTATAACCACCCTCCAATTTTATTTGTATGTCTGTGTTTCTGTATATTTGTTTTTGTTCTGGTATTATATAAATCTTATTCTTGGGATTCATTTTGGCTGGATTTCTCTTTTTTCTCTGTAATTTACTTATGTTGGTCTTTTTTGTTATTGTTGCTCATTTTTGTTTATATACCATATAAATCTTATTTTGGGGCTCATTTTAGCTGTTTCTCTCTCTCTCTCTCTCTCTCTCTCTTTTTTTTTTTCTATATTGGTGGTGAATTCCAACTGCTTCAAAAATTTCCAGGGTGCACCTTGCTGGAATCACTGTTGAAATAGTCAGCTACATATCCCTTCAACCTCCTCTCAACAAAATGACTATGGGGAGGAATACCCAACAGAGGAAAAATTCAGAGGTGGTGCCCTCTCCATTAGAACTACTGGATATGGACATAAGCAGTATTTTGGAAAGGGATTTCAAGGTAACAATTATCCATACAATGGCTATGTTGGAGAAAACCATTAGTGACAACATAGAATCTCTAATGGTGGATATGAGAGCTGACCTGGAAGATGTTAAAAATGCTATCAATGAGATAAAATCTAATCTAAATACTCTAACAGCTAGGGTAACTGAGGGAGAAGATAGAATTGGTAATCTAGAGGACAAACTGATAGAGAAAAAAGATCAGCAGGAGGCCTGGAACAAAGAGCTCAGAAACCATGAAAACAGAATTAGGGAAATAAATGATGCCATGAAATGTTCCAACATCAGAATTATTGGGATCCCTGATGGGTGGAGAAAGAAAGAAAACTAGAAGATGGAGTTGAACAAATTCAGGATGAAAATTTCCCCAGTCTGGAGAATGGAATGCATATTTGTGTCCTAGAGGCATAAAAGATACCCACCAAGACCAACAAATCTAGAAAGACCTCAAGACACTTAACTGTGAAATATATGAATCATGATTTCAGACAGGAGGTCTTAAGGGCAGCTAGGGAGAATAGATTCCATATGTAGAGAGGAAGCACCATCAGAATAACATCAGACAAGTCCACAGAAACCTGGCAAGCCCAAAATGGCTGGCAAGACATATTAACGGCATTAAACAAGAACATGTAACCAAGAATACTTTATCCAGCAAGGATGGCATTAAAAATGAATAGACAAAGAGCTTCCAAGACTGGTGAGGTTTAAGAGTATGTGACCACCAAGCTGGCACTACAAGAAATATTAAGGGCAGTTCTATAAAAGAAGAAAGAACCACAGAATGACATAGAACAGAAATTTACAGACACAATCTTTAGAAACAAAGACTTCACAGGCAACATGTCAATAAAAATGTATCTTTCAGTAATCACTCTCAACGTGAATGGCCTAAATGCTCCCATAAAATGGCACAATGCTGTAGACTGGGTAAAACGATTGGACACATCCATATGCCATCTACAAGAGATACATTTGTAACCTAAAGATACATTCACACTGAAAATAAAGAGATAGAGAGCTATTTTTAATGGCAACAGGCCTCAAAAAAAAAAAAAGCTGGATAGTGGTTCTCATCTCAGATGAATTAGATTTTAAGCTAAAGACTGTAGTCAGAGATACAGAAGGATACTACATCACTCTTAAAGAGTATAACCACCTAGAAGATCTAACAATAGTAAATAATTATGCTCCTAATATGGGAACAGCCAACTACATAAGCCAACTGTTTATCAAAATAGTCATATTGATATGAATACATTAATAGGAGGGGATCTTAACACTCCATTCTCAGTATAGACAGATCATCCAAGCAGATAAGAAAGAAATAAGAGCTTTGATTGACACATTGGACCAGATGCACCTCATAGATATATACAGAACATTCCACCCTAAAAGAACAGAATACTCATTCTTCTTGAGCGCACATGGAACTTTCTCCAGAATAGACCACACACTGGTTCAATAATCAGGGCTCTACAGATACCAAAAGATTGAGGTTATTCCCTGCATATTCTCAGACCACAGTGCTTTGAAACTGGAACTCAGTCACACACACACACACACACACACACACACGCACACATGCACACACACACACACACACACACACACACAGAGTTTGGAAGGAATTCAAACACATGGAAGCTAAATACCATTCTGTTCAAGAATGTTTGGATCAACCAGGATATCAAAGAAGAACGTAAACGATTCATGGAAACCAGTGAGAATGAAGACACATTGCTCAAAACCCTATTGGATACAACAAAGGTGGTCCTAAGAGGGAAATACATAACCATCCAAGCCTCAGTTAAATTTTTTTTTAAACTCCAGAATACACAAGCTCTCTTTACAGTTTAAAGAACTTGAAAATCAACAACAAATTAAGCCAATGCCACACATAAGAAGGGAAATAATCAATATTAGAGCAGACATCAATAAGTTAGAAACTGGAAGATAAAGTAGAACACATCCATGAAACTAGAAGCTGGCTCTTTGAAAGAATCAATATGTTCAACAAACTACTGGCCAAACTAATCCAAAAGAAAAGAGATAGGACCCAAAATAATAAAATTATGAATAAAAGGGGAGAGATCACAGGTAACTCCAAGTTATATGAAACAATCATCAGAAATTATCATCAACAGTTAGATCCCAATAAATTAAGCAACCTAGAAGAAAAGGATGTATTCCTGGTAAAACATAAGCTTCCAAGACAGAAACAGAAATAAATTGACAACCTGAACATACCAATATCTAGTAAAAAGATTGAAGCAGTGATCAAAAACCTCCCAAAAAAACAGGAGCCCAGGACCTGACAGATTCCCTAGGGACATCTACCAAATATTCAAAGAAGAAATAATACCTAGTCTCCTGCGGGTGTTTCAAAAAATAGAAATAGAAGGAAAACTTCAGACTCATTCTATGAAGCCATAATTACCCTGATCCAAAAACCAGGCAAATACCCCATCAAAAAGGCGAATTTAAGACCAATATCTCTGATGAATATGGATGCCAAGATTCTCAATGAAATCCTAGCTAATAGGATCCAACAGTACATTAAAAAAGATTATCCATCATGACCAGTAGGAATTATCTGTGGGATACAAAGGTGGTTCAACATTGGAAAACAATCAATGTGATCCAACAAATCAATAATAGAAGAGAAGAAAATCACGCGGTCCTCTCATTTGATGCAGAAAAAACATTTGATCAAATACAGCATCTATTCCTGATTAAAACGCTTCAAAGCATGGGGATAGAGAGAACATTCCTCAACTTCATAAAGTAGATCTATGTAAAACCCACAGTGAATATTATTCTCAATGTAAAAAAGCTGACAGCCTTCCCTTTGAGATGAGGAACACGACAAGGATGCCCACTCTTGCCACTGTTGTTCAACATAGTATTAGAAGTCCTAGCAACAGCAATCAGACAACAAAAATAAATAAAAGTTATTCAAATTGCACAAAAGAAGTCAAACTGTCTGTCTTTGAAAATGACATGATATTTTATATGGAAAACTTGAAAGACTTCATAATCAAACTCATACAGCAATTCAGGAATGTGGCAGGATACAAAATCAATGCATAGAAATTAGTTGTTTTTTTAATACACTAACGATGAAATTATAGAAAGGGAAATTAGAGAATCGATTCCATTTACTAAAGCACCAAGAACCATAAGTTACCTTAGAATAAACCTAATCAAACAGGTAAAGTATCTGCATGTGATGAACTACAGAATATTCATGAAAGAAATTGAAGAAGACAGAAAAAGATGGAAAACCATTCCATGCTCATGGATCAAAAGAATAATTATTGTTAAAATGTTTATAATGTCCAGAGCAATCTACTTTCCACATCACTCCAGTCAAAATTACACTGGCATTTTTCAAAGTGATGGAACAAACAATCCAAAAATATGTATGGAACCAGAAAAGACCCAAATCCCTAAGGAAATGTTGAAGAAGAAAAACAAAGCTGGAGGCATCACATTGCCTGATTTCAATCTTTACTACAAACCTGTGATCACAAGGACAGCATGGTATTGGCACAAAAAATAGACACATAGACAACTGGAACAGAGTAGAGATCCCGAATATGGACCCTCCACTCTATTGTCAAATAATCTTCAACAAAGCAGGAAAAAAATATCCAGTGGAAAAAAAGTCTCTTCAATAAATGGTGCTTGGAAAATTGGACAGCTACATAGACAAAAATGAAACTCGACCATTCTTTTAAGCCATGCACAAAGATAAATTCAAATGGATGAAAGACCTCAATGTGAGACAGGAATCTATCAAAACCCTAGAGAAGAACATAGGCTGTAACCTCTTTGAAATCGGCCACAGCAACTTCTTTCAAGACATGTCTACAAAGGCAAATGAAACAAAAGAGAAAATTGAGACTTCGAGATAAAGAGTATCTGCACAGCAAAGGAAACAATCAACAAAACAAAAAAGGAAACCCCCTAAATGGGAGAAGATATTTTCAAATGACACTAAAGACAAATGGCTGATATCCAAGATCTATAAAGAACTCCTCAAACTCAACACTGAAAAAACAGATAAACACATCAGTAAATGGCAGAAGACATGAACAACCTCTTACCCAAAGAATGAATACAAATGGCTAACAGATGCATGAAAAAATGTTCATCATCATTAGCCATCAGGGAAATTCAAGTCAAAATCACATGGAGATACCACTTACACAAGTTAGAATGGCCAAAATCAATAGGATAGGATACAAGTGTTGGAGAGGATGTGGAGAAAAGGGAACCCTCTTATACTGTTGGTGAGAATGCAAGTTGGTGCAGCCACTTTGGAAAACAGTGTGGAGATTCCTCAAAAAAAATTAAAAATAGAGCTACCTTATGACCCTGCAATTGCACTACTGGCTAGTTACCCCGAAGATACAGATGTAGTGAAAACAAGGGCCATATGGACCCCAACATTCATAGCAGCAATGGACACAATCGCTAAACAGTTGAAAGAGCCAAAATTCCCTTCAACAGATGAATGAATAAAGAGGATATGGTCCATATATACAATGGAATATTATGTAGCCAGAAGAAAGGATGAATACCCAACTTTCATATCAACATGGACAGGCCTGGAGGAGATTGTGCTCAGTGAAATAAGTCAAGCAGAGAAAGTCAATTATTGTATGGTTTAAGTTACTTGTGGAGCATAAGGAATAGCATGGAGAACATTAGGAGAGGTAAAGGAAAACTGAACTGGGATAAATGGGAGGCGGAGATGAACCATGAGAGACTGCGGACTCTGAGAAACAATCTGAGGGTTTTGGAGGAGAGGGGTTAGGGGTTGGGTGAACCTGGTGGTGGGTATTAAGGAGGACACGTATTGCATGGAGCACTGGGTGTGGTGCATAAACAATGAATCTTAGAACACTTAAAAAGTAAAATAAAATTTTAAAAAGAGAAAGTAATCATAAGAATTATATAATGTTGGATAGAAGTACCCCTAAAATTTTACTTAGAATATGACCATAAATAAATTAAAAACTAAGAAATTACCCATATATTAGGAAGTTTACTAAGTACAAAATGTTATGTTTTAGAGATATAATTCCATATCAGTAATTAGTCTGGAAAGTATACTCATGAAAATTCTAAGAGTAACTTTATACAATTTAACATTTCCATTTTTTAGATTGTGATATCTATTTTTGCCATATCAGAAAACTAGTTTCATTGTGGAGAAAATTTTAATTTACACACTATTTAATATTGTACTTTGCATGCTGCTTGTTATGGACAAAGAATTGTACTCAGGCCAGATTATTTATAAAAAAAGAATTTGCTATATAATTTAATTATTTAAACCATAAATTTAGTTACTTAAAAAAAAAACAATGTTTATTCTGCCAACCCATGAACATGGAACATTTTTCCATCTCTTTATGACTTCCTCCATTTCTTTCTTCAGTGTTCTGTAATTTGTAGAATATAGATCCTTTACCTCTTTGCTTTGGTTCTGTCCTAGCTATCTTATGGTTTTTGGTTCTATTGTAAGTGGAATCAATTTCTTAATATCTCTTCTACTGTTGCACTGATAGTGTATAGAAATGGAACCGATTTATATGCATTGATTTTGTATCCTGCTAAGTTGCTTTATTGCTCCATGAGTTATAATAACTTCAGGGTGGAGTCTTTTGGATTTTCCACATAAAGTATGATTTCTTCAAAGAGAGAGAGCTTGACTTCTTCTTTGACCATTTGAATACACTTTATTTCTTTTTGTTGTCTGATTACTATTGCTAGAACTTATAGTACTATTTTGAACAATACTGGTGAGAGTAGGCAACCCTGTCATGTTCCTGACCTTAAGGGAAAAATTCTCAATTTTACCCCCATTAAGAAGGATATTCGCTGTGGGCTTTTCATAAATGGCTTTTATGATATTGAAGTATGTTCCCTCTATATCTATACTTTGAAAAATTTTAGTAAGGAAAGAATGTTGTATTTTGTCAAATGCTTTTTCTGCATTGATTTAGAAGATTGCATGCTTCATTCCTTTTCTTTAATTAAGTTATCTCTCACATTGATTGATTTGTGAGTGTTGAAACACCTTTACATCCTAGGAATAAATCCCACCTGGCTATGTTGAACAATCCTTTTAATGAACTGTGAGATCTTATTGGCCAAAATCTTGTTGAGCATTTTGGCATCCATATTCATCAGGGATCTTGGTCTCTAATTCTCCTTTTTTGATGGAGTCTTTGTCTGGTTTGGAGATCAGAGTAATGCTGACCTTAGAACAAGCTTGGAAGTTTTTCTCCCATTTCTATTTTTATGAAACAGCTTCAATAGAATAAGTATTATTTTTTCTTTAAGTGTTTGGTCGAATTCCTGGGAATCCATCTGGCTGTACTTTTCTTTTGTGGATGTTTTTGATTACTGCTTCAATTTCCTTGCTGGTTATTGGTCTGTTGAGTCTATTCACGTTGTCTATTAATTCCTGTTTCAGGCTTGGTAGTTTATACATTTCCAAGAATACATCCATTTCTTCTAGCTTTTATTTGTTTGTTTGTTTGTTTGTTTGTTTTTGGCATACAGTTGCAGGTAATAATTTTAATAATTGTTTTTATTTCCTTGGTGTTAGTCATGGTCTCTTCTCTTTCATTCCCAATTTATTAATTTATTAATATTAATTCATTAATTTTAATTATTTATTTATTCTTATTTTCTTTCTTTCTTTCTTTCTTTCTTTCTTTTTTGAGTAGTCAAGCCAGGTATTTATCTATCTTATTAATTCTTTCAAAGAACATGCAGGGGACAAGATGGCAGAGAGGGGGGCAAGATGGCAGAGAACTAGGAGGAGGCTCCTTTTCAACCTGCACCCTAAAATGAGCTGAATACCTACCAAGAAACTCTGATCACACATGAAATCAGCCTGAGATTAGAATTATACACGTCTGGATCTCTACGGGACCAGAAGATGCCAGTGGGCAGGTAAAGCAGAGTGGGAACATCGGACTGGTATCAGAAGATAAACAAAAGGGGAAGGGAGCCACCAGAAGTGACCCATTGGAAAGTAATACCCCAATCCGAGAGTGCCCTGCATCTGGGGACCAGCACTAACTTGGAGTCTGGTTGAAAGCACTCAAAAAGAGCAAAGGTTCGCAGGGGGAAATTGTGGGAATTGGGGCAGTTAGGGACAGGGGCTTAAGTCCCCGGACCGAGGACAGACACCCCTGTCACTGAGCCAGAGAGAGTGTGGCAAAGAAACCAGATCTTGGTCCCTGAGCCATGAACAAGCGTGC
Organism: Lontra canadensis; assembly: GCF_010015895.1. Taxonomy (NCBI): domain Eukaryota; kingdom Metazoa; phylum Chordata; class Mammalia; order Carnivora; family Mustelidae; genus Lontra; species Lontra canadensis. The sequence continues at coordinate 6,844,292 of NW_022631081.1, forward strand.
CTGAGGGCGCGTGGGGTGTGGTTCCTGTGAGGGGCTGGGAACCTCGTCAGCTGGCAGAAGCACAGACTTTTTGCAGTCCTCATGCGTGCACCATGCCGTGCTATCAGAGCCTGAATTGCGCCCCACACCCTCCCCTGAGAGAGGTTCACGCAGGCGACAGCCGGGAGCTATTGGTCCCAGAAAGGCTGAGTACTCTGAGCCTGGGCCAGTGGGAAAATCTCAGTGTGCAACAACTGCTAGGAACCTCTCTGGCAGTCTGGAGCTTCCCAGACAGCCAATGCTGTCATGGTTTTGGGTACAAGCAGGAGTTCCTGTGTCCCCAGCGCCCGCTACTGGGAACGTGCTCTGCCAGTGGCCAAGGGGGAACTTATGTGCTCTGAAGCACTCAGAGAGGAACAGAATGGGGCTTCTCTCTGAGAGGGAGTTCTGGGTGCAGATTGCTTTCCTCTAACCTCCAAAAACAATCAGGAGCTGCCAAGAGGAGAGAAAACAAACGAACAAACATAAAAACCTCTAGAGAACAAAATCCTGAAAAACTGGTTTCCTCAGAGTCCACCCCCTTGAGGGGGGTGGGAGGGCTTAACTCAGGAAACACTGCCTGAAAACCCATGCAGCAGGTCCCTACGCCAGAAAGCAAAACAGAAAAAAAAAATAAATAAAAGAGAACAACCACTACTACTTCATAGATACAACTTTTATTTGTAATTCGTTCCCACTCTTCTGGTTCATTTTTTAATATTTTTAAATTTTTATATAGATGATTTTTAGTCTATTTATCATCACAGTGAGATTTCCAGTACATCAAATTCCATAATAACCTTTAACCTGAACTTTTTTATACATATACCTGTGTATTTCTTTTGCTTTTCTATTTTTAAAAAAATTTTAAAAATTTTTATTTTAGTTTAATTTATTCTTTTTTTATTTTATTTTTTTAATATTCATATAGAGTTAAACTTCAAGGTAATCCCCTTACCCCAATCAATGCTACCTCTATAGGTAAACCAATTTTTAATCCCCCTTTATCTTAGGAAAGTTGAGTCCTTTAACAAAGATATCAAGATACATCCAGGAAGAATCAAAATAACTTTCGTCACCCACACTGAGAATTTATAACCACTCTCCCATCTTTTTCTTCCACCAGTGTTTCTGTGTATTTGTGTTTGTCCTGGGAGTATCTTATACTTGGGGTTATTTTTGACAAGATTCTTTTTGTTTGTTTGTTTGTTTTGATTATATATATATATATAGTCATATAATTTTGTCAGTATTTTTGTTTGTCTGTTTTTGTTTGTATACTTCATCAATCTTGCCTTGGGGCCCATTTGGGCTGAGCTTTCTCTTTTATCTTCTTTTTTTTTTCCTGTCTCTCTCTTTTTTTCTTTTTTCTCTCTCTCTTTTATTCATTTGGGTGGGGACTCTTGATTGCTCAGAATCATTCCAGAGTGCATGTTGACTGCAAATGGTTGATACATCCAGCTACATCCATTCAGCCATCTCTCACCAAAATGACTAGGAGGAGGAATGCTCAACAGAAGAAAAATTCAGAGGAAGGGCCTTCTACAACAAAGCTATTGGCTACTGACATAGAATATATGTCAAAAAGAGAATTCAGACTAACAATTATCCAGGCAATAGCTAGGTTGGAGAAAGCCATGGATGACAAAAGAGAATTGATTAGGGAAGAACTGAAAGCTACCAGGGATGATGTTCATAATGTTCTCAATGAGTTCCAATCTAATCTAAATTCTCTCAAACCTAGGCTAACTGAGATAGAAGATAGAATTAGTGATCTGGAGGACAAACAGATAGAGAGAAAGGATCAGGAGGAAGTCTGGAACAAACAGCTTAGAAACCATAAAAACAGAATTAGGGAAAAAAAATGATGCCATGAAACATTCCAACATCGGAATTATTGGAATCCCTGAAGGGGAGGAGAAAGAAAGAATCTAGAAGATATAGTGGAACAAATTCTCCATGAATGTTTTCCCAGTCTTGCGAATGGAACCAGCATTCCTGTACTAGAGGCAGAACGGTCTCCCCCCAAGATTATAGATTCTCGAAAGCCCTCAAGACACCTGATAATAAGAATGAAGAATTATAATGGTAGAGAAACTCTCTTGAAGGCAGCAAGGACAAAGAAGCTCCTTAAGTACAGAGGAAAGCCCATCAAAAGAACGTCAGACCTGTCCACAGAAACATGGAAAGCCAGAAAGGGCTGGAAATATATATTCAGGGGACTAAGTGAGAAGAACATGCAGCCAAGAATACTTCATCCAGTAAGACTGACATTCAAAATGGATGGAGAGATAAAGAGTTTCCACGACCGGTAAGGCTTAAAAGACTATGCAACCACCAAGCCGACACTGCAGGAAATATTAAGGGGGGGTTCTATAAAAGAGGAAAAATCTTAAGAATAGCATTGAACAGAAATATAGAGACAATCTACAGAAAGAAAGACTTCAAAGGTAACACGATGTCAACAAAAATGTATCTATCAATAATCATTCTCAATGTGAATGGCCTCAATGCGCCCATAAAACAGCACAGGGTTGCAGATTGGATAAAATGACAGGACCCATCCATATGTTGTCTACAAGAGACCCATTTTGAACCTAAAGATACACCCAGACTGAAAGTAAAGGGATGGAGAAGCAACTTTCATGACAATGGGCCTCAAAAGAAGGCTGGTGTAGCGATTCTCATATCAGATAAATTAGATTTTAAACTAAAGCCTGTAGTCTGAGATACAGAAGGACACTACATCATTCTTAAAGGGACTATCCACCAAGATGATCTAACAATTGTAAATATCTATGCCCCCAATATGGGAGCAGCCAATTACATAAGAAAACTGTTAATCAAGATAAAGAGTCATATTGATATGAATACATTAATAGTAGGAGATCTTAACACACCTCTCTCAGAAATAGACAGATCATCAAAGCAGAAAATCAATAAGGAAATAAGAGCATTGACTGACACATTGGACCAGATGAACCTCATAGATATATACAGAACATTCCACCCTAAAACAACAGAATACTCATTCTTCTCAAGTGCAAACGGAACCTTCTCCAGAATAGACAACATACTGGGTCACAAATCAGGACTCAACCGATACCAAAAGACAGATTATTCCCTGCAAATTCCCAGATCAAAATGATTTTAAACTGGAGCTCAATCACAAGGAAAAGTTCAGAAGGAACTCAAACACCTGGAAGCTAAAGACCACCGTGCTTAAGAATGCTTGGATCATCCAGGAGATCAAAGAAGAACTGAAACAATTCATGGAAACCAATGAGTATGAAGACACTTTGGTCCAAAACCTATGGGATACTGCAAAGGTGGTCCTGAGGGTGGAATACATAGCCATCCAAGCCTCCCTCAAAAAAATTGAAAAATCCAGAATACAGCAGCTGTTTCTACACCTTAAAGAACTGGAGAATCAACAACAAATTAAATCAACTCCACACACAAGAAGGGAAATAATCAAGATTAGAGCAGAGATCAATGAGGTAGAAACTAGATATACAGTAGAATGTATCAATAAAACTAGAAGCTGGTTTTTTGAAAGAGTCAATAAGATCAATAAACCATTGGCCATACTAATCCAAAGGAAAAGAGAGAAAGCCCAAATTAATAAAATTATTAATGAAAAGGGAGAGATCAAAACTAACACCAAGGAAATAGAAACAGTCATCAGAAGTTATTATCCACAGTTATATGCGAATAAGTTAAGCAACCTAGATGAAATGGATGCATTCCTGGAAAATTATAAACTCCCAAAATAAAACCAGGAAGAAACGGACAACCTGAATAGACCAATATCTAGTAATGAGATTGAAGCAGTGATCAAAAACCTCCCAAAAAACAAGAGCCCAGGACCTGACGGATTCCCTGGCAAATTCTACCACACTTTCAGAAAAAAGAAATAACACCTATTCTCCTGAAAATGTTTCCAAAAATTGAAACAGAAGGGAAACTTCCAGACTCTTTTTATGAAGCCAGCATTACCCTGATACCCAAACCAGGCAAAGACCCCACCAAAAAGGAAAATTTCACACCAATATCACTGATGAATATGGATGCTAAGATTCTCAGCAAGATCCTAGCAAACAGGATCCAACAGCACATTAAAAAGTTTATCCACCATGACCAGGTGGGATTTATCCCTGGGTTACAAGGATGGTTCCACATTTGCAAATCAATCAATGTGATAGACAAAATCAAAAAGAGAAGAGAGAAGAACCACATGGTTCTCACAATTGATGCAGAAAAAGCATTTGACAAAATCCAGCATCCGTTCCTGATTAAAACGCTTCAATATATAGGGATAGAGGGAACATTCCTGAACTTCATAAAATCTATCTATGAAAGATCCACAGCAAATATCATCCTCAATGGGAGAAAGCTCACAGCCTTCCCTTTGAGATCAGGAACATGAAAATGCTGACCACTCTCACCACTCTTCTTCAACATAGTATTAGAAGTCCTAGCAACAGCAATCAGACAACAAAGAAAAATAAAAGGTATCCAAATGGGCAATGAAGAAGTCAAACTCTCTCTCTCTTTGCATATGACATGTTACTTTATATTGAAAACCCGAAAGACTCCACCCCCGACCTACTAGAACTCATACAGCAATTCAGTAACATGGCAGGATACAAAGTCAATGTACAGAAATCAGTTGCTTTCTTATACATTAACAATGAAAATACAGAAAGGGAAATAAGAGAATCAATTCCATTTACTATAGCACCAAGAACCATAAGATACCTGGGAATTAACCTGACCAAAGAGGTGAAGGAACTGTACTCGAGGAACTACAGAACACTCATGAAAGAAATTGAAGAAGACACAAAAAGATGGAAGACCATTCCATGCTCTTGGATCAGAAGAATAAACATTGTTAAAATGTCTATACTGCCTTGGGGCGCCTGGGTGGTTCAGTGGGTTAAAGCCTCTGCCCAGGTCATGATCCCAGGGTCCTGGGATTAAGCCCTGCATTGGGCTTTCTGCTCAGCAGGGAGCATGCTTCCTCCCCTCTCTCTCTGCCTGCCTCTCTGCCTACTTGTGATCTCTGTCTGTCAAATAAATAAATAAAATATTTTTTAAAAATGTCTATATTGTCTAGAGCAATATATACTTTTACTGCCATTCTGATAAAAATTCCACCAGCATTTTTCAAAGAGCTGGTGCAAATAATCCTAAAATTTGTATGGAATCAGAACAGACCCCAAATGACTAAGGAAATGTTGAAAAACAAAAACAAAACTGGAGGAATCATGTTACCTGATTTCAAGCTTTATTACAAAGCAGTGATCACCAAGACAGCATGGTACTGGTCAAAAAACAGACACATAGACCAGCGGAACAGAGTAGAGAGCCCAGATATGGACCCTCAACTCTATGGTCAAATAATCTTCGACAAAGCAGGAAAAAATATACAGTAGAAAAAAGACAGTCTCTTCAATAAATGGTGCTGGGTAAAATGGACAGCTATATGAAGAAGAATGAAACTCAACCATTCTCTTACACCGTACACAAAGATAAACTCAAAATTGGTAAAAAGACCTCAACGTGAGACATGAATCCATCAGAATTCTAGAGGAGAACATAGGCAGTAACGTCTTTGATACCAGCCACAGCAACTTCTTTCAAGATATGTCTCCAAAGGCAAAGGAAACAAAAGCGAAAATAAACTTTTGGGACTTCATCAAGATCAAAAGCTTCTGCACAGGAAAGGAAACAGTCAACAAAACAAAGAGGCAACCCACAGATTGGGAGAAGATATTTGCAAATGACAGTACAGACAAAAGGTTGATATCCAGGATCTATAAAGAACACTTGAAACTCAACACACACAAAACAGACAATCATATAAAAAAATGGGCAGAAAATACGTACAGACACTTCTCCAATGATGACATACAAATGGCTATCAGGCACAGGAAAAAATGTTCATCATCACTAGCCATCAGGGAGATTCAAATTAAAACCACATTGAGATACCACTTTACACCAGTTAGAATGGCCAAAATTAGCAAGACAGGAAACAACATGTGTTGGAGAGGATGTGGAGAAAGGGGAGGCCTCTTCCACTGTTGGTGGGAATGCAAGTTGGTGTAGCGACTTTGGAGAACAGTGTGGAGATTCCTCAAGAAATTAAAATTAGAGCTTCCCTATGACCCTGCCATTGCACTACTGGGTATTTACCCCAAAGATACTGATGTAGTGAAAAGAAGGGCCATCTCTACCCCAATGTTTATAGCAGCAATGGCCATGGTCGCCAAACTGTGGAAAGAACCAAGATACCCTTCAATGGACGAATGGATAAGGAAGATGTGTTCCATATACACTATGGAGTATTATGCCTCCATCAGAAAGGATGAATACCCAACTTTTGTAGAAACATGAAAAGGACTGGAAGAGATTATGCTGAGTGAAATAAGTCAAGCAGAAAAAGTCAATTATCATATGGTTTCACTTATTTGTGGAGCATACCAAATAACCTGAAGGACAAGGGGAGATGGAGAGGAGAAGGGAGTTGAGGGAAATTGGAATGGGAGGTGAACCATGAGAGACTATGGACTCTGAAGGGTTTTGAAGGGGCGAGGGTTGGGAGGTTGGGGGAAACAGGTGGTGGGTATTGGAGAGGGCACAGATTGCATGGAGCACTAGGTGTGGTGCAAAATAATGAATACTGTTACGCTGAAAAAATAAAAAAAAATAAAAAAAATAATTGGCAAAGGAGGAAAAATATCCAATAACAAAAAGTCCCTTCAATAAACGTTTTGCTGTGAAAATTTGACAGCTTATACAGAGGAATCAAAATCGACCATTCTCTTACACCATACAGGAAGATAAACTCAAAATGAATGAAATACCTCAATGCAAGACAGGACTCCATCAAAATCCTAGAGGAGAACATAGGCAGTATGTTGACATAGGCAGTCTTTGACATTGGCCACAGCAACTTCTTATAAGACACATCTCCAAAAGCAAGGGAGACAAAAGCAAAAATGAACTTTTGGGATTTCACCCAAATAAAAAGCTTTTGAAGGGGTTGAGTGTGGGAGGTTGGGGGTACCAGGTGGTGGTTATTGGAGAGGGCACGGATTGCATGGAGCACTGGGTGTGGTGCAAAAACAATGAATACTGTTACGCTGAAAATAAATTAAAAAAAAAAAAAAAAGCTTCTGCACAGCAGCGGAACCAGTCAGCAAAACAAAGAGGCAACCCATGGAATGGGAGAAGATATTCACAAATGACATAACTGATAAAGGGCTATTGTCCAAGATCTATACACCAAAACAAACAAACAAACAAACAAAAAACAAATAATCAAATCCAAAAAATGGGCAGAAGATATGAACAGACATTTCTCCAAAGAAGGGATACAATTGGCTAATATCCATCACTGGGCTAACCCATCCCCCCAATCCCCTCACCTCTGACACTTTCAGTTTGTGTTTTGGAGTCCATAGTCTCTCATGTCTTGTATCCCCTTCTGATTTCCCTGCGTCCATTTTTACCTTATTTCTCCTAACGACCTCAATGATATTCTTAATGTTCCACATATAAGTGAAACCCTATGGTATTTGTCTTTTTCTGCTTGACTTATTTCACTTCGCAGAATCCCCTTCAGTTTCACCAGTGTCGATGCAACTTGTGGTATTCATCTTTTCTGATGTCTGAGTAATATTGCATTGCATATATGGACCACTCTGTTGAAGGGCACCTCAGTTACTTCCACAGTTTTGCTATTATGGATATTGCTTCTGTAAACATTGGGGTGCAGGTGCCCCCTTTTTTCTACATCTGTGTCTTTAGGGTCAATACTCAGTAGTGCAATTAAAGATTTTATTTATTTGACAGAGATTGCAAGTAGGCAGAGAGGCAGGCAGAGAGAGAGGCGGAAGCAGGCTTCCCGCTGAGCAGAGAGCCCCATGCGGGGCTCAATCCCAGGACCCTGGGATCATGACCTGAGCCAAAGGCAGAGGCTTTAACCCACTGAGCCACCCAGGCGCCCCAGGTAGATATATTTTTAACTTTTTGAGAAATCTCCACACTGTTTTCCAAAGTGGCTGTACCAGCTTGTATTTCCTCCAACAGTGGAAGAATTCTCCCCTTTCTACACATCCTCTCCAACATTTGTTGTTTCCTGCATAGTTAATTTTGGTACTTCTAACTGGTGTAATGTGGTATCCCAATGTGGTTTTGATTTGAATTTCCCTGACAGTTTTTTCATGTATGTTAGCCATTTGCATGCCTTCTTTGGAGAAGTATATGTTCATGTCTTCTGCCCATTTTTTAATTTGATAATTTATTTCTTGGGTGTTTTGAGTTTGAGAAGTTCTTTATAGAACTTGGATACAAGCCCTTGGTCTATAGTGTCATTTGCAAATATCTTCTCCTATTCCATGCGTGCCTCTTTGATTTGTTGCCTGGTTCATTTGCTGTGCAGAAGCTTTTTATCTGGGTGAATTCCCAAAAGTTCATTTTCACTTTTGTCTCCCTTGCCTTTGGAGCTGTGTCTTGTAAGAAGTTGCTGCAGCCGATGTCAAAGAGGTTACTGCCTATGTTTTTCTCTAGGATTTTGATGGATTCCTGTCTCAGATTGAAGTATTTCATCCATTTTGAGTTTATCTTTGTGCATGTTGCAAGAGAATGGTTGAGTTTCAGTCTCCTATACATAGCTGTCCAATTTTACCAGCACCATTTATTGAAGAGTCTGTCGTTTTGTCATTGAATATTTTTCCTGCTTTTTCAATGATTATTTGGCCATAGAGTTGAGGGTCCATACCTGTGCTCTCTATTCTGTTCCACTTAACTATGTATCTGTTTTTGTTTTGTTTTGTTTTGATTTTCAAGGAGAGAAGTACCATCCTCTCTTGGTGATCACAGCTGTAACATACCTATGTATTTTAGGTCTTAACTTATATTTCAAATATTATCTTGTATTTGAAAATACACTCTTTATGAATATATGGCTCTTATCATAAAGAATCAATAGGGAATGAATTATATTACTTGTTAAATTATGATAGAAAATATCTCAGTAATGGAGCATATGAATAAATAAAATAAAAGCATCATTATTCTAGAGTAATCTATGATCCAAAGGTTATAGGTTACTAACTGCACAATTCTGCTTGATCTACCAAAAATAAGTGAATGATTGTACTGGAATATATATTTTATCCTCCTCTAATTAATCCGAAAGTGCAAGGCAGGTTTCAAAGCTTGAGGTGTTCTCCCAAGATGTCACTAATCTCAGAGAAGATTAGGGTCTCACGAGGAGGTGGGGGAGATGCCAGAGGCTGAGAAAAGGAGTGGGAGTTAGTCAATAAGAAGAGAGGGGCTGGGTGCAGGGAGTTCAGTGTCCTCTCCCAGGAGCCAAACCCCGAGGAAACAGAAACCTGGAAGCAGAGCTTTCTTCTCGGTACTGACAGAACCACATGGCCAGGAACAGAGAGGAACATATTACTTCCTTCCCAGCACCAATCAGAAGATGATTGGCCCTTGTGAAATACATGTTTCAAAAATGACTTCACAAGTCCTTGAACACAAAAAGAAGGTGTTTCTCAAATACAAATAGAAAACAAAACAAAACAAAACAAAAAGCTTTAGCTTCTCTTTTCCCACCATAATTAGATGACACAGCATAGTTATTTTCCTTCTCTTGCATACAGTCCTCCCTCTGGGATGGCTCTTTTCATGGTCACTAATGCAGAACTTCCCTTTCCTATTCCATCCTGCTCCATTCCTTGTTCCTACTCTTTCAAAATAGAGAACAAACTCTATCATCAATCCTAAATGGGATCTATCTGATGTCTTCTAATGTGGTAATACTTAAGTAGTAATTCCATACAACAGTTAGATAGTTTTCTCTAGACTAACATTGAGGAAGTCCAAAGAGATACTTAAAAATAATTCCATTTAAGATAACATTAACATGAATAAAGCTTTTAGGACTGAACTTAACCAAGTAGGAAAAAGACTTGTAAAATGAAAACTACAAATTATTGCTGAAAAATATTTTCAAAAGTGAGAGGACACTATGACCAAATGTTGGATGACTTAATGTTGTGAAACGAGGGCCGCCTGGGTGGCTCTGTTGGTTGAGCCTCTGTTTTCAGCTCGGGTCATGGTCCCAGGGTCCTGGGATTGAGCCCCACATTGTGCTTTCTGCTAACCAGGGATCCTGATTCTCGCTCTCTCTCTGCCTGCTGCTCTGCCTGCTTATGATTTCTCTCTCTCCCTCTCTCTCTCTCTCTGTCAAATAAATAAATAAAATCTTTTAAAAAATATTGTGAAACTACAACGAATACTACCCAAATCTATCTCCACATTTGGTGCCATCCTGCCATGTCCTTTCTGTCCCCATCTAATTTCACAATGTATACTGTTCACTCACTGTCATTCCTTGTTTGGGAAGATGGTGCATTTAATCTTTGTTCATTGGAAACAGATTATAGACACTCCCATGAATTCCACGGAGCTCTGAACAAAACATCTTTGTTAAGCCCAATGTGTGTAGAAGAAAGGGCCAAGAGGGTTTTAGTGCAGGAGAGAGGAAGAACACCTCAGAAGGGAAGATAACTCCATTTATAGTAATGTTCTCTTTATATCAATCATCATATTGATTTAATAACAAAAGTAGTCTGAAAACATTAAATATATCAGAGAGTCAAATAAATGGGAATTCCAGGCTAACATTCAAGGAAAAAATTGAACCCAGTGAAGTAGGTGAGAGCAAAAGACACAATTTCCCTCATAGTATTATATTGTCATAGCAAACGTAGGCTGAAAAATCCTTGCAGTGAGGGCTGAGGACCTGACAGGATGATCTAAACCCAACAAGAAAACAACAATAGTCACACTGTAAGATGAGTCCATGAGAATTTATATGATGTGTGAATCATGTTGGTACCCTGAGAACTTTAAGGCATTTACTTTTTTCAAGATGATTGTAGACTGGTAATGACCAGTCTAGGCAACTAGAAGAAGCAAACTCCAATGTTAGGTAATCCCAAAATATCTTGTAATATAAGCACTGAGAAGCCATCATGTATTTATCTGTTTGGAAGGCAATTTTTATTTGAAAAAAAAAAAAAGAAAGAAAGAGGAAAGAAAAAATAATATCTCAGCCCCAAACACTACAAGGGACATCTCCTCATTCTACTGCTGCCCTGGGCAGTGACATTAATATTATTCTGTTGCACAGTCTGGACATATTTCCAGGATTGCTGGGTGGTGTCAGAAGGGTTGATGAGCTAAGCATCTGAGCCCAGAAGTGGGTGCTATGGCATAGGTGCTGCGAGAATTGTGTCCTGGGCCAGGTTAACTAGGAAAATATACTAATTCCTGCACACTTAGCATGCAGTGTCCTCACCGAAGTGTGATTCTGCATAACAAGGGCTCCTGGAGCCACATGAGTGAACACCTCTAGCTCACTTTGTCATATCACCTTTCATCCTCCATTCCCATGAAGTCACTGTTCAGGATGGTGTTCAGACAGGGACAGAAAATGCCACACCTAGACTAATCTGCCTATTGAAACATCACCCGCAATGCTACCTAGGTAGCATAGGACAAGAGACCCTGGGAAGGGAAGATGTTAATGTCCACAAGGAGCAGAGCTCTGGGGCTTCTCTCTCCTGTCCTGATTCTTTCTTCACCTACTCCCTCATAGACAGGAATTTCCCTTCAGTGGTGAGAGAAAAAATGCAGAGGGTGATCATTTGAACTGCTTTGCTCCCATCATCACACAGGGTGATCACCACCTTATTGTTTCTGTCGCCTTGTAACTTTAGCTCTCCTTCAGAGCCCTAAGTTGGACTATGCTATTCTATCACTCATAATAACTTGAGTCTATGTTAGAGAAAAATTAAAATTTACTTAACTAGTAATCATTATTTATAAATGTTATATATTATAAAATTTTATTACATAAAAAATATAAGCATTATACAAACATATATAAGTATATAATACATTATATTATATTTTGATTTATAGATTATAGGTACTGCAATATGTAGGTATCACATATAATATAAATATTTTTTATTATATATAAATATATGCACTATATTATGTTAGGTGTTGAATTTTATATATGTCACAAATTATATACTATGTATGTTATATGTATGTCCTTTATTTATTTAAAATAGTGGGAGAGAGAATGTAGCACAAATACATATTCTGACACTAGGAAAACAACGAAACATAAACCAGCAGGCACAGCATCCTATGAACACAGCTGATAAGAACAAGTAAATCCATGGTATACAGAGAGACACTCACCTAAACCCAGGGAGGACTAAAGCTGAGAGGAGGTGACTAAAATCTCTAGATGATGTGCACGCAGACCTTGGGGAAAGTGAATAAGACCCACGGAGACATATGTCAGAAGCCTTGAGCAGAGAGAGAGCTTGTGAGTTTCCAGAGGTTCTTCCCTGACACACCATGGGAGAAGAAGAACGTGAAGTTATGGACCCAGTGAACCAGGATTCACTGAGACTCTAGAGCCTGGTGAACATGTGAATCAGTCCATCCCTCATCAATAAAGAGCACAGCCCAGAGAAAGCTTTTCCCTGGGTCCAGGAGACCAATCCAAGGGCCACCAGGGGGGCGCTCCTCTCTAGGGTTGGCTCAGGGATCCTTACAAGTGTCAAGGATCTTTGCTGATTACTGTGATCTCCCAATTTATTCATGATGGAATATATAGTAAACGCTTTAGCTCTCACACTGTCATGATTTTAGTTGTTATTTGTGTAATATGAATTCAGCTCTCAAACACAATCAGAAATGAAATATGATTTGTGTAATATATGTAATATTAATTCACATATTAATATTTGTGATATGAATTTAGTTCTCAAACATAATCAGAAATGCAAATAGTACATACATGGATTACATGACAAACACAATGTGCCAGCGATTTTTGAATTAATATAAATCATATTTTATTTTCCATTGTGATGAACACTGATTTTGTTGCTGAACTTCAAAGATGACTTAAGCAATGTTATCTTCCTCCTTCTCCTCAGTCCTAATAGCCTCACTTGCTCTTCCCATTCCTTCTGCTCCATAGGACACTGTTCAACAAAAAGGGTTTAAATGTTCCATGATGATCACACCAACTGATTTAGAAACTCTGTCATTTTTATTTCTGATTATGAATCTCATGTTTTCCTAATTTATCATCTAATATTGAGAGAAATGCCCTAATTTATTGGTGAGATTGTTACTTTTATTCTAAAACACCGCAAGTACTTTGAAGTGGCCCATATTATTGATGGCTTCTTAGAGCTGAAGACAGCTGGCATTCTGAGCCTGACAATGCAGCTCTGCATGTGAACTCCATCACTGGTCCCCCACTGCTGCTATTGGAGACAGTTTCAAGACAGTTTCAATATGTCAGTAGGGGACAATTTCCCTTCACACACCCACATATGTCTCTGTGAGTCCCACTGGGTTTATGATTGTAGAAAAGATGGCCCACTAATCTCTCACAAAAGACAGAATTAAGGATTTCAGTGGGGAGGGAGAAGTTCCAGGCATAGGGCTAAGTTTGGGATGAAGTAGAAGAAAGGCCAGGAGGTGGAGAACACACCCATATGTTCATTCAGTATTCAGGATTTCCAGCAAAGAAACTTGATTCTGAGGTGGCAAGAGTTCTGGGGAACCCCCTTGGTGAAGGACCACTTCCTGTGACTCAGTAACACAGTCACCCTAAAGGCACTGCTCTGTGTGAGGTCCCAGCATCTGCCTCTTTCATGATCTCCCCAGTGGGACATCATGGTGACACTGGGTCTTGGAGAAAGAGGATGTTGTTTTCTATGAAATACATGAAAAGACCTCAAGGACACCCCACACCAGCTTAGGAGTCCAAAAAGGCCACATGCAGTGAGGGTCCCCATGTTAGCCAGTCTTATGCATTTCTCAGTGTCTTCACTAATGGCTTACATTAGATGAAGAGACTGTGGATCTGTGGCAAGCCACATAAAAGAAATTTCTTAGGGTGATTCTTGTCTTCCATAACAGAAGCTATCTCTCTTGATTTTAGGGAAAGAGTATCAGATTGTGGTGACCCAGGAGCCATCACTGTCAGTGTCTCTAAGAGAAACAGTCATACTTATTTTTGGTCCTACATCTGGGTCAGTTTCTACCAGTTACTAACCTGGCTGATACCAACAGAGCCCAGACCAAACTCCCCTTGTCTGTCACACAAATAACCATCCCTCTGAGGTCCCTCATCACTTCTATGGATCCATCTCTGGGAATAAAACCACCCTTAACATTGTTGGGGCTCAGCCTGAGGATGAGGCTGACTATCACTGTATGCTGTATGTGGGTGGTGGTGTTCACACAATGGCTTAAATCTATGGGAAAGTGAATCCAGAACGTCTCATGTGGTCAGAATGACTCAGCTCATAGAATCAGGACAGGAAGTATTTGGGGGGAAATTCACCACCACCATGGGAAGTGAGGATCCCTAGTCCAATTATCCTGCCCAGTGGTTCATGGGTATGTGCTCCATCCCAGTTCTCCTAGGGTGAGTTCCTCTCTCCAGTGTGACCCCTCAATCCCGGGATTCCTCTTTCTCTCTGCCTAGATTGATGGGAAGGGAACTCACGCAAAAACAATGAGACTTGGTGACTTCACTGCTCATTTTGAGATGTTTCTGATTAAAATGTATCAACAAACAAGCTCTCTGAAGGATATTGAAATTCAGGCCTCAAGAAGCAAGAAAGGTCTCAAATATACAACACAACCTTACACCCAAAGAAGCTAGAAAAAGAATAGAAGATAAAGCCTAAATCTAGAATGGGAATGGAAATAATGATTAGAACAAAAATCAATGATATAGAATTTTTTTTAAAATTCAGCAGAGCAGATTAACAAAATAAAGATTAGTTCTCTGAAAGTATTAATAAAATTTATAACTCCCTAGCCAGATATGTGTGTGTATATATATATATATATATATATATATATTAGGGAAAAGACCCAAATAAATAAAATCGTGAATGAGAGAAAAGAGAAAACACTGAACACTTTAGAAATACAAATAATTATAAGAAAATAGTATGGTCATTATATGCCAACAAATTCAGCAATCTGGATAACATGAATGCATTCCTAGAAACATAAACTATCAAATCTGAAACAGGAAGAAATAAAAAATCTTAACAGACCGATATCTAGCAAGGGATTTGAATTAGTAACCAAAAATCTCCCAGCAATCAATAGTCCAGGGCTGGATGGCTTCCCAGGGGAATTCTACCAAACATTTAAAGAAAAATTAATACCTATTCTTTGGAAAGTGTTCTATAAATTATAAATGCGAGGAAATCTTCCAAACCCATTCTATGAAGCCAGGATTTCCTTGATCCCCAAACCAGACAAGGACCTGATGAAAAAGGCAAATACAGACCAATACCCCTCATGAACATGGATGCAAATATTCTAAACAAGATATTGGCTAATAGAATCCAACAGTACATTAAAAGAATTATTCACCATGTGTAAGTTGGACTTATTCCTGGGCTTCAAGAGTGGGTCAACATCTGGAAATCAATGTGATATCCCACATTAATAAAATAAAGGACATAAACCATATGATCTTCTCAGTTGATGCAGAAAAAGCATTTGAAAAAATACAGCATCCTTTCTTGATAAAACTCTCCATAGTGTAGAAATAGAAGGAACATACCTCAATACCATAAAAGGCACCTATGAAAAGCCCACAGTGACGATCATCTCAATGGGGAAAAACAGGGATTTTCCTCTCAGATCAGAAACACAACAAGAATGTCTACTCTTACCATTGTTATTCTACATAGAAGTGGAAATCCCAGTCTCAACAATCATCAACAACAACAACAACAACAACAACAAAAAGGAAAGAAAAGTCATCTAAACCAGCAAGGAAGGAGTCAAACTTTAACTCTATGCAAACGACATGATATTCTATTAGGAAAACCAAAAAGACTCCACCCTAAAATTGCTAGAACTCCTACAGGAATT
The DNA here is from genome assembly GCF_010015895.1 of Lontra canadensis. Lineage (NCBI taxonomy): Eukaryota > Metazoa > Chordata > Mammalia > Carnivora > Mustelidae > Lontra > Lontra canadensis. The sequence continues at coordinate 6,860,342 of NW_022631081.1, forward strand.
CATTTATTTCATTATTTTATTCTATTCTATTCCATTTTATTTTATTTTATTTTACTTTTTCAGTGTTCCAAGATTCATTGTTTATGCACCACACCCAGTGCTCCATGCAAAATGTGCCCTCCTTAATACCCACCACCAGGAATTCATTTTAAATTTTATATTTTAATTATGTTCTGTTAGCCACCATTAGTTTCATTAGTTTCAGACGCAGTGCATGATTAGCTTCAGATTCAAAGATAAGTAATTTATCAGGTGGATATAATACCCAGTGTTTATCACATCACATGTCTAACTTAATACCCATGACCCAGTTGACCCCTCTCCACACCCCTCCAGCAGCCCTCAGTACGTTTTCCATAGTTAAGAGTCTCTCATGGTTTCTCTCCCTCTCTGATTTCTTCATCTTCAGTTTTCAGCAACATAGCAGGATATAAAATCAATACACAGAAATCAGTTGCATTTATATAGACTAGTAATGAGACAAAAGAGAGAGAAATTAAGAAATCGATCCCATTTTCAATTTCACCAATAACCATAAGATAACCAGGACCAAACCTAACCAAAGAGGTAAAGGTTCTGTACTGTGAAAACTAAAAACAAACAAACAAACAAACAAACAAACAAAAAAACATAAAACAAAAACAAAAAACCAACCAAGCAAACAAAAAAACATATGAAAGGAATTGCAGAAGACATGAAGAAATGTATTGTTAAATTATCTGTGCTACACAAAGAATCTACATATTCAATGAAATCTCTATCAATATATCATCGGGGGGAGACAAGATGGTGGAGAAGTAGTCAGAGGCACTGTTTCAACCGGTCCCCTAAAGTGAGCTGATTATCTACCAAAGAACTCTGATCACCCATGAAATCAGCCTCAGATTAGAATTATACACTTCTGAATCTCTACAGGGGCGCAAGACGCCAATGGACAGGTAAAGTGGAGTGGGAACAGCAGACTGATATTGGAAGATAAACAAAAGGGGGAGGGAGCCACCAGAAGTGACCCATTGGAAAGTAATACCCCAATACAAGATGGCACTGTGATTGGGAACCGGTATTAACTTGGAGTCTGCTTGAAAGCACTCAAAAGGAGCAAAAAATCTTAAGGGGAAATTGGTGTAATTTGGCGGTTAAGGACAGGGTCTTAAACCCACAGACATAGGATGGCCACCGATGGGGCTAAACCAGAAAGCACAGTGAAGAAGCCAGGTCTCGGTCCCTGACTTGCCGGCGCATCTGGGTGGCAGCACCCCGGAGGGAATCTGGTGTGGATGCTAGCCAGTGCTCTCCAGAACCACAGCCTTTTGCCCTCTGCATACACACTGCATGACTGGGGCCTGAGTCATGCTCCACACCCTCCCCTGAGAGAGGTCCATGCAGGCACTAGCTGGTGCTCTCTAGGATGGGGAGATTCTGAACACTCCAAGCCCGTGCCAGCATGAAAATCTCACTGTGCTGTCTCCGGTTGGGACCTCTCTGGTGGCCTGGATCTGCCCAGACAGCCACAGCTAGTATTTTTCATGGTTTGGGGGTACAACTGGGAGTTCCTGTGACCCCAGAGACTGTGACTGGGGATGTGCTCGGACAGGGGCAGAAGGGGCATTTATGTGCTCTGGAGAACCCAGAGGGGAACAGACTGAGGCTTCTCTCTGAGATGGAGGTCTGGGTGCAGTTTGCTTTCCTCTAAACCTCCAAAGTACCTCTAAAAGCCACCAAGGGTAGAAAAACAAACAAAGGAACAAACAAAGAACCTCCAGAGAACAAAAGCCTGAAAAACCGGTTTCCTCAGAGCCCCCAAACACTTGATGGGGGTAGGAGGACTCAACTCTAGCAAGACTCCCTGAAAAACTACACAACAGTCCCCTCTGCCAGAAAGCCAGCCAAAGGAAAAACAAAACAAAACAAAAACAAACAAACAAACAAAAAACAAAAACAAAAAAAAAGAGGACAGCCACCACTACTTCATAGATACAACTTTATTTTTAATCCGTTCCCTCTATTCTCATTCTTTTCATTTTTTTATATAATTTTAACCTATTTACCATCACAATGAGATGTTCGGTACATCAAATTCCATAATAACCTTTTAACCTGAACTCTTTTGATACATATACCTGTGTTTTTCTTTTGCTTTTCTATTTTATTTTATTTTATTTTATTTAAATTTTTAAAGATTTTATTTATTTATTTGACAGAGGGAGAGATCACAAGTAGGCAGAGAGGCAGGCAGAGGGAGACAGGGAAGCAGGCTTCCCGCTGAGCACACACCCCAATGCGGGACTCGATCCCAGGACCCTGAGATCATGACCTGAGCTGAGGCAGAGGCTTTTACCCACTGAGCTACCCAGGCGCACCTATTTTATTTCATTTTTTTAATATCCATATAGAGATATGCTTCAAGGTAATCCCCTTTCCCCAATGAATGTTACGCCTATATGTAAACCAGTTTTAATCCCCCTTTATCTCAGGTAAGTTGAGTCCTTTAACAATGATATCAAGATACATCCAGGAAGAAATAAAATAACCTTTCTTGTCTATACTGAGAATTTATAAGCACCCTCCCATCTTTATCTTCTGTCAGTGTTTCTGTCTATTTGTTTTTGTTCTGGTAGGATATAAGTCTTATACTTGTTCATTTTGGCTGGGTTCATTATTATTTATTTATTTATTTATTTTTTTATTTATTTTGTCTTGTCATCTACTTTTGTCAGTCTTTTTGTTTGTCTGTTTTTGTTTGTGTACTTTATAAATCTTACCTTTGGGGCCCATTTGGGCTGGGCCTTCTCTTTTTTCTTTTATTTTTTTTTCCTGACTCTCTCTCTTTCTCTTTTCTTTTTCCTTCCATTTTGGTGGGGAATCTCAATTGCTCAGAAGCGTTCCAGAGTGTACCTTGCCTGCACGATGGTTATACATTCAGCTACACATCCGTTCAGCCATCTCTCACCAAAATGAGTAGGAAGAGGAATGCCCAACAGAGGAAAAATTCAGAGACTGGGCCCTCTCTATCAGATCTATTGGATATGGACATAAACAGTATGTCTGAAAGGGAATACAGACTAACAATTATCTAGGCAATAGCTTGGCTGGAGAAAAATTTGATGACAAAATGGAATTGATTGGAGCAGAAGTGAAAGCCACCAAGGATGATGCTAACAATGCCCTCAATGAGTTCCAATCTAATCTAAATTCTCTAACACTTAGAATAACTGAGGCAGAAGATAAAATTAGTGAACTGGAGGACAAACTGATAGAGAAAATGGATCAGGAGGAGGCCTGGAACAAACAGCTTAAAAGCCATGAAAACAGAATTATGGAAATAAATGATGCCAAGAAACATTCCAAGGTCAGAATTATTGGAATTCCTGAGGGGGAAGAGAAAGAAAGAAGACTAGAGGATATAGTTGAGCAAATCTCCATGAAAATTTTCCCAATCTGGTGAATGGAACCAACGTTTGTGTCCCAGAGGCAGAAAGTTCTCCACCCAAGATCATAGAATCTAGAAAGACCTCAAGACAACTGATTGTGAAAATGATGAATCATAATTTTACACAGGAGCTCTTGAAAGCAGCTAGGGGGAAGAGATTCCTTACTTACACAGGAAAGCCCATCAGAATAACGTCAGACCTGTCCACAGAAACCTGGCAAGTCAGAAAGGGCTGGCAAGATGTATTCAGGGCACTAAATGAGAAGAACATGCAGGCAAGAATACTTTATCCAGCAATACTGACATTGAAAATGGATGGAGAGATAAAGAGCTTCCAAGACCAACAAGGTTTAAAAGAGTATGTGATGACCAAGCCATCACTGAAAGAAATATTAAAGGGGGTTCTATAATAGAGGAAAAACAAACAAACAAACAAAAAAAACCAGAAAATTTCATTGAACAGAAATGTCTGGAGATAACCTATAGAAACAAATACTTCATGGGTAACACTATGTCAATAAAAATGTAACTCTCAATAATCACTCTCAACATGAATGGCCTAAATGTACCCATAAAACAGCACAGGGTTGCATATTGGATAAAATGACAGCACCCATCCATATGCTGTCTACATGAGTCCTGTTTTGAAACTAAGGATACATCCAGACTGCAGGTGAAGGGATAGACAAATATCTTTCATGCCAATGGGCCCCAAAAGAAGGCCGGGGTAGCGATTCTCATACCAGATAAATTAGTTTTTAAACTAAAGACTGTAGTCAGAGATACAGAAGGATACTACATCATTCTTAAAGGGACTATCCACCAAGAAGATCTAACAATTGTAAATATTTATGCCTCCAATATGGGAGCAGCCAATTACATAACAAAACTGTTAATCAAGAAAAAGAGTCATATGTATATGAATTCATTAATAGTAGGAGATCTTAACACACCACTCTCAGTAATAGACAGATCACCCAAACAGAAAATCAAGAAATAAACAAAATAATTGAATGACACATTGGTCCAGATGGACCTCATAGATATATACAGAACATACCACCCTAATACAACAGAATACTCATTCTTCTCAAGTGCACATGGAACCTTTTCCAGAATAGACCACATACTGGGTCACAAATTAGAGCTCAACTGATACCAAAAGACTGAGATTATTCCCTGCATATTCTCAGATCACAGTGCTTTGGAACTGGAGCTCGACCACAAGGAAAATTTCGGAAGGAACTCAAACACCTGGAAGCTAAAGACCACCTTGTTTAAGAATGCTTGGATCAACCAGGAAATCAAAGAAAAGCTTAAACGATTTATGGAAACCAATGAGAATGAAGACACTTAGGTCCAAAACCTATGGGATATAGCAAAGGCTGTCCTAAGGGGGAAATACAAAGCCACCCAAGCCTCCCTCAAAAAAAAATCTTTTTTGAAAAATCCAGAATATACCAACTGTCTCTATACCTTAAGGAACTGGAGAATCAACAATGAATTAAACCAACTCCACACAAAAGAAGGGAAATAATCAAAATTAGAACAGAGATCAATGAGATAGAAACTAGAGATACAGTACAATGCATCAAGGAAACTAGAAGCTGATTTTTTGAAAGAATCAATAAGATCGATAAACCATTGGCCAAACTAATCCAAAAGAAAAGAGAGAAGGCCCAAATTAATAAAATTATTAATGAAAATGGAGAGATCACAACTCACACCAAGGAAATAGAAACAATCTTCAGAAATTATCAACAGTTATATGCCAATAAAATAAGCAACCTAGATGGAATGGATGCATTCCTGGAAACCTATAAACTTGAACCAGGAAGGAATTGACAATTTGAATAGACCATTATCTCATAACAAGATTGAAGCAGTGATCAAAAATCTCCACAAAAACAAGAGCCCAGGACCTAACAGATTCCCTGAGGAATTCTACCAAACTTTCAAAGAAGAAATAACACCTATTGTCCTGAAGCTATTTCAAAAAACTGAAGCAGAAGGAAAACTTCCAGACTCTTTTCATGAAGACAACACTACCCTGATATACAAACCAGGCAAAGACCCAACAAAAAGAAGAATTTCAGACCAATACCCCTGATGAATATGGATGCTAAGATTCTCAACAAGATCCTAGCAAATAGGATCCAACAGCACATTAAAAAGATTATCCATAATGACCAGATGGGATTAATCCCTGGGTGTCAAGTATGGTTCAACATTCAAAAATCAATCAATGTGATAGAACAAATTAATAAGAGAAGAGAGAAGAACCATATAATCCTCTCAATTGATGCAGAAAAAATATTTGACAAAATCCAGCATCTGTTCCTGATTAAAACGCCTTGAAGTATAGGGATAGAGGGAACATTCCTCAACTTCATAAAACCAATCTATGAAAAACCCACAGCAAAAATCATCCTCAATGGGAAAAAGCTTGCAGCATTCCTGTTGAGATCAGGAACATGATAAGGATGTCCACTCTCACCACTCTTGTTCAACATTGTACTAGAAGTCCTAGCAACAGCAATCAGACAACAAAGAGAAATAAAAGGTATTCAAATTGGCAGTGATGGAGTCAAACTCTCCCTCTTCGCAGATGACATGATACTGTATATGGAAAACCCAAAAGACTCCACCCCCAAAACTACTATAACTCATATAGGAATTCAGAAATGTGGCAGGATACAAAGTCAATGTACAGAAATCAGTGGCTTCCTTATACACTAACAATGAAAATACAGAAGGGGAAATTAGAGAATCGATTCCATTTACTATAGCACCAAGAACCATAAGATACCTGGGAATAAACCTAATCAAAGAGGTAAAAGATCTTCACTTGAGGAACTACAGAACACTCATGAAAGAAATTGAAGAAGACACAAAAAGATGGAAGACCATTCTATGATCATGGATCAAAAGAATAAACATTGTTAAAATGTCTATACTGCCTAGAGCAATCTATACTTTCAATGCCTTCTGATCAAAATTCCACTGATATTTTTCAAAGAGCTGGAGCAAACAATCCTAAAATTTGTATGAAACCAGAAGAGACCCCGAATTACTAAGGAAATGTTGAAAAAGAAAAACAAAACTGGTGGCATCATGTAGCCTGATTTCAAGCTTTACTACAAAGTTGTGATCACCAAGACAGCATGGTACTGAGATAAAAACAGACACACAGACCAGTGGAACAGAGTAGAGAGCCCAGATATGGACCCTCAACTCTATGGGCAAATAATCTTCGACAAAGCAGGGGAAAAAAAATCCAGCGGAAAAAAGATTTTCTTCAATAAATGGTGCTGAGAAAACTGGACAGCTATATGTAGAAAAATGAAACTCGACCATTCTCTTACACCATTCACAAAGATAAATGCAAAATGGATAAAATACCTAAACGTGAGACAGGAATCCCTCAGAATCATAGAGGAGAACATAGGTAGTAACCTCTTTGATATCAGCCACAGCAACTTCTTTCAAGATCTGTCTCCAAAGGCAAAGGGAACAAAAGTGAAAATGAATTTTGGGGACTTCATCAAGATCAAAAGCTTCTGCACAGCAAAGGAAACAATCAACAAAACAAAGAGGCAACCCACGGAATGGGAGAAGATATTTGCAAATGACAATATGGACAAAAGGCTGAGATCCAGGATCTATAAAGAACTCCCCAAACTCAACACACACAAAACAGATAATCATGTCCAAAAATGGGCAGAAGATGTAAACAGACACTTTTCCAACAAAGACATACAAATGGCTATCAGACACATGAAAAAATGTTCATCATCACTAGCTGTCAGGGAGATTCAAATGAAAACCACATTGAGATACAATCTTACACCAGTTAGACTGGCCAAAATCAACAAGACAGTAAACAACGTGTGTTGGAGAGGATGTGGAGAAAGAGAAACCCTCTTACACTGTTCGTGGGAGTGCAATTTGGTGCAGCCACTTTGGAGAACAGTGTGGACATTCTTAAGAAATTAAAAATAGAGCTTTCCTATGACCCTCCAATTGCAATACTGGGTATTTACCCCCAAAATAGAGATGTAGTGAGAAGAAAGTCCATCTCTACCCCAATGTTCATAGCAGGAATGGCCACAATCACCAAACTGGAAAGAACAAAGATGCCCTTCAACAGACGAATGGAAAAGGAAGAGATAATCCTGAGTGAAGTTAGTCAAGCTGAGAGAGTCAATTATCATATGGTTTTACTTATTTATGGAGAATAAGAAATAATGTGGAGGACATGGGGAGCTGGAGAGGAGAAAGGAGTTGGGGGAAATTGGAGGGGGAGGCAAACCATAAGAGACTATGGACTCTGAAAAACAATCTGAGGGTTTTGGAGGCACGGGGGTGGGAGGTTGGGTAAGCCTGGTGGTGGATATTATTGAGGGCATGTATTTATGGAACACTGGGTGTGGTACATAAACCATGAATTCTGGTACACTGAGTGGAAATTAAAAAAAAATATATATATATATAATATCAACATTTTATACAAAGGTGAAACGGGTAATCCTAAAACTAGTATGTAACAATGAAGAGCCTGGATAGCCAATGGAATGCTGAAAAAAAAAATAACCTGAAGATGGTATCATTAGTTTCAGTCATTAAGGTATAATACAAGCTGTAATCATCAATATAGTATATTACTGGCACAAAAAGAGGAACATTGATCAAAGAACAGAATAAAGAACCTGGAAATGGACTCTAAACTCTATGGACAACTAATCTTTGATAAAGCAAGAAAAATAGTCCAATGGGGGGAAAAAGCCTCTTCAACAGGTGGTATTGGGAAAATTGGACAGTCACATAGGGGAGAATGAAATTGGACCATTTTCTTACACCATATCCCAAAACAACCTCATAATGGATGAAAGACCTCAATGTGAGACAGGAATTTATCAAAATTCTAGAGAATGCTGGCAACAACCTCTTTGACCTTGGCCATAGCAAAGACTTCAAAGACAAGGGGAACAATTGCAAAAGTGAGCTGTTGGGACTTAATCAAGATAAAAGGTTTTACACAGCAAAGGAAACAGTAAACAAAACAAAAAGACAGCCTACAAAATGGGAGAAAATATTTGAAAATGTCTTACCAGATAAAGGGCTTGAATCCAAAATCTATAGAGAACTTATCAAACTCACCCCCCCAAAAAATAACGAAACAACAACAACAACAACAACAACAACAACAACAATACAACAAAGAATCCAGTCAGTAAATGGGTAGGGGATCTGAACTTACCCAAAAGAAAACATATAAATGGCTAACAGGCATATGAAAAAAAAATATTCAACATTACTGAGCATCAGGGAAATACAAATCAAACCACAGTGAGATGTCACCACACAACAGTCAGAATGGCTAAAACTAACAGGTTAGCAAATAACAGATGTTGGAAAGGATGCAGAGAAAGGGGAACCCTCTTATACTGTTGGTGGATAGGCAATCTGTTACAGCCAATTGGAAAAACTGTATGGAGGTTCAACAAAGGTTAAAAATACAGGTACCTTAGGACCCAGCAATTGCAATTCTAGATTTTTACCAAAAGGTTACAAACATAGTGATCCGAAAGGGCATCCAAACCACAATGTTCATAGCAGCAATGTCCACTAATGCTAAAATATGGAAAGAGTGTAGATGTGCATTGACAGATGAATGGATAAAGAAGATGTGATTATATATATATATATATGTATGTATATATGTACATATATATATATAATCTATATAATTATAGATTATAAATGTGATAGATTATATATACATAATCTATAATGTTTGATACACACACACACATATATATATATATATATATTTTACTATTTGCAACAATGTGGATGGAACTAAGGGGAATTAAATAAGGAAAATACAGAAAGACGATTATTATGATTTCACTCATATGTGGAATTTAAGAAACAAATCAGAGGATCATTGGGGAAGTGAAGGAAAAATTAAACAAGATGAAATCAGATAGGGAGACAAACCATAAGGGTTTCTTAACTATAGGAAACGAGCTGAAGGTTGCTGCAGAGGAGGGGGTAGGAAGATAGGCAACGGGTACTGGGCATTAAGGAGGGCACTTAATGTACTGGGTTTTATATGCAACTGGTTTTTATATGCAACTGACGAATGACTAAACTCAGCCTCTGGAACTAATAATGCACTATAGGTTAATTAATTGATTTGAAATAACAAAGAATCAGGAAAATAAAACCTTGAAAGAGAAAGAAAAAATTACTGTCACTAACACTAGGGTTACTCAGTTGCTGACATTACAGGATAGATATTTTTAGGTAACAATCATAAAATCCATCTGATAAGCATCTACACTCTTGGAACAAATGGAAAAGAAAGAAATGTAGAATTGAATAGAACTCATCAAAACAAACAAATGCAAATACAGAAATGAAAAATATAATAGGTGAAATTAATAAAGGAAACTCTCTGAAAATATTAAAAGTAGGTAACACATTTATTATTTCTTTATTGAAAGCACAAATGGGCTACATTCCTTCTTGTGTAATTCCCAGCACCATGAATAGTCTCCTGACGATGTCACCAGGGGGCGCTATGCACCTGCTCAGTGCTGGCAAAGCCTGAAATCAACTGAAATGGTTCCACCTGACCGGTCCCTGTGCACCTGCTAACTTCCTGAGTGAGAGGTGACAGCAGCTGCTTCCTCCCAAGGGACAAACTCAGAGCTCTTGCCCACCCAGACCTCCTCTTGAGGGCGGGGTTGGGGGAATCTATTAGCTGGACTGAGGACCTAGAATTAAAGGGCATTCTGGACTCATATTTACATAATGCACGGCCAAAGACACACTTTACCCCAAAAGCTCAGGAGAAGACAAAGGACACATCCCAGATACTAGCAACAGCTGTAAGGTCAGGGGACCTGTGGAAAATCCACACCATGACCTGGACTCTTCTCTTCCACCTCCCCTCCTCACCCATTGCCCAGTTTCATGGAGATTTCAGAAGCCAGCCCTTGGAGGGATCCCTCTGCCCTTATTCTCCATTCTTAACATGTGACTATTTTTATAGTAGGGGCACGTTCTCAGGCTGTGGTGACTTGGGGGCCCTCACTGACTATGTTCCCCAGGAGGGACAGTGACTCTCATCTGTTGCTCCAGCACTGGAACAGTTACCAATGCTAACTATCCACACTGTCAGCAAAAGCCTGATCAAGTCCCCAGGACACTGATTTAGGATATAAGCAATAAACACTCCTGGACCCCCATCATGTTTTCAGGTTCCCTCTTTTGGACCACTCCATGTGCTTTATCCTGAGGACAAGGCTAAACAACACTGGTGGCTACACTTAAGAGTGGTGCTTGGTGCAGTGACAGACCCAGTGAGGAAAGAAGATAAAACTTTTTTCACCAACTGTGGGTACAAGTGTGATGATGTAATATTGGCATCCCACGACCAGACACTTACTTATCAGGATAAACTAAACGTTAACCATCAATGCAGAGATGTGGTTGGGATAGGTCAGAACTGATTAACATTTATGCTTGAGTCTTAAAGTGGAGGAAAAAATATGAACGTCTTGGCAGGAACTGGTGCACAAAAGCAGAATTAAGTTATTTTGTATTAGAGAAGCAACACTATCTGCTAAATCAGAACTAAGAATTTAAGTCAAATACATTTCCATCAGAAAAATCTACAATATTCTTTGCCAGCTCAGAACAAATGAAGGAAACCATCATTTTGTGTGTTGATAAAGTTTTTTAAAATTAGTTTCCATTTCAATGCAAAGCAAGTCTATCACATAATTTGTAAGACAATGAACAAATATAAACTTTTTTGAAAATGATTATTCTCTAAAGTTCTACATAAAAATTGTCAACCCAAAGAAGGTATGTTGAAATTCTAAAACACTAGACTCAATAATATGACTTTATTTCAAAATAGGGTTGCTATAGATGTAATTAGTTAAGATGCTGGCCTCATAATCCAATGCAACTGGTGTCCTTATAACTATTCATGCATATGGAGATGAGAAGTCTCCATGGGAAGAAGGAGTCAGAGATTGAAGTTTGAGCTGAAAGCCAGGGGAGGCTAAAAATTGTCCTCAAACCACTAAAAGCATGAAGGGACAAGGAAGGCTTCCCCTACCAGTTTCAGAGAGGACAAGTCCCTACCTTTTGGATTTTGGACTTTTAGCCTCTAGAGGAGGAAGATCATATATTTCTGCTGTTAAGACACCTAGTTTGTGTGTTTTGTTATGGTAGCACTAGGACAGCAATACACCGAATGTCAATGTACATAAATACGGAAGTGTCCATAATAAGTGAAGAAATACAGATAGAAAATGAAATTATTTCTCATTTATAAAATTGGCAAAAATTGTTTCAGACTGGTGTATTATTTGTTATCATATATGGGCTAATAGGAAATCTTATACATTGATGGTAAAATGACAAATTGGTGAATCAATTTTGGAGCTTAATTTTCAAAAATTTTAATCAAGATATTAATTAAATACATGGTTTGAATCATTATATATATATATATATATATATATATATATATATTAAGATTTTATTTATTCACTTGACAGACAGCGACCACGAGTAGGCAGAGAGTCAGGCAGAGAGAGAGAGAGAGGGAAGAAGAAGCAGGGTCCCTGCTGAGCAGAGAGTCCAATGCAGGGCCTGAACCCAGGATCCTGAGATCATGACCCGAGCTGAAGGCAGAGGCTTTAACCCACTGAGCAACCCAGGTGTCCCAAATCATTATATTTTAAAAAACAATTATTAAAGAAAATTATAGAACTAAGACACTTAAGAATGAATACATAAGTATGTCCTGTCAGAGTCACTCATAATGACAAATAACTGAAACTGACATGAATGGTTATCATTGAAAAGTGGCCAAATTATAATAAATTATCCTATGGAATAAAGATGAACTATGAATCCAAATCATCGTAACCTACATGTACCTTTGAACAAAGATCACCAATTATGTTTTAGGTGAATATCTTGGTCATGGTCCAATGGAACACAAAATCAAGACCTCACAATGTAGTAATAGTATATATTATTGTAGTGTGTGTGTGTGTATATATATATATATATATATAGAGAGAGAGAGAGAGAGATTGAGAGAGAGAGAGAGATGCTACAAGACATCCTTCTAAGTATTAACAGTTATCCATTCAGGAAGGAAATGGCAGTGGAACATAAGAGTGGGTTTTCAGTGGATGGTATCATATTAATTTTATAGAACACTTAGACAAATGGTACTAAATACCAATCCTTGTGCTGAGATGATTTACAAAATTAGATTTCCAAAATCTTAAATATATCATAGAGTTAATACAAAATAATTATGATAAGAATAAAACAATTATTAAAGGGTAAATGAGTATCCACAGAAGTTATTAAGGACAAAAAAACATGTTTTCCCCCACAGCACAACATTCTTTTGGCAAAAACAGATACAAAGACAAGACACATACTGTGGGGGCTGGTGAACCTAAGAGGAGACCCTGACAACAAGAACAATAACCAAATAAGCAATATGTAAGGGTAACCCAGATAGAAGTATTACCAGGATTGCATGAATTAAATTATCTGGAAAACTTCAAGCCTTGAGCTAAAATCAAGTAAATTAGGTCTCAGTAATGAAACCAGGGACAAGGAAGAAGCAAAGTCAGATAATCAGATAATTCTGAAGTACCATTTAAGATAAATATGTCATTTAGCTGTATACCTGAGGGTGTTGATGACCTGGAAAAATGAATAGCTGAACCCAAGAGAGCTGACCTGCTCATTCTACTGTCCTGGGTATTGGCATCAGAAAGGTCCACCTGAAAAAGCCCTTCCAGGAGTGCTTCAGAATGTGACATGGGCTTGGTGTCTGAGGCCAGCAAGGGGCACTTGGTTAGTTGCTACTGAGAACTCAGGGTTTTGGTCATGCAGACCAGGAAAATCTATCACTGACCCCTGAATGCCTAGGCAAGCAGAGTCCTCACTATGTGTGACTTTCCTGCACCTGGGCTCCCAGGAAACACAACAGCCCTTAGCTCTGAATCACACATGCCTCATATTCCATCCTCCACTGTTTCCTGACCTGATTTTCATGGTAAGATAGATGAATGGGATGCTTCTACAACAAAAAATATATTGAGTTCCTGAACTTGAGCTGCAATGGTCCCTACAAAAATGATAGGACTCAGCAGGGGAGGGGCGGTCTCCATGCCAACAATCAAGCCTTCACAAGTAGAGTTTAAGGGCTTCTCCACTATGACCTGGTTTATTCTCTTCATTTGATTACTGATTAAATAAAGAGTTTCCTTTAGGGGAAAGTGAAAGTGTGGGGTAGTGAGGAAGGGCCTTGGGTCTGCCTTTTGCTCCTGTTATCTGGGCACAGGTGACTGTCATCCTATACTTTGAGTCTCCTTCTGACCCTCGTTCCATGGTTTTGAAACAGATGGAGCTGGTTCTGCCATCCACAGGGTCTAAAGCTCTGTTTAAAATATGATTTAAAGGGTATTTGTGTTGTTCAGTTCGTTAAAGGGCTGTCTTCCACTCAGGTCATGATCCTGGAGTCCTGCATCATGTTTTCTCTTCAGCGAGGAGTTCACTTCTCCCTCTGACCCTCCTTCCTTATGCTTGGTATCTCATTTTCTTTCTCAAATAAATAAAATCTTTAAAATATAAAAGAAATGGTTTAAAATGTATTTAATTTAATTTTTTAAATTTTTAAAATTTATTTTCAGCATAACAGTATTCATTGTTTTTGCACCACACCCAGTGCTCCATGCAATTCCTGCCCTCTCCAATACCCACCACCTGGTCCCCCCACCTCCCACACCCCACCCCTTCAAAAACCTCAGATTGTTTTTCAGAGTCCATAGTCTCTCATGGTTCACCTCCCCTTCCAATTTCCCTTAACTCCCTTCTCCTCTCTAACACCCCTTGTCCTCCATGCTATTTGTTATACTCCACAAATAAGTGAAACCATATGATAATTGACTCTCTCTGCTTGACTTATTTCACTCAGCATAATCTCTTCCAGTCCCGTCCATGTTGCTACAAAAGTTGGGTATTCATCCTTTCTGATGAGGCATTATACTCCATAGTGTATATGGACCACATCTTCCTTATCCATCCGTCTGTTGAAGGGCATCTTGGTTCTTTCCACAGTTTAGCGAATGTGGCCATTGCTGCTATAAACATTGGGGTAGAGATGGCCCTTCTTTTCACTACATCTGTATCTTTGGGGTAAATACCCAGGAGCGCAATGGCAGGGTCATAGGGAAGCTCTATTTTTAATTTCTTGAGGAATCTCCACACTGTTCTCCAAAGTGACTGCACCAACTTGCACTCCCACCAACAGTGTAAGAGGGTTCCCCTTTATCCACATCCACTCCAACACATGTTGTTTCCTATCTTGCTAATTTTGGTCATTCTAACTGGTGTAAGGTGGTATCTCAGTGTGGTTTTAATTTGAATCACCCTGATGGCTAGTGATGATGAACATTTTTTCATGTGTCTGATAGCCATTTGTATGTCCTCATTGGAGAAGTGTCTGTTCATATCTTCTGCCCATTTTTTGACATGATTGTCTGTTTTGTGTGTGTTGAGTTTGAGGAACTCTTTATAGATCCTGGGTATCAACCTTTGTCTGTACTGTCATTTGCAAATATCTTCTCCCATTCCGTGGGTTGCTTCTTTGTTTTCTTGACTGTTTCCTTTGCTGTGCAGAAGCTTTTGATTTTGATGAAGTCCCAAAAGTTCATTTTATCTTTTGTTTCCTTTGCCTTTGGAGACATATCTTGAAATAAGTTGCTGTGGCTGATATCGAAGAGGTTACAGCCTATGTTCTCCTCTGGGATTCTGATGGATTCCTGTCTCACGTCGAGGTCTTTTATCCATTTTGAGTTTATCTTTGTGTATGGTGTAAGAGAATGTTCGAGTTTCATTCTTCTACATATAGCTGTCCAGTTTTCCCAGCACCATTTATTGAAGAGACTGTCTTTTCTCCACTGTATATGTTTTCCTGTTTTGTCGAAGATTATTTGCCCATAGAGTTGAGGGTCCATATCTGGGCCCTCTACTCTGTTCCACTGGTCTATGTGTCTGTTTTTATGCCAGTACCATGCTGTCTTGGTGATCACAGCTTTGTAGTAATGCTTGAAATCAGGTAACGTGATGCCGCCAGTTTTATTTTTGTTTTTCAACATTTCCTTAGCGATTCGGGGTCTCTTCTGGTTCCATACAAATTTTTGGATTATTTGCTCCAGCTCTTTGAAAAATACAGGTGGAATTTTGATTGGAATGGCATTAAAAGTATAGATTACTCTAGGCAGTATAGACATTTTAACAATGTTTATTCTTCCAATCCAAGAGCATGCAATGGTCTTCCATCTTTTTGTGTCTTCTTCAATTACTTTCATGAGTGTTCTGTAGTTCCTCGAGTACAGATCATTTACCTCCTTTCTTAGATTAATTCCCAGGTATCTTATGGTTCTTGGTGCTATAGTAAATGGAATCGATTCTCTAATTTCCCTTTCTGTATTTTCATTGTTAGTGTATAAGGAAGCCACTGATTTCTGTACGTTGACTTTGTATCCTGCCACATTGCTGAATTGTTGTATGAGTTCTAGTAGTTGGGGGTGGAGTCTTTTGGGTTTTCCATATAAAGAATCATGTCATCTGTGAAGAGAGAGAGTTTGACTTCTTCCTTGCCAATTTGGATACATTTTATTTCTCTTTGTTGTCTGATTGCTGTTGCTAGGACTTCTAATACTGTGTTGAATAGGAGTGGTGAGAGTGGGCATCCTTGTGTTCCTGATCTCAATGGGAAGGCTGCAAGCTTTTTCCCATTGAGTATGATATTTGCTGTGGGTCTTTAATAGATAGCTTTTATGAGGTTCAGGAATGTACCCTCTATCCCTATACTTTGAAGCGTTTTAATCAGGAATGGATGCTGTCTTTTGTCAAATGTTTTTTCTGCATCAATTGAGAGGACCATGTGGTTCTTCTCTCTTCTCTTATTGATTTGTTCTATCACATTGATTGATTTGCGAATGTTGAACCATCCTTGTAGCCCAGGAATGAATCCCACCTGGTCATGGTGGATAATCTTTTTAATGTGCTGTTGGATCCTGTTTGCTAGGATCTTGTTGATAAGCTTAGCATTCATATTCATCAGTGATATTGGTCTGAAATTCTTCTTTTTAATGGGGTCTTTGCTTGATTTGGGGATCAGTGTAATGCTGGCTTCATAGAAAGAGTCTGGAAATTTTCCTTCTGCTTCGATTTTTTGAAACAGCTTCAGGAGAATAGGTGTTATTTCTTCTTTGAAAGTTTGGTAGAATTCCCCAGGGAATTCATCAGGTCCTGGGCTCTTGTTTTTTGGGAGGTTTTTGATCACTGCTTCAATCTCGTTACTAGATATCGGTCTATTCAGGTTGTCCATTTCTTCCTGGTTCAATTTTAGGAGTTTATAGTTTTCCAGGAATGCATCCATTTCATCTAGGTTGCTTAGCTTATTGGCATATAACTGTTGATAATTTCTGAAGATTGTTTCACCAAAACAAAGAGGCAACCCATGGAATGGGAGAAGTTATTCACAAATGATAATACAGACAAAAGTCTGATATCCAGGATCTATAAAGAACTCCTCAAACTCAACACACACAAAACAGATAATCATGTCAAAAAATGGGCAGAAGACATAAACAGACACTTCTCTAATGAAGACATACAAATGGCTAACAGACACATGAAAAACTGTTCATCATCACTAGCCATCAGGGAGATTCAAATCAAACCACATTGAGGTACCACTTTACACCAGTTATACTGGCCAAAATCACCAAGGCAGTAAACAATGTGTGTTGGAGAGGAACCCTCTTACACTGTTGATGGGAATGCAAGCTGGTGCAGCCACTTTGGAAAACAATGTGGAGCTTTCTTAAGAAATTAAAATAGAGCTTCCCTATGACACTGTGATTGTACTACTGGGTTTTTACCTCAACAATCCAGATGTAGTGAAAAGAAAGGCCATGTGTACCCCAATGTTCATAGCAGCAATGGCCACAGTCACCAAACTGGAAAGAACCAAGATGCCCTTCAACAGACGAATGGAAAAGGAAAACGTGGTCTATATATACTATGGAGAATTATGTCTTCATCATAAAGGATGAATACCCAACTTTTGTATCATCATGGACTGGACTGGAAGAGATTATGCTGAGTGAAATAAATCAAGCAGAGAGATTCAATTATCATATGGTTTTGCTTATTTGTGGAGCATAAGGAGCAAAGGAGACATGGAGAGCTGGAAATGAGAAGGAGTTGAGGGAAATTGATGGGGGAGACAAACCATCAGAGACTGTGGACTCTGAAAAACAATCTGAGGATTTTGGAGGGGCAGGAGGTGGGAGGCTGGGTGAGACTGGTAGTGGGTATTATGGAGGGCACATATTGTATGAAGCACTGGGTATAGTGCATAATCAATGAATTCTGGAACACTGAAAAGAAATTAAGAAAATAAAGAAAAAAATAAAAAAAAAAGAATGGGAGTTTAAATGCTGAATGATGATCACAACCACTGATTCAGACACTGCCATTTTTATTTCTGATTATGAGTCCCATATTTTCCTAATTTATCATCTGGTATTGTGGGAAATGTCCTCACTTATTGTTGAGATTTTTACCTTTCTCCTAAAATACTACAAAGCCTTTGAGTGACTCCAGAATACTGATGACTTCTTTTTTTAAAGATTTTATTTATTTATTTGACAGAGATCACAAGTAAGCAGAGAGCCAGGTAGAGGAAGAGAGGCAGTCAGAGGGAGAGGGGGAAGCAGGCTCCCTGCTGAGCAGAGAGCCCAATGTGGGGTTTGACCCCAGGACTCTGGGATCATGACCTGAGCCAAAGGCAGAGACTTTAACCCACTGAGTCAACCAGGTACCCATACTGATGACTTCGTAGAGCAGAAAATAACTTGCCCTCTCTAAGAAAACAGCTTAAGGGTGACAATACAGAGCTCTGTGCGACACCCCAGACCTGTCCCCACACTGGTGCCACTGGAGACAGTTTCAAGGATTATGTCAGTGGGAGACACTGTCCTTTCACATACCCGCATATGACTTTATAATTTTCCTCTGGGCTTATGACATGAGAGAAGAGTCCCACTAAGAATATCACCTTTTTATGAGTAAAAAGGACAAAATCAAGGATATTAAAGGGAAGGGGAAAGTTCCAGGCTTGGATTTAGATTAGGGATGAATTGGAAGCAGGACAAGCAGGTGGAGAACATACTTTTCTCCCAATTCAGCTTTCAAGACTTCCAGAAATGAAACTCGATTCTGAGGTCACCAGAGTTCTGGGGCAACTCATTTGGTGAAAGGCCACACCTGGTCACTCAGTGTCCCAACACTGTGCATCGATTGGTCTTTGTGAGATCTGAGCATCTTCTTCATTCTTGATGTCCTCTAGGGGAGATTTCCTCCTAAGAAATATCCCTCAGGGAACATCATGTTGATTCTGGGGCAAGGAGAGAGAGTAGCCTGTTTTGCATGAAGTACCTTCTCCTAATAAGCCTGGATAAGTGAAAGGTCTCCACGGACACCACATTCCAGCTCAGGAAACTGAGGAAGCCACATCATATGAGGTTCCCCACCATGGCCAGGCTTGTGTTTCTTCCCAGGTTCCTCACTAATGGCTCTCGTCAGAGGAACTGATTCTTCTTCCATGAGGAGTGGGGCACATAAAAGCAGTATCTCAGGGAGAATTTTATGTCCTATAATAGCACCTGTCTCTCTTGTTTTGGGGGAAGATTCTCAGATTGTGATCACCCAGGAGCCATCACTGTCAGTGTCTCTAAGTGGGACAGTCACCCTCATTTGTGGCCCTAGTTTGTGTCAGTCCCTAAAATTAACTGCTCTGACTGGTAACAGCAGACTCCAGGCCTGGCTCCCGTTATCTGCCAGACAAACAACATACCCTCTGGGGTCCCTGATCACTTACCTGGATTCATCTCTGGGAACAAAACCATCCTTACAATCACTAGGACTAAACCTAAGGATGAGGCCAATTATCACCATATGCTAAATACTGGGAAAGAACAACCAGAACCTCTCATGTGCTCAGAATAGCTCAGCCCTTAGGGGCAGAAGAGAATTTAAGGGGGTGGAACATACAACACCCCCATGAGAAGGGAAGTCCCCTGAACCTATACTCCAGTCACATGGCTCATTGCCACATTGCCCCATCCTCTCTCTCCCAGGGTGTGTCCATATCTTGAGTGTGACCTTCTGAATGGGATTCCTCTCTCAAATTCTGCCTAGATGGATGGGAAGTGGACTCAGGTCCACAATATATCCACCAACAAGGAAACTCAGTGACTTCACTGTTTTTGTTGTTGTTGTTGTTGTTGTTGTTTGTTTGTTTTTGTTTGTTTGCTTGTTTTTGTGATGTTTCTCATTCAAATCTGTCAACAAACAACCTCAGAAGTAGATTTCAATACAGGACTCAAGAAGCAAGAAGTGTCTCAAAAATACAACCTAACCTTACACTTAAAGAAGCTAGAAAAATAACAGGAAATAAAGCCTAAATTCAGCAGGGGAAGATAAATAAAAAATATTAGATCAGAAATCAATGATATTGAAATAAAAAAATAGAGTATAACATTTTAAGAAGGCAAGGAACTAGTTCTTTAAAGGAATTTAAAAAACTGATATACACCTAGACATACTTATCAAAAAGATCCAAATACATAAAATCATAAAAGAAAGAGCTGACGACACAGCTAACACTGAAGAAACATGAGGAATTATAAGAAATTATTATGAACAAATATATGCCAAAAAAGTTAGGTAGGCTTTCCAGAAGAAAAGGATGCATTATTAGAAACATAAACTACCAAAACTAAAACAGAAAGAAACAGAAAATCTGAATAGACACATACGCAGCAAAGAAATTGAAGCAGTAATCAAAAATATCCCAACAGGAGAAAGAACAAGAAAGAAATCCTAAACCCAGCAGGAGAATAGAAATCATAAAGATCAGAACAAAAATCAATGAAATCGAAACCAAAAAAACAATATAGCAAATCAATGAAACTAGGAGCTGGTTCTTTGAAAGAATTAATAAGATTGATAAACCCCTGGCCAGACTTATCAAAAAGAAAAGAGATAGGACCCAAAAATAAAATCATGAGTGCAAGAGGAGATATCACAACCAACACCAAAGAAATACAAACAATTATACGAACATACTATGAGCAATTCTACGCAAACAAATGTGACAATCTGGAAGAAATGGATGCATTCCTAGAGACATATAAGCTACCACAACTGAACCAGGAAGAAATAGAAAACCTGAACAGACCCATAACCAGTAAGGAGATTGAAACAGTCATCAAAAATATCCAAACAAACAAATTCCCAGGGCCAGACGGCTACCCGGGGAAATTCTACCAAACATTTAAGGAAGAACTAATTCCTACTCTCCTGAAACTGTTCCAAAAAATAGAAATGGAAGGAAAACTTCCAAACTCATTTTATGAGGCCAGCATCACCTTGATCCCAAAACCAGACAAGGATCCCATCAAAAAAGAGAACTACAGACCAATATCCTTGATGAACACAGATGCAAAAATTCTCACCAAAATACTAGCCAATAGGATTCAACAGTACATTAAAAGGATTACTCACCACGACCAAGTGGGATTTATTCCAGGGCTGCAAGGTTGGTTCAACATCCGCAAATCAATCAATGTGATACAACACATTAATAAAAGAAAGTACAAGAAACATATGACACTCTCAATAGATGCTGAAAAAGCATTTGACAAAGTACAGCATCCCTTCCTGATCAAAACTCTTCAAAGTGTAGGGATAGAGGGCACATACCTCAATATTATCAAAGCCATCTATGAAAAACCCACCACAAATATCATTCTCAATGGAGAAAAACTGAGAGCTTTTCCGCTAAGGTCAGGAACATGGCAGGGATGTCCATTATCACCACTGCTATTCAACATAGTACTAGAAGTCCTAGCCTCAGCAATCAGACAACAAAAGGAAATTAAAGGCATCCAAATCGGCAAAGAAGAAGTCAAACTATCACTCTTTGCAGATGATATGATACTTTATGTGGAAAACCCAAAAGACTCCACTCCAAAACTGCTTGTACGGGAATTCAGTAAAGTGTCAGGATATAAAATCAATTGCATTTCTCTACACCAACAACAAGACAGAAGAAAGAGAAATTAAGGAGTCAATCCCATTTACAATTGCACCCAAAACTATAAGATACCTAGGAATAAACCTAACCAAAGAGGCTAAGAATCTATACTCAGAAAACTATAAAGTACTCATGAAAGAAATTGAGGAAGACACAAAGAAATAGAAAAATGTTCCATGCTCCTGGAATGGAAGAACAAATATTGTGAATGTCTATGCTACCTAAAGCAATCTACGCATTTAATGCAATTCTTATCAAAGTACCATGCATTTTTTTTCAAAGAAATGGAACAAATAATCCTAAAATTTATATGGAACCAGAAAAGACCTCGAATAGCCAAAGGAATATTGAAAAAAAAGCCAAAGTTGGTGACATCCCAATTCCGGACTTCAAGCTCTATTACAAAGCTGTCATCATCAAGACAGTATGGTACTGGCACAAAAACAGACACATAGATCAATGGAACAGAATAGAGAGCCCAGAAATAGACCCTCAACTCTATGGTCAATTAATCTTCAATAAAGCAGGAAAGAATGTCCAATGGAAAAAAGACAGCCTCTTCAATAAATGGTGTTGGGAAAATTGGGGGGGGGCATGGTGTCTGATGTCAGCAGAGGAAACTGGGCTGCTCTTGAGAGATCAGTGGTTTACCTTTTGGTCAGGAAGACCAGGAAAATCTATCACTGGCCCTTGCATATTTAGGAAGCAGAGTCCTCACTGTGGTTGACTATCCCCAAAAGCAACATGAGCCCTCAGAACTGAATCACATATGCCTTATATTTTAATTCCAATATGTCAATCATATTTATAACTCATCCTGAGAAAAAGAACCAACTCTGAGCCTCATCAACCCCCTTCATCCTCCTGCCAGTTCTCCTAACTAATAGGCTCTTCTCTGGACTTCTAGGTCCTTCTAATCCCCAACAGAACAAAAAGGGAAAGGGATTTGAAAATGCACCTTGATAGTCACATCCACTTGTTTACACGGTGTCTTTATTTTGTTTTTAATTTCACTGATTTCCTTTTTAAATAAGCACTATTCTCAATGTGGGGCTGTAACTCACAACCCTGAGATCATTGTGTGTTTTATCAGCTGAGCCAGTCAGGTACACAGTATCTGTTTCATTTCTGAACATGAGTCACACTTGTTTCTATTTGTTATACCCAAAGTGGACAGTTGTTTTAGGATTTCATGGTGAATCTCTGACCTTTCCTCCTCAAAGCCTACAGTTACACTGAAGGACTTTATGGATTAGACAGCTTCTTAGAACAGACAATGTTGGTCTCTTCAGCCTGGAGGGTCACTATTATATGCACCATGAAGCCTGTATGCTTCTCCATGTTTGCCAGAAAAAGGTTTAAGGGTTAAGTGAGAGGACACCCTTTTCCTTCACCCCCAAGATGGGTACTCTGAGATTCCTAGGGGACTCCCTGTTGGGGGAGTGACCACTAAGGTCCAACAAGGAGACATTCAGGGAGAGCAGAAAGTTTTCCCAGGTCTGGAATGGATTTGGAATGATCTAGAAGCAGGGATAAGATTTGGAGAATACACCTCAGCCTTTCCAGAGAGGAGACTTGGCTGAAGTCACCTGGTATGAGAAGGAGCGGACTAGGTGAATGATGTCATCCCTGTCAATGAGTATTCCAGTCATCCTGCAATTTTTGGTTTGTGTGAGTTCCCAGCTTATGCTTCTTTCAAATTCTCCTGCAGGCTACAGCAGGGTAACCCTGGGGAAGGAAGAGAGGGGAAGTTGATTTGCATGAAGCAATTAATGGGTCAGAGAGGCATGAAAATGCCCAGGGACACCATACCCTAGCCAAGGAGCCTGAGGAGCCTGCATCCTGTGAGGGTCCCCACCATGGCCTGGACTGTGTTTCTTCTTGGGCTCCTCACTTATGGCTCAGGTCAGGGAAAGGTACCCTTCATCCTTGAGGGGCACCTAAAATCAAGGTCTTGGGGTGACCTAGTCTCCAATAATAAAACTTGTTTCTCCTTTTGGTTTTAGGAGCAGATTCTCAGAATGTGGTGACCCAGGAGCCATCAGTGACCATTTCTTCAGGAGGCACAGTCACACTTACCTGTGCCCTTAGTTCTGGCTCAGTCTCAACAGGTCACTACCCAAGCTGGTACCAGCAGACTGCAGGCCAGCCTCCTCACATGATTATATACAACACAAACAGCTGTCCCTCAGGTGTCCCTGACTGCTTCTCTGGGTCCATCTCTGGTAACAAAGCCGCCCTCACCATCACCGAGGCCCAGCCTGAGGATGAAGCTGATTATTACTGTGTTCTGTATTTTGGTGGTTATACTCACACAGTGATTTAAATCAATGTGGAAGTGCAACCAGAACTGCCTCATGGGACAAAACTGCTCAGTCTTAGAGGCAGGAGATTAAGTGAGGGGGAATAGTCAACAACACCATGGGAAGGGAGGTTCCCTTGCCCCATTCTCCTCTCCAGTGGTTCCTGGTCATATGCCCCATTCTCAACTTTACCAGGGTGTGTCCATCTCTCCAGTGTGACCCCAATAGTCCAGGATTCATCCCTCCTACTCTGTTTATAGTTATGGGAAGGGGATTCACATCCAAAATACATCCACAAACAGGGAGATTCAGTGAGCTCACTGCTCCTTGTGAGATACTTCTTATTTAAATGACATTAACTATCATGTCCTCATTCAGTAATTTGATGATGGAGACCAAATCATATGGAACATGTCTTCATCTGGATAGGAAATGAGGTGGATCCATAGCCCATGTGCTGTTCTGTTCCACATGCCAGATGCTTCTAGTCAGTGTGCTGTGAAGATGATGAAGGAGAAGAAACATTTGGAACAGTTCACTATGAATGCTACCTGAGAGAGTTCATTCTCTTCTGATATCAATGCTCCACAATTTTTATTTCTTCTAATTTGGGTCATCACTTAATTAACTATGGCAGTGTTTACTTTATTAACAGTGTAATTTAAAAACTCCTTGAAAAGTTAAGAACAAAGATGTGCCATATTTGTAAAATTGCCATTATTTTTTCTTAATTTGGAAAGCATGTGCTCTTTGAGAAATTAGAAAATCCATCTATATGAGGAAGTCGGGTCACAAGGTCATATAGCCCATTGATGTTTGTGGACTGACAGTGAGCTGAATGTTAGTCCTGCCCCAACATCATTTCCAGCCGGAGCCAAGGTTTGGTCAATTGACAGAAGGGGGCGCTGAGTGCCTTTCCCAGTTTCTGCTCAGTGAGGGCTCCCTGCTGTGTAATCCCCCAAAAGTCACCAGGCTGAGGAATTAGTATCTGTGTGTACTGCTCTTGGCTTAGCCAATGTAGCCCATCTGGCTGGGCAGAGGGTCATGCTCACTGGTCTGTGGTCCCAGATCCCAGAAGCTGCTTCCTGCCTGGTACCTTCCAGGGGAGAAATTCTGAGGTTCATCCTCAGGCTCTAATCTAAGAACAAAGGATACAACAGATTCTCCAGGAGGAAAATTTTCATGTAAGTAGTCCTTCCCTTTTGGTCACTGGAGAATAGAAAAGAAGCCTGGCCACTCAGCCCCGGCTTGGCACTCAGAAACTTCTATCCCCAAGGCCTGGACTTCTGTCCTCATCGTGCTCCCTTCTCACTGCTCATGCACAGAGAAGCCTCAGAGAACTGATTTTGACATGTGTTATAATCAGATGACAAAATGGGACAAGAAAATGATGTGATCCTCAGAGGGGACTGCTGCTGAGGGATTGCTGGGGATGGAGAAGGAGTTGGAGGGAGATACTGTAGCTCTAGGTCTGATCCTGGAAGGAGACATGGAAGGGAGGCTCGGGTAGGAAGAGCCTGGGACCAGAGGTCTGCGCATGTCAACAGGGGTGGGGAAGGTCCTGGCACCTGAGGGGCATTTGTGGAAACTTGTTCCCCCAGGAAAAGCCAGACTCAATGATCCCTGAGCTCATATTTGCCTGTAACCAACAAAGGAGCAGTGGGGCTGTCAGTTACCTAGAGTCCTACCTGTAGGGTTTCCTGGGAGGGAACACTGAGACCTTCACTTCCAGGGCCACTACAACTGACCTTTACTACCGTCTGCCATCCTCAGGACAAGGGCTGTGCTGCCCTGCATCTGCCTCCTCTTCCCTTTGGACTCCAAATTATGTGAAGCTGAGGTGTCTCAGGGCATTAGAGGTTTTGTCCCTTGCATAGACCAGTGCCTCTGCCACAAGCCACCTGCCTGGGAGCGAAGGGTCTGTGGGAGAGCTACCCCTCTTTACAGTCAGGTAAGGGGCCACAGTGCAGTCCTCAGAGCTTGGAGTATCAGTCACTGCAGCCCTTCTTCTCTCTGAATTATTATAAATTTTCCACACTTTCACACCTTGATCATCATGTGACACAGGTCAACACACATATCACCTGCCTCCCATCTGCTCTCTCACCTACCCTCACCCATGTAAGTTAGGGCATCCCCATCTCTCTGGGTATCATCAACCACTTGACACTCTGGAACACCCCTCCCTCTCCCACAGCCTAAGGTACAGTCAGTCACCTCCTTGTGTCTCACCTGAGGACATGTGACTTTTCCTTCTTTTCTCTGTTCTCATCTTCCAAGGGAAACCTGGGGTCCCCATTTGAGTCTGAATCCATGGATTACTCCATTAATACAGGAATTCTGCTCATCTCTGGGCTGCAATCTGAGGACAAGGCTGACTATTATTGTGCTGTAGGTCACTGGACTGGGTGCAGTTATACTCACTCACAGTGTCTCAGACCATGAGGCAGTGAGACAAAACCCCTGGGCACAGAAGATATGGCTTATTTTCAGTGAGAAAATTAAGTAGAGGCACGTGTGTCCTTTTTCCAGGGTCCTGGTCCTAGTCTGTGCTGACTCAGCTTCCCACAGTGTCTGGGGTCCTGGGTCAGAGGATCACCATCTCCTGCCCTAGTATCATTTCCAAATCAGGTATGGTTTCCTGTGAATGGATACTAACTGCTCCCAGGAATGACCCCAAACACCTCATCAATGGTAATTACATTACCATTCACTCTCAGGGGACAGAGATTCATTCTCTGCATCCAAGTCTGGCAGGTTTGGCTCCCTCATTATCAATGGACTCAAGGCTGATTGTTATAACTCAGTGTGGCCCAAGGTTCTCAGTGCTAACACGGTTCTCTTGCCCATGGGAAACTGAGTCACATTCCTAGTTACTTCTCTGCTAAAAGCATGAACCACGCAGCACCTAGTTACTCAGCTCTGGCTGTGATTTTTCTTATTCCCCCCTTTATTTTACACTTTTGGCCTGTGTCCTTCCAGGGACACTGTCTGGGAGTGAGGTTCTTTCTCCTCCTTCTATCCTGAGTCATCCAGGCCAGCCCATTTCTACACAAAGAGTCTCAAAGGAAATAGAAATTCCTTGTCCTCAGCAATTGGGGCAGTTTTCTTCTCAGCTCATGTACATTCAATAATTTTCTTCTGATTTGTCAATAAAGGAAACTTTCTTTGGGCTCTGAGTCTCTCTTTGGGTCTCAGCACCATCCTTGCCTGGCTTGATGTGTATGTCAGGTCTGTTTGCATCTCAGAAACAAGATTACCTTAGCTAGAGCCAGATGACCAGATTTTTCATTTTCTGATGTATTCAGGAAATACTTAAAATGATTCCAAAGTAAAAATCTTAAAAGATAAACAAAGAAAACAAACTAAGGAAACAAAACAAAACAATAAGATTCTAGAGAAACACCTACAGGTGAATATTTACAGAAACTATTCATAACACAAAGCATGAAATCAACCAAAAATCTGCATACTGATTTCTATACCAGCTTTTATATAATGAATAAGACTTGAGGTAACAAAGATGTCCTCTAATATATTGTACATTCATTCACTGGGATCTTAATCAAAATTTAAAATAAAGTATCTCTTGAGTTAAAAAAATATACATGAATTTTAAATACATATTTCTCAGGGAAGAAGAACATATAAAAGGCTCATTCTTATCATTGTTATTGTATTACAATTTGGTAGAGCAGGGATATAGAAGTGTTAGGAAGTTAAAGAGGTTAGGAAGAAGAAAGAGGAAGAATTTAGAGGAACGTTAGAAAGTTATAAGTTAGAGGAAATGTTAGAGGAAGGAGGAGGAAGAAGGTGAATGTGTGAAGCACAGTAATTGTATTTACGGTGGTGCCACTCTTGTACATGACACTGTGATGATGGTCACATTACACTGCTGCATAATCACAGCTCACTAAAATCTAGGGCAGAGTAACAGTACCTTAGTGCATGCATAAAAGTCATTTAGGAGATGGGGTGTCCGTGATGGATTGCACAGTGTGACATTATACCATCTGCTGCTACAAATTTGTGAACCAATCTCACTGAAGGGGTGGCACAGAAAGGTCCTGACCTGAGGGACTTTGCAAAGGAGGGGAACCTGTAGGTCCAAAGAGAAAATTGATTGTATATGAGCCCTTTACTCCACATGAGGCAGTTGTGTCCATGGCATAAGTGATCAATAATTGTGATGTTTCTGGTTTGTGCCTGCAATTGAACAGTGAGGTCAATGGTCAGAGATGGTCTCCCTTCAGGAAGGGAAGTTCAAGTTTCTGTGGGTCTCACTTTTCCATATGACATGGTCAGGTTCATGCTTGTGGTTTTATATATGGTTGTAAGTCACACTTCAGCTGCAACCATCAAGAAATTTTGAACAATAAAGATTTATTATTTACAAGACCTGGAAATTACACAGCAGTCTTGGGTCCACATGGGAACGTCATAGGCAGTGGAAAAGCCAGCCTGAACCCTCCCACCAGGAACGTGAAAAGAGACTCAGCTGACAGAATAAGGAGCTGGGGATATGAGACACAGAGAGAGACAGAGAAACCAACTTTTTTGGGTCCCACACTGAGTGTTCACATGGGAAAGTGTGCTAGTGTATCTGGTGTACCACCCACAGCAGTGACTCTGACCAAGTCTGGGTCGTGGGTCACTTCCATTGTTTTTTCTTCTGTCCGTATCTGTCAGTACATGATATTCCTCAGACCACTCATCTGACAGTATCACATGCCTGTGCTCAGTTAAAATTTAGACAAATCCATTGCTAGTGTAGTCTCATTCCGTTAATGTTGCACTGGATAAATTTCATACTCAGAGATAAATGGCTCTTAATGAAGAATTTAAATGAGGATGAAAAAATCGATTCAGGCCATGCCCTCAGGAGAGTGCAGAATGACTCAGAGATGCTTCTGATATTAGTGATTCAATTTGAGGTTGGGACTCAGGCCCCACTTGCGGGTTGGAATTATATTTTCTATTCTAGGATCAACCACCAAATATGAAAATTAGAAGTAACGCTATTTACAATAGTATTAATAATATGAAACATAAAAATAAGTCTGAGAGAATTTGAAAATTTTATGGACTAATACACTATGGAGTATTATGCCTCCATCAGAAAGGATGAATACCCAACTTTTGTAGCAACATGGACGGGACTGGAAGAGATTATGCTGAGTGAAATAAGTCAAGCAGAGAGAGTCAATTATCATATGATTTCACTTATTTGTGGAGCATAACAAATAGCATGGAGGTCATGGGGAGTTAGGAGAAGGGAGTTGAGGGAAATTGGAAGGGGAGGTGAACAATGAGAGCCTATGGACTCTGAAAAACAATCTGAAGGGTTTGAAGAGTTGGGGGGGTGGGAGGTTGGGGGAACCAGGTCATGGGTATTAGAGGGTGGGTTGCATGGAGCACTGGGTGTGGTACAAAAACAATGAATACTGTTATGCTGAAAATAAAAAAAAATGATTAAAAAATGTCTAGTGACTATAAAAAAATGAAAACATAAAAAAACTAAATAAAATATTCATAAGAAACATTAAAGATATAAGTAAACTACAAATACATATTTCTTGTGGGTCGAATATTCAATGTGGTGGAGATAACAATTCTCCCAGAACTGACTGATACATTTATTGCAAAAACTTCTAGTAAATGCACTTGCAATGGTCGGGAAATTCAGAAAAAAAAAATAGAAACACTACAAAAATCTTTGACTGGATTTTAGCCCTGTGAGAATCCTGCACTCCGTCCACAGGGCCTGCCTGTGGCTGAGGAGGAGGAAGCTCTGGAAATGGTTTGATGTCAGAGGAAGTGA
Source organism: Lontra canadensis (assembly GCF_010015895.1). Lineage (NCBI taxonomy): Eukaryota > Metazoa > Chordata > Mammalia > Carnivora > Mustelidae > Lontra > Lontra canadensis. The sequence continues at coordinate 6,890,131 of NW_022631081.1, forward strand.
ATCTCGGTGTGGCATGGGCACACTGCTTTTGCCTACGCCATAGATGGGTAGTGGACTCACTGTCTTGAGGGCTGGTTCAAAGAGTGTGGGTGCAGAGGGGCCGGGAGTGGGGGCCCCTGGGCACTGAGCCTGTGCAGACACCCACAATGTGCATCTGTGCTGATAATTCTGTTCATCACCTCAACTTGGTGAAGGACCCTGTGACTTGAGACCTGTTGGAGAATTGCAACCAAAAGGGTGCTTTACAGGGATGCCTGGGTGGCTCAGTGGGTTAAAGCCTCCTGCATCGGCTCAGGTCATGATCCCAGGGTCCAGGGATCCAGCCCCACATCAGGCTCTCTGCTCAGCAGGGAACCTGCTTTCCCTTCTCTCTCTGCCTACCTCTCTGCCTACTTGGAATCTCTGTCTGTCAAATAAAAAAATAAAATGTTTTAAAAAAAGGCACTTTACTGAGGAAAGCATTATCTGATTCAGAAGCTCTGACTTTACTTCCAAATGGAACCTGCACCCATAATTCCTGAGAAGACAGTCTGAAGAAACTGATCATAGAATAGATCACTTCGAACAAATGCCTTGGACTATGTTAAAAAAGCATGAGGTCGTATCCCTACAACATATGGGGTGTTGTTTGCCTGGACTTGTGGGTGTGTATGTAGTGAGAAGTATGCTTATTGGGGAAATCCTGTGTTCCCTGACATAGGCTTCCTTGAGACTCAGATTCTTATGGCTTCTGTTGGACTCAGGATTTATATTCCCCTGTTCCTCAACACTTATCATAGATTATTCCAGATAAAAGTACCCGGGAAGGGGTCAGAAAGTTGGAGCCTATGATATAGATATGGAGCAGAGAAATAGACTGAGACAACTGTGCCTTAGTTGTGGGACCTAAGGAACAAGAGTTTGGATTGTCTACAGCACATTCTGGATTCCCCTCCACCTCACTGTCCCTAACACAACAGGTAAGGGATCCTGATGCTCATGCTCATGGAGGCATCCCTCCCCAGCTGTGCTTCACTCCCTCCACTGTGTGGACCCTGCCCTGGGCTCACAGAACCTCTCCCTGCTGACTTGGCCTTCCTCAGGGACTAGGATCCCAGGACAGAAAGTCATTATCTACTGCCCTGGAAGAAGCAACCACAATGTGGCTGAAAGGTATAATTTTGACTCATCAGCACTTGAGATATGTCCTCAAAACTCTGGACCCATAGCAACAAACCTATATTCTTGGGATATTGGTTCTCTTTATTGTCTCCATGTCACTCTTGATTGCATCTTAAGGATGAAGCTGAACACCATGAACCAGCACAATGAAAATGTCCTAGTACCCTTCTTGTGCCTCAGGCATGGGGAGAAATGAGATTCACACTTCATGAGCACAGCATCCAATTTCAGCTCTATATGCGGACAATGTTAGGTTGATTCTTTCTCCATTTTTTGTCAGTATTTCCTCCTATGATCAACTCAGGAAATGAAAAAAATAGTTTGTATCTGGGCTTTTTTGAGTATACCCCAACTCCATACATTCAGTGAGTGCAGGTACAGCTGGAAAATTCTCTGTTTATACTCAGATTTATGCAGTCCCAAACTCAGTGATTCAAACCTTTCTGCAACGTTGTTGGTAGGTCCAAGCCTTGTGCTCTGACTCCTTATGTGATATAGGCTTTGGATAAAGTGAGCAGAGTCAGCAAATCTCCTCTCTCCATATAGATTTTTTTAAAAGATAGATTATATATTTGTTTGTTTGTTTGTTTGTTTAGAAAAAGCAGGAATGGGAGGTGAGGGACAGAGGGAGAGAGAGAATACCAAGCAGAATCTCATGACCCTGAGATTATGATCGGAGCTAAAATTAAATATTGGGCACTCCACAACTGGACCCCCCAACACTACTCTCATATTTTATATTGTTTTCGTTCTGGTTTCCAGGCTCTGCAGGCACATCTGTCCCTAAAGATTGTGCTAATGAGTGAGGAATGCCATAGTGTAATACCACAGCCTAGATGGCTAAACCAACATATCATTATTTTATCACAGTTCTGGAGGCTGATTGTCCAAGTTCAATGTGTTATCAGTTTTGATTTTTTTTTTTTAGGTCCTCTCCTTGGTTTGCAGATGGTCAAGCGCCTTTGGGTCCTCACATAGCCTTTCCTCTGTGTGCTCAAATATAGAGTCTCTACCTTTTTTTATAAAGAAACCAGCCCTATTTATCAGGACAGCAATGTTATGACCTCATTTACCCATAATTACATCCTTCAGTGCCTTGCCTCCTAACATGACAGTATGAGTTAGGGTTTCCATATCTGATTTTGAGAAGACACAGTTCAGTCCGTATCAAGGGATGAGGACAGACATCAGGACCACAGAGTCCACCTGTGCCTGCCTCAGGATACCCAAATGTCCAGATCCCTCACTGCATTCCAAACTTGGATCTAGGAGATCAGCTTACAGTGCAGGAAATAGAAGGTGTGTCACTATGCTCAGAAAGCTGACATTACTTAGCAGAAGAGAGAGGACACACAAACAAAATATATTGTGTCTCAAACTGACTTCCCACATGGGGCTGAAATGTCTCTGCAGTCCCAGGTAACAACAACAGAACAAAGCTTCTGGATGAGAGAAACTGGCCCTCCCTGGCCCACAGATCAAGAACCCTAGTTTTCAGGATGACTGGACCAGATCATTCCACCATATTCCCTGATAACATGGTGACCAGGGAGGGGATTGTCTGGTTGGTTTGGGTAACAGAGGACGTGTTTTGTTGACTAACCATGTAGCCGAGAGACATGGGGTCCAAAGAGGAGAAGAAAATGATGGAAGTTTCACCAAATAGCTCCTCACCATCTGTGTTATCTTCCCTTCACCTTTCTTCTTTTTTTTTTTTTCAGACAAATTTTTTCACCCTCTTAGAAATTCAGATTGGAATTTTATTCGCCCTCTTAGAAATTCAGATTGGAATACAGACTATGGACTGTGGTATCTGGGGTACAGGACACAGGCCTGGCTGTTCCCATCCCATAAAACTACACATTGTCCCCCTGAGCAGTCTGTTGTTCTTGCACCCATCCAATTTCAGGCCAAGACACCCTCACTTCCAAGCACAGTGTGGTGATCTGAAATTAAGGCGGTCTCATGAGAGGCAGAAAGCAGAAAAAATGTTGCTCATAGGATGGCCTCCTATTCCCAGAGGTAGGAATAAGGTAATGGAGTTCCCAGAAACTTCAGTGTGGCCACTTCCAAACACATCACACCTGGCTCTTCTCCTCCACCATTCCCTCTGTCAGGTGAGGACCAGACTCAGGTACAAGCACAGGAACCACTTCTTTTGTCCACACAATTCATACAGGCCTCTGCCTGCTCCCAGGCTCCCTCAGTCACCTCAGTGTCTTTGCTGAGTGCCCCAACCTCATAGAGTCCTGCTTACAGGAATTGAAATCACAGTCTGTGTGACACTGATTCCACTAGGACTTTGTCCCTCTAGGACACAAAGCCAACTATTAAGGGTTACAATTGAACTCTCCTGGTATTTCCCCACCTTGGGCTCTCCTTGTCGGTGTCTTTCCAGAATGCTCCCTTCCTATTAATGTTATTTTATATCTTCAGGTCTTGTGACATTTCTTTTTCCAAGTTCTAGTCTCTTCCTTATATTTTCAAACCCTTTCCACCATTCAGATCATGATCCCAAACAATCACCTCCTGTCCATTGCCACACTATAAACACGTGTAGAGTGGATTTCAGAAAAAAGTTTACTTCCTAGGAATCACTCCAGGACCTAAGAAAAGTCATTCTGAGGTTAAATACTTCAGACTCAGACAAAACAGTGTGACTAGACTGGGTAGACTGGGTAGAAAGATCCCTGGGATATTTCAGTCAATATCCTCCAAATATGACTGATTGTAATTTTCAAAATATTACACTCATGACTCTCTTATAAATAGAGTATCAACATGGGTCACAAAATTTGACTCTTATTTTACTGATGAAGCCAGAAAAATGGAAAGTATTTTAAATAATATTTTTTAAATACAGTAATTAGATTCCACCAAGATATTTCAAAAAAAAAGGATAATTTCTGTGTTGAAAATGAACTCTTTCATATTTTAAAAGGTAGCCAATTATGAGCTTTTCACTTGATGGAAGGACCACTGGGTGTTGAATGTAAGTGGTGAATCATGAAACTCTATCTCTGAAACTAATAAAAAGTAAAATAAATGAAAATAACAAAAATTTATAAATAAATTAAAAAATAAAATTTGAAAAAAAAATGAACTGTGGATTTATCTCCTCCTGTAAGAAAAATCATTAGCATGATTTCATGCGAAACATTAAAGGAGGCCATCTAGACATTACAATGCCCCATGTTGGACTTCCCATCTGATCCTCCAAAGGGAAACTATTTTCCCTCCATCCTCATGCCCCTAACCTTCCCTGCTCCCGCTTTGCCACATAGCTCTGACCTGTCTTCCTTTCCAGGAGCCTCCACACATCATGCTGATCTAGTGAGCAAGCCCATTGACCCAACCAACTGAAGCCCACCTTGCTAGGCTCCTCTGTCTGAGTCTCCTGTTTCTGAATGCTCATACCCTTGTTCTGAGTTTCTTCTTCCCCTGGGTCATGTTATTTATCTCTGTCTCCCTCTGTTTATACCCACCAAGTGGACTCTTCTTTTAAACCCAAGGGACCTTTGAGTCATGTTCTTGCCCCCTCTTCTGTACTGTTGTATCAGGTTCCCTTTTCCTGGGATCCCAACAGGCTCCATACCCTGATGATGGGTGCAGCAGTACAGTCTCTGGTCTCTCTTCATCCAGTGGTGAAGGTGAGGTAGGGAGGTCCCTATTTGCCTCCCCCATTCTTGATTCTTCTTCAGTGGAAGTTCATGAGGCAGGGGGTGAAGATGTCAGTCTCATACTGGCTTCCACTGACAACCACTGCAGCCAAAACCAGGCAGGGGCCCAATCAATAGTTACCATTGCAGACATGCCCCTCACCACTCAGGCCACGTGACACTGGGCCTAGATGGGGACCTGAAGGAGGAGAGTAAGCTGTGTACATGCTCCTTCCTCTGCCCCCAGGCTGAGAGGAAGCAATCCAGCTTCTCTCTCAGGCCTTTGAGCTATGATTTGTTTGCCCAGGGACCAAAAGGGGGCACTGTTGACCTGTTCTGTGGTCCTTACACAGCTGCTCAGTGAGGACCATTCAACCAAAGGAAACTGTGCTTGGAGGCTGGGCCCTGTGCTCCCTGATGGGGACTCAGTGCCTGTAACATCTCTGGCCTTGCTGAGTCCCCTGAGTAGGGTCCTGTGTGTGATCTCAGCCTTCTCCCCAAGGCTAAAGCCAACTGCTATCATTCCCAGTGTGTGGTGTGAGCTGAGCTCCAGCACCAGGGCACAAGGGGGAGCTGGGCAGTCATTGGATGGACCCCATGTGCATGGACAGCCCCTCCTGTGACAGAGGATGGAGGAGGAAAGGAGACCGGGGATAGCCAACCCCACTCTGGGGACTGGAGCCTGTGACATCATGGCCTGGATTTTTAGCCCTTTGTCCTACTCTGTCACTGCAGAAGTATGGGTTGGCCTCTGGGACACAGACCAACCTATCAGCCTATGTCAGCCACTCCTGCTTAGAAGTCTGGATAAATTTAATCTGATCCCTGATGAATCATCCTTAAATGTGTTAGCAGGTTCCATGTCCCAGTCTATGCTGACTCAGCTGCCCTTTCTCTCTCTGCATCCCTGGGATCTTCAGCCAGATTCACCTTCACCGTGAGCAGTGTGGGGACTTCTGCCTTATCCTGGTTTCAGCAGTAGCCAGGAAGCCCTCCCGAGCATCTGCTGAGGTGATACTCAGACTCAGCATTTCTCTGGGATCCCCAGCCACATCTCTAGCTCCAAAGATGCCTTGGTCAATGCAGGGCTTCTGCTCATCTCTGGGCTGCAGCCTGGGAAGGAGGCTGCGGATTACTGTGCTACAGCCCCCTGATATCGAAGTAGCTATCATTACTCACAGTGTCTCACATAATGAGGAAGTTGGTCAAAAACCTCTGGACCCAATAATCTTGTTTGCAATACTCTTTTCAGTAAAGAAGTTTGACTAAAGAGACATGCAGTGTCGTCTCTTCTGCATAATGATCTATCATTCAACAGGGAAAGAGAGTGTCATATAATGCATGTAAAGTGGCCAAATGGGGAGATCCCAGGAAGACACAGACCGTTACTGTATCAGAACCTAACTACACATTGTCACTCATTCTGGGGAAGATGAATAGGAATAAGTATTGTGTCTACAACTGAACATGCACAATACAAAAACATTAATCCACGATCAATTTCACCATCTTATTCCATATAGCGTGACCTAGTGTCACTGCTAATGTATCCACAGCTGATATACTGACAATAACACTGGTCACAGACCCAGTCTCCTCCCTCTGAACCAGCTACACATGAACTTGGACCAGATCCTACAGACTCTCCTTGACAAACCCCCACACACCCTCCTCCTCTTCTCTCTGCTCTTGCATCCCTCAGGCTTCAGTCTCTCTGTCTGGCTCTTCAGTGTGAACTACATCTCCATGTCAAGGTTTCGGGGAAAACTGGAAATTATCATGCTATAGATTCCAGTCTCCAGGGTCCATCTCTAAGGAGAAGAATAACCAGAAAATCGCCCTGTGTGAAACCCTTCATATTCTCCATTTTGCTTCTGTCACTCTTGAGTGACACTTTTTATAGAAAATTATGAAAAGGTCTGCTTTCAAATTGGTCCTCACTGCCTAAATAAATCCTTCCCTATAGAGAACATAGGGCCCCCAACTCAGTGCTGCTCCCCTAGAGTTCAGAGCCCATGGGGGTGTGGGACACAACCCCCTGTTTTCTCAAGGCTGAACTCTCATTTCCTCAGTCAACCCCTGACACTTCCAAAGAAGCTGGACTTTGGCTGGTGGAATCCTCTGTTCTGACCCACGGCCACAGGGATGTAATATCAGGGACATGATTCCTCTTAACTCCAATTCTCCTCCATTCAGATATGGGAACTTGGACAAAAACTTCCAGTCTAGTTGGTCTTGGGTAATAGAACTTCCTTCATCTAGTCATGAGTGGCTTAGTGAGCAATTGTTCTTTCCCAAACGTGCTAAACATAAGGCACAGGGAGTAGTACAGCTATGCCCACCCCCGTGTCCAGTCTGGTCCCAATCTTTACTTCCTGGAGTCTCTGTCTGTGTTTGGTAATTCTGTCTCTGAGATGGCTCTGAAGTTTGTAGAAACAGCTTCTTCTTGGGGTTCACTGTGCACCACATCAGCTTTTTTTCCTGCAGGGCGAGATTTTAGGAACAAGTTTATAGGCTCCTACTCAACTGAAAACAGAAGGAAATTCTTTTTCCCTTTTTCCTCATCTGTGCTTTTTTTAAAAAAAATTTTAAAATTTATTTTCAGTGTAACAGTATTCATTGTTTTTGCACTACACCCAGTGCTCCATGCAATCTGTGCCCTCTCCAATACCCACCACCTGGTTCCCCCAACTTCCCACCCCCACCCCTTCAAAACCCTTAGATTGTTTCTCAGAGTCCATAGTCTCTCAGGGTTCACCACCCCTTCCAATTTCCCTCAACTCCCTTCTCCTCTCTATCTCCCCTTGTCCTCCATGCTATTTGTTATGCTCCACAAATAAGTGAAATCATATGATAATAGACTCTCTCTGCTTAATGTATTTCACTCAGCATCATCTCTTCCAGTCCCGTCCATTTTGCTACAAAAGTTGTGTATTCATCCTTTCTGAAGGAGGCATAATACTCCATAGTGTATATGAACATCATCTTCCTTATCCATTCGTCCTTTAAAGGGCATCTTGGTTCTTTCCACAGTTTGGCGACCATGGCCATTGCTGCTATAAACATCATCTGTGCTTTTAACCACAAATTCCATCCATTTTCTCTCTGTGACAAATAAAGATCTGACAAAAGTACACTAGTCATTGTACTTGCACCATCTCATTGGCATTGGCCCTGAATTTAAATCAATCTGACTGAGTTAAATTTGGATAAACTAACCTGCACACATTTCAGGGTCACAGTTGGCCAAATGATTACTAATAAATAAAATGTGTCACTGCATCACTGTCAAATCAGCAGTATCATTCCTTCCCTTATAGGACCTCCTACAGGTCTGTCCCTTGTATTCTGTGTTCAGTGCCACACATACTCACGTGTCAGGGCTTCTGTGGATTTGTGTCTGTACTGGGAGTTCCACTCTTAGGAGGGAAACACTGCCCAGAGTGTCTGGAGATCTGTGGTTAGGAGCAGGTGGAAACGGTGACAGATGACAAAGATATTCAGTGAGTATCACCTCTCGGGAATGCACGTCATGGTTTCTACTCACAACCTGTAGACAAGTGCTCTCCATCTCCTCAGTGCTTGTGCTGGAAACTCCAGAGGAGTCACATTAACAAGGGGCCATGTGTCCATGGGGACCTGTCATTGCACTGAACTTCATCCTGATCTAAGGGGAAGTTGTGCAGAGAAACCGTTTGAGTTCTGATCCATGAGAGCTATGGACAGACTCACTCTGAGGTTCTGAGTTCAGCATAAAGTCTGTCCTATGATGATGGGAAGACACATAAGGGGAGGCCCTGCCTGGCTCTAATGCAGTAGACAATGGTCAGTGTAGTGGGAATGCCACTCTCTGATGAGGTCTGGTCAACATATCACACAAGGATGTGTCTGAATCTGGACACCAAGGGGTGTTTGTGTCCCATTTATCAGGGCTCAGAGGTGATCAGATGTGGGACCTGCCACTGGGCCCTGACTGTGTCTGGGTTCACAGCTGGAATATCCCCAGCCCTGGCCCCACACAGACCTTCCTCTGCCCCCACCCATGACATCTTCAGGCAGATGGACTTGACCCATGACCAGCGAGGGTTCAGAGAGCTGGGAGTCTTATTTACATAAATGGGCCCACCCACTCTCACAAGATGAAGAGGGAGAGAGAACTGAGGAGGCTCTGCTCAGCTGTGGGGCCACAGAAGGCAGGGTCGGTGATGACCTCCACCATGGCCTGGTCCCCTCTCCTCCTCACACTCCTCGTTCACTGCACAGGTGACTGGATGTGGGTATAGGGGAAGGGTCCCTAGGAGGACATGTGAGGTACGTTTTCTCCTCTTGTCTGCAGACCACAACTTCACCCTTTCTGTGTCTCTCCCCCTTGCAGGATCCTGGGCCCAGTCTGTGCTGACTCAGCCACCTTCCATGTCTGGGACACTGGGCCAGAGGGTCACCATCTCCTGCACTGGAAGCAGCAACAATATTGGAGGTTATGTTGTAAGCTGGCAACAACAGCTCCCAGGAACAGCCCCCAGAACCATTATCTATGCTAATACCAATCGACCTTCAGGGGTTCCAGATCGATTCTCTGGCTCCAAATCTGGCAGCACCGCTACCCTGACCATCACTGGGCTCCAGCCTGAGGATGAGGCCGAGTATTACTGTGTAACATGGGACAATAGTCTCAGAGCTCACACAGTATCACAGGTCTGTGAGGAAGTGAGACAAAAACCTACTTACCCATTTGCAAAGTGAATGAGCACCCCAGAGGCTGCCTGCTTAGTCTCCCCCTGTGATTTTCCTTATTTTTTCATTGACACCCTGGCCCAGGTTGATCCTGGGGCACCCCTTGGGAATGGTGGCTGCGTCTCTCCTTTCTGCCCTCACAGTCAATCAGAGGAGCTCAATCTTAGACAAAGGGCCTCAAAAGAAATAGAAAGTTTTTCCTCATGAGTTGGAGCAATTTACTTCTAAGCTAGTGTACATTCATTTATCATCTTCTGATCTTTCAGTAAATGAAACTCTTTCAGGTCATGAGGCCAGCATGGTCCCTCGGCACTGCTCCTCCTGTAGCTCTCTGTGCAGCTGGCATCATTACTGGTTTAGCTTTAACCAGATGACCAGTTCTGGTTAGTATTTGATGTTTGAATGGAATACATTAAAAAATGCCAAACTCAAAATTATAAAAGCCAAAGGGGGAAACACACACACACACACACACACACACACACACACACTTTCTAAGGATAAACCCTCACGTGAATGCTTATGGAAACTATTCATAATCTCGCCTCAAGGTAGTCAAAAATCTGCACACTTGTTTTCATACCAGCTTTTCATAAAATGATCAAGGCTTGAGGTAACAAAGGTGTCCTCCAATATGATGGGATATCAGTCAAAATGTAAAGGAAATGAGCTCTCTATTCTGAAAATATATATGAATTTTAAATGCCCATTTCTTAGGAAAGAAGAACCTCTAAAAGGCTGCATTATGTATAATTGTGGTTGCATCACATTTTGGATGAGGCAGGAATCCAGAGGCAGTAAAGAAGCCAGGGATTGACAGGAGGTGAGGATGGAGGAGGAGGGTGCGTGTGTGAAGCAGCGACTGTATTTGTGGTGGTTTCACTCTTGTGAAGGGCACTGTGATGGTGGCCGCACTGTGTGACTGGGTTGTCACAGCCCAGTAAACTCTACAGCATAGCTAAAGCATCTTAGTGCATGCATAGAAACTCATTTAGGAGTCTGGGGTCCATTATAGAGGGCACAGCGCAACTTCATCCCGTCCTCTGCTCTACAAAGTTATGAACCTGCCTCACTGAAGAGGGAGGGAAGCAAGGTGTGGGCCTGAGTAGTTTGAAAGGTGTTTTTGAGAAGGGGAAAAGAAACTGCACATTAGCCCCTTATTCCCACTGACAGAGTTGTGTCCCATGGGGTGAGTGGTCAGTAATGTGATGTTTCTGAGCTGTGCCTGGAATTGAGCAAATAAGTCAATTGCAAATGGTGGGAGACAGTGTTCTCCCTTTCAGGAACAAAAGTTCATGTTTTGTGCAGGTTTCAGCCTCTTCATAACCAGTGCTGTGGTTGGACCCACCCTTGTGGTCCTTATTATGACTGCAAGACACCCTTCTGCTATAACACAGGAAACTTTGAAAAATGAAGGTGTACTATTTACAAGACCTGGAAATTATACAACACAACTGGGGCCACAGAGATCATGGGTCGACAAAGCAAGCCTGTGCCCTCCCCACCAGGAGTGTGGACAGAGACTCATGTGACAGAGGAATGACCTGGGGTGAGAGACAGAGATCAAGACACAGAGAGACAGAGAGAGACCAAACCTCTAGGGACCCACACTGTAGTCCCTGGGTGAAAGTTAACTGATGTCTTTGTCTTTCTGCTCCCAGCCCTGGGGATAGTGCTGACACCCTGCCTCACTCTAATAATCGAGAAGCATGGAGCCATGGAGACAGTTGGAGAGAGTCCTCAGGGAGGAGACACATTAGGGGATTCTGAGTCAAGTGAGGCCATGAAGCTGCAGCCTAAGGAAGGCTGAGTGTACCTGTATTCTGTGGATACTGGGCAGGGGAACAACACACTGGAGGCAAGGGTAGGGAACTCTGCTCTGGGCTCCTGTTCCCTTATGTCCGTCAGTGGGGACCATGGTTGAGGCATCAAGGGCACTGTAATCCTGTCCCTGGGCCCATCGTGTGATGGCAGCTGTGGAAACAACTCCTTCCTGAGTCTGGGCCCAGGGCCATCTGCTTTCACCTCAGGGCCCCTAGATCTCATGTGGGTCCTCAGAGTCCCCTCCCCATGACAGACACCAAAAAGAGGAAGTAAGGGAGCAGACTAGTGACCAGAATTCAGTGCTCCTCCTCTGGGGACAGAAGGGGATGAGAGAGAGCCTGTAGCTCTGCCTCCCCGTGACTGAAGTTCCTGAAGATGTGCAGGTGGGGTGAGAAGTTTGGGTTCTTCTTTGCTCCCATTTCTTCATGATGCCCACTGTCCCAGGCACTTCAGCCTGACCTTGGACATTCACACTCATGCTCATAAATGACTCCTCCTGCCCCTGGGGTGTGAAGGTCTGCAAACATCACCACTGAACTCATTTTCATTGTTTTCAATCCACCCAGGAACATTTATGTGGGAAAAAGTGGGGTTGGTCTTATCTTATTCTTTTACCCAGCTCACCACGTGGGAGCCTGAGCAGAAGGTAGGACATCTCTAACACACATGCTGTAGGAATGATGAAGGGACTGAATATGGGATCCAGCCTGGACTGAGAAACTCTGCTTCCAGAACTCCTGTCACCCACTCTGTACATGGAGACAGTGTCCTGGTTTCTGTCCCAGGCTCCTGTCCCTCCTACATGTCCACACCTGCCCCAGAGACTGGTCAGCCCAGCTAGACACTAGCATAAGGTGGTGGACATTGCTTACTGTCACTCAAGGTCAGGGTCCACCATTCCCAAGCTTTAAATTCTGTTTCTGCTTATTTCCCAGATCTTCAACTCTTTCATGAAGTGACACACATCTTACTCTCTAATTTTCCACTGCAGTAAACAGCAGCATCACCCAATGGGTCAGTCAAAGCAGAAACCCCCAGTTCACACTATACTTTTCCTCCTTATCTCCCTGAGTTCTTTCTGCTCCACAATCCTGAGCATGTCCTTTGAGCACAGCTGCCTTCATCTCTGCCTCTTGTTTCCTGCATCAGTTATTCTTCCCAGACCACATAGGGTCTTCAGTCCTGCACTGTTGTGTCCATACTCATATTCTGGGTTCACATTGTCACCAGATGAATTTCCTTCTATGAAATTGCCATGTCTCATCCCAGCTTGATTATATTCATGTCCTGGCTTGAGTTTTCCTTCTATGACTCCACGTGCAGGACATGGTTACTCCTCTCTTGAGATGAACTTGGAAGGCTCTTCCTTGGAGGAGCTCTCTCAATGTCCCAGGAGGTGAGATAATCTCACTCTTTTGTATGATTTCAGTTTTCTGGACATTCCCATCCTCCCAGGAGTGCTTTTTTCTTGATGACTTACCCTCATGTTGTAGACATTGTATTCATGTTCTTTCAATCAGACCCAAAATAGTGCTTCGTGCATTTGTTTGGGTCATTGTTGAAGGCTTTAACACAGCTCTGGATGTCAACCTCAGGACACTGAGGCTGCTGCAGCCAGGAATGCAACCAGCAGGGGGCATTGTGAATCTCCCTGGGCCCTGAAAGGGGACCATCCCACCTGCCGGAGCCTCTGGCTTCAGGGCTGGGCAGAGGCTGAGCTGTCTCCTCTGGTCACTGATGAGACCCAACAACCTGGTCCCTCAGGGCCTGGCAGAGGCTCCTGTGCACGATTCTGTGGGTGTCCCCACAGTTGCTCCCTCCATCCCGTCCTGGGTCCCACTCACAGCAGGCACTTCCCTTAGACTTCTTGCCCTCAGGTCCTATCTCTGCTACTGAATCACTAATCAAGTGAGGTCTGGGAGAGTCTGGAAGGGGATGCAAATTTGCATAAAGAGCATTTTCATTTCCCTGGGAACAGTTGGAAGGATAAGACAAGCCTGTGACAGGCTAGCTCCACTGTGGGTGCCAGGGGCTGTGTCACCATGTCCAGGACTCCTTTCCTCCTCTTGATCTCTCCCTGCTCAGGTAGGGAACTCATCTGACTTCTCAGGGAGACTCCCAGATACTATTAATGCCTAAGCATCAGAAACTGCCAGCATAAATGTCCCATCACTAATGAGTGACTGCCTTTGCAGTCTGTCTGTCCCAGCCTGTGCTGATCCAGCCACCCTCCTTCTGGGCATCTCTAGGAACAATAGTCAGACTCATCTGCACCCTGAACAGGGACATCAGTGCTGGCAGCTATATGATGTACTGATACCAGCAGTAGCCAGGGAACCCTCCCAGGTTTTCCCTGTACTAATACTCAGTCTCAGACAAACAGTGGGGACCTGGGCAGAGAGAGAATATCAAGATGGAGGAGAGGAACCAACAAAGGGAAGACTGATTACCCCTCTCTCCCACTTGGAAGAGCCTTGAGCCTGCTCTGACAGGACTGGGAGCAATGACCTTTCCAAGTGTGTGACTCTCCTCCACTGTGAGCCTTTAACCCCATGGAAAAACTGGATGCTGGTCTCCCTCAGCCACTGGGGAAGCCAAGTCATCTCCTCCTTCTTCCTGTGACTAGAACCATCAGCAGCCCAGAGTGATGCAGGGATTAGACATGGAGGGATGGCAGAAGCATATTTGCTTGAACATATATTCTTAAGAATAAAGGAAAAGAATGACTGAAACTCGGTGTCCCTAGTCCCATGGTGGGCCTCAGGAGGCTGAGGTATTGTTTCCTACATGGCTACATGTTCCTTTGCAACATACAATCCACAAAAGATCACTCTGTTACCCAAGTGCAGCTCACTGAAGAGTGCCTTCCCTCACTGCAGGTGGTGGTGTCACCTGAGTCCTACCTGATGTGGGATTCCAGAATAGTTACCTGCTCCCTCCTTGGCATCTGGAGCAGCAGGAACACCCAACTCAGCACAATTAATATCCCTGCCTAGCTGACTAAATATCAGGAAGTACAGTGGGAACAAGGTTCTTCTGATGGGAGGAAGTATTGTGGGGTGTCTGGAGAGGAGTAAGGGGGTGGAACTCCCACAAAATGGAAGATACAAGGTGTGTGACAGATGACAATTTGCTCAACTCACAAGGGCATCTCTGAGCTGACAATTTCCTGACCAGTGCCTGGATCAACCTCCTTCTCCTCCTCCTCCTCCTCTTCCTCTTCCTCCTCCTCCTCCTCCTTCTTCTTATACTTCTTCTTAAGATTTATTCTTATTTATTTATTTATTTATTTATTTATTTATTTGGAGAGACTGGAGGTGAGGGCAACCCTGAAGTCAGGGCCTGAGACAAAATCAAACGTCACACAGTTAACTGACTGAGATTCCCAGGTGTCTCAGTGACTAGGTCAATTTTCTTGCTGGTCCTCTGTGCCTGTCCAGCTTCCTCATGCCCTCAGCCATTCATTCCACCACATTCCACAGATTTCTCAGACAAGTCCCCTCTGGAGAAACAGGTACTATATGCTGGGAACTTGCAATCAAGTTAGGCAGAAGAAGTCCTTTCTCTACTCCTTAGATGCTCTTCCCTCCTCCTACGCTTCCTTGTTTCACCTTCTTCCTGCACCATGGCATCACTAAAACTCTGATAGCCTACCCCAAAGAGTAATTGAACAGTCCCTATCCCACTCTATTTCTCAGTGGATGGAGCAAGGGGGTCCTACCTTAACTTGGAATTCCTTGAGGGACCTCTCTCCCCTTTTGCCAACATTTCAAGTCATAGCTCTTCCCTGGACCGTATTCCTCTCGATCCCTTCCGAGAATCTGTTCCTTATTTCTGTTTCCACCTTCTCCTTCTCATACCTACCCTTCTCCATGACCAGAACCAGATATGGAACCACACGTGGAATCATATTTGGTCACAAACTACTACCCCATACAGAGAAGATGCATCATCCCATGGGGGCCAATGTTCTGGAGATCCATGTGTCTTCCTGGGTGTCCTCATTCAGTTCCTTCCTCACATGGGGATCTCAGAGGTGGGCCAGACACACTGGTCTTGGGGGGAGCTGAAAGTTTTTGGCAATCTCCTCACCTAAGTGTTCACTTCAATGATCCCATCCCTTCAGCATGGATTACCCTCTAACAAGCATCCCTGAACTTTGGTCATGCGCATGTCAGATCCTACTGATATCTATTTATTTTTTTATGTTGGCCAAATTATTAATATTATATGTGAAAATGATGCATTGCTGAATATCTGGCTCTCACTGTAGAGGGTAAATGCACTATAAATTGTATAAATTAAAAAAACATAACTGAAAAAGTCTCAGGTTTGGAGTATATGAGTCAATGAGATAAACGTATAATTATCTTCAGATAATTTATACTAAGCATTGTTTATGCTTTTATCTGCACAGTTCCAATGTAACTATAATGCTGAATTAGTGGCGTGGAATGCATTTTTTCCTCCATCTTCACATAATCCAACAGTCCAAGGTGGGTGTCAAAGCTTGAAAGGTTATCTTTGGATGTCACTGACCCTCTCAGAAAAAGAGGAGTCTGGGTCCACGGGGAAGTTGGTTGGAGATGATGGAAGCTAGAACAGGGAGTGGGGAGCTGGTCAACCAGCAGAGAGGGCCTGGGTGTGGGGAGGTTGGTGTCCTTTCCCAGGGACCACACAATGAGGAGACAGAGAACTGTAAGCAGAGTTCTCCTCTCTGTCCTGACAGAAGCACTGGTTTAGAAGCACAGAATGGACTCCTTCCTGAGCCTCCCTATTAATTCTTTACCTACACCAGTCAGAAAATGGTGCTTCCAAAATATGTGTTTCACAAATAACTACACAAGTTCTAGAACATATTAATGAGTTGTTTCTCAAACTAAAAATTAAAAAATAAACTTTATGCATTTCTTTTTTTCTTTTTTTTTATTAATTTTTTATTTTTTCAGTGTAACAGTATTCATTATTTTTGTACCACACCCAGTGCTCCATGCAATCCGTGCCCTCTCTAATACCCACCACCTGGATCCCCCAACCTCCCACCCCCCGCCCCTTCAAAACCCTCAGATTATTTTTCAGAGTCCATAGTCTCTCATGGTTCATCTCCCCTTCCAATTTCCCTCAACTCCCTTCTCCTCTCCATCTCCCCTTGGAGTTTCCCTATGACCCTGCGATTGCACTTTTGGTATTTACCCCAAAGATACAGATGTAGTGAAAAGAAGGGCCATCTGTACCCAAATGTTTATAGCAGCAATGGCCATGGTCGCCAAACTGTGGAAAGAACCAAGATGCCCTTCAACAGACGAATGGATAAGGAAGTTGTGGTCCATATACACTATGGAGTATTATGCCTCCATCAGAAAGGATGAATACCCAACTTTTGTAGCAACATGGACAGGACTGGAAGAGAATATGCAGAGTGAAATAAGTCAAGCAGAGAGAGTCAATTATCAAACGGTTTCACTAATTTGTGGAGCATAACTTTATGCATTTCTGATTTATCCATGAGTATTGTAGGCAGTGCAGGCTCAATTTAGTTTTTACACTCATCTTGTTTTCAGAGTCTGGTTCAGAGTCTGTTTACAGAGTGATTCAGAGATCACTCAGTTCATGCTCATGGATTCAGAGCTTCCTTCTTATAGTCCCACATGCTAAATTACATGTTTCTACTCTTCCAAAAGAGGGAACAAGTTCTATTATCTCCCATAAACTGTATCTGTCTAGCATCAACTACAGGAGTTCACATAGTAAATTCCCTACAACAACCAGGTGATTTTCTCTACATCGACAGTGAAGAAGCCCCCAAGGATACTAAACAACAACATCAACAGCAACATCATCATCAACAACAACAACCAATTCCATTTAAGGTAACATCAAAATGAATAGAACTTTTAGGAGTTGACTTAACCAAGTAGGCAAAAACCCTGTAAACTGAAAATTGCAAAGGATTGCTGAAAATACTAAGAAGATTTAAGTAAGTGAGAGGAGCCCACATCCATCAGTTGGACGACTTAATATTGTGAACGTATAATCAACAACACACAAATCCATCTCCACATTCAATGCTGTCCTTCCATGAGCTTGTTGCCCCCAGTTTAATCCCACAATGTCTACTGCTCACCCCCCTGCTTGTTGGTGGGTTTTGAATAAATGTCTGTTCTTTGGACTCAGATATTAGACACTCAATCCCCATGAGTTCCACATTAGTCCATGAGGATTTTCAGTGTAAGAGAGATAAAAGAACCCCTCAACTGAGGAGGGCTCCCTTTACAGTAATGTTCGGTGTATACCAATCTTCATACTAATTAAAATTATAAAGTTGATTTTAAAAGTATTAATTATATAAGAGAGCCAAATATGTAAGCATCTTTCAGGCTAAATTTCAAGGAATCTTTGAACCCAGAAAAGTCAGCAGGAGCAGAAGAACCACTTCCCTGGCACCATTCTGTTCTCATGGCAAAGACTGGCATCATAAGTCCTTGAAGTGCAGGCTCAGGGGACCTCACAGGAGAATCTAAACCCACAGCAACAGCAATGACTCTCAAACTGGAAGACGAGTCCATGTGGAATTACTACAAGATGTGAACCACCTTGGTACTCTAAGAAGGTTAAACCTTTCACTTGGTTCAAGATGACGGTAGACTGATTATGACCCAAGCTCCTGGAAGAGGTAAACCCCAATGTCAGGTAATCCTGAAATATCTGCTAACATAAGCAGTGTGCAACACACCATGTATTTAGCCATCCAGAGATCCAGAGATCATTACTGACCTGGAAAAAAAAACAGTCAGCCCGAACACCACAGAGGGCACTTATTCATTCTGCTGCCCTGGGCAATGGCATCATTCTACATCCAATTACACAAGTCTGGACATCTTTCCAAGAGCACTGGGAGGTGTCAGAGGTCCTGGAGAGCTTGGTGTCTCAGTCCAGCAGGTGCCACTGTGGGATTGGGCTGGTGAGAACAGGCTTATGTTCCAAGGTAACTAGGGAAATACTGTAATAATTCTTGCACACTTGGCAGGCAGTGTCTTCACTGATGTGTGACTGCAGCTCCTGTGTCCCCGCAGCTGCATGGGGGCTCAGTTCTGACTCACTCCCTCCTTCCTGCCTCATTCTCCACCCCAAGCATCCTTGCCCAGGCTAGTGCTCAGACTGAGACAGAAAGGCCCACACCTGGAGAAGTTGCATCATTAAAATAATTCACTTGCCATGCTACCTGGGTCTAGAACAAGGTATCCATGGACAGGGGAGGGGAGATGCCAATAGTGTGGCCTCAGACAGCAAAACTCTGGAGCTTCTCTGTCATGCCATGCTTCTTCTATCACCTCCTCCCTCATATACAAGAAGTCCCCTTTAGGCTTGAAGATAAAAATATCCTGGGGTGGGGAAGTCATTGGCTCTATTTTGCTCCCAAATAAAGGCCCATTCTGTCTGTCACCTTATAGCCTCCAGCTTTCCTTCCAAGGCCCTGTTAGACTGTACTATCTAGAGCACTTGGGTCCTATTTAGAGGGGAAGAAAAATTTGTATATATGTCATATTTATTATAAATTATAACAAAATATTACATATTATAAAATTGTATATAATATGTAAATATATAAACATATATTAAGTGTACAATATATTGAATGAATTGAATATCATTATACTATATATATTTTGATAAATATAGATATCATATCTAATGTAAAATACTGTAGATTATATATAAACATTTTATCATATGTATGTTACAAGTTGCATGGTGCATATACATATCATATATTATCAGTTTTACATTTAAGTACTATAAGTTATATATAGAGGGAGGGAGAAGAAAGTGATGTTACTGCGTGTAGGAATTAATGAGAATTTGTTCCATCCTGAGTTAAATTTGGAGACAGAGCCAGGTGTGTACACACAAAGGACACTGTATTTGCAGCAAATAAGGACATCACAGGGAATAATTGCACAACCTTGACTCCGAGAACAGGAGAGAGTCAGTTCTTTTTCTTTTTTTTTTTTTTTAATTGTAGACACTATTTTATTTTATTTTTTATTAATTTCTTTCAGTGTAACAGAATTAATTGTTTATGCACCACACATAGTGCTCCATGCCCTCAATAATAACCATGACCTGGCTCCCCCAACCTCCCAACCCCCACCCCTTCAAAACCCTCAGATTGTTTTTCAGAGTCCATAGTCTCTCATGGCTCATTTCCCCTTCCAATTTCCCTCATCTCCCTTCTCCTCTCCATTTCCCTATATCCTCCTTGTTATTTGTTATGCTCCACAAATAAGTGAAACCATATGAAATTTGACTCTCTCTGTTTGACTTAATTCACTCAGCACAATCTCTTCCAGTCCCATCCATGTTGATACAAAAGTTGGGTATTCATCCTTTCTGAGAGAGGCATAATACTCCATAGTGTATATGGATCACATCTTCCTTATCCATTCATCCGTTGAAGGGCATCTTGGTTCTATCCACAGTTTGGCAACCGTGGCCATTGCTGCTATAAACATTGGGGTACAGATGACCCTTCTTTTCATTACATCTGTATCTTTGAGGTAAATACCCAGTAGTGCAATTGCAGGATCATAGGGAAGCTCTATTTTTAACTTCTTAAGGAATGTCCACACTGTTCTCCAAAGTGGCTGCACTAACTTGCATTCCTACCAATAGTGTAGGAGAGTTCTCCTTTCTCCACATCCCCTCCAACAAATGTTGTTTCCTGTCTTGCTAATTTTGGCCATTCTAACTGGTGAAAGGTGGTATCTCAATGTGGTTTTCATTTGAATATCCCTGATGGCTAGTGATGATGAACAGTTTTTCATGTGTCTGATAGCCATTTGTATGTCTTCATTGGAGAAGTATCTGTTCATATCTTCTGCCCATTCTATGTCATGATTATCTGTTTTGTTTGTGTTGAGTTTGAGGTGTTCTTTATAGATACTGGATATCAACCATTTGCAAATATCTTCTCCCATTCCGTTAGTTGCCTCTTTGTTTTGTTGACTGTTTCCTTTGTTGTGCAGAAGCTTTTCATCTCGATGAAGTCCCAAAAGTTCATCTTCGCATTTGTTTCCTTTGCCTTTGGAGACATATCGAAAGAAGTTGCTGTGGCTTATATCGACGAGGCTATTGCCTATGTTCTCCTCTAGGATTCTGATGGATTCCTGTCTCACATTGAGGTCTTTTATCCATTTTGAGTTTATCTTTGTGTACGGTTTAAGAGAATGGTCGTGTTTCATTCTTTTGCATATAGCTGTCCAGTTTTCCCAGCACCGTTTATTGAAGAGACTGTCTTTTTTCCACTATATACTTTTTCCTCTTTTGTCGAAGATTATTTGCCCATAGAGTTGAGAGTCCATATCTGGGCCCTCTACTCTGTTCCACTGGTCTAAGTGTCTGTTTTTATGCCAGTACCATGCTGTCTTGGTGATCACAGGTTTGTATTAAAGCTTGAAATCAGGTAACATGATGCCCCCAGTTTTATTTTTGTTTTTTTGTTTTTTTTAATTTATTTTTTATTTTTATTTTTTTATTTTTTATAAACATATGATATATTTTTATCACCAGGGGTACAGGTCTGTGAATCACCAGGTTTACAGACTTCACAGCACTCACCATAGCACATACCCTCCCCAATGTCCATAACCCCACCCCCTTTCTCCCAACCCCCCTCCCCCAGCAACCCTCAGTTTCTTTTGTAAGATGAAGAGTCACTTATGGTTTGTCTCCCTCCCAATCCCATCTTGTTTCATTTATTCTTCTCCTACCCCTTTAACCCCCCCATGTTGCATCTCCACTTCCTCATATCAGGTAGATCATATGATAGTTGTCTTTCTCCGATTGACTTATTTCGCTAAGCATGATACCCTCTAGTTCTATCCATGTTGTCACAAATGGCAAGATTTCATTTCTTTTGATGGCTGCATAGTATTCCATTGTGTATATATACCACTTCTTCTTTATCCATACATCTGCTGATGGACATCTAGGTTCTTTCCATAGTTTGGCTATTGTAGATTGCTGCTATAAACATTCAGATGCACGTGCCCCTTCGGATCACTGCGTTTGTATCTTTAAGGCAAATACACAGTAGTGCAATTGCTGGGTCATAGGGTAGTTCTATTTTCAACATTTTGAGGAACCTCCATGCTGTTTTCCAGAGTGGTTGCACCATCTTGCATTCCCACCAACAGTGTAGGAGGGTTCCCCTTTCTCCGCATCCTCACCAGCATCTGTAATTTCCTGACTTGTTAATTTTAGCCATTCTGACTGGTGTGAGGTGATATCTCATTGTGGTTTTGATTTGTATTTCCCTGATGCTGAGTGAAGTGGAGCACTTTTTCATGTGTCTGTTGACCATCTGGATGTCTTCTTTGCAGAAATGTCTGTTCATGTCTTCTGCCCATTTCTTGATTGGATTATTTGTTCTTTGGGTGTTGAGTTTGCTAAGTTCTTTATAGATTTTGGACACTAGCCCTTTATCTAATATGTCGTTTGCAAATATCTTCTCCCATTCTGTCAGTTGTCTTTTGGTTTTGTGAACTGTTTCCTTTCCTGTGCAAAAGCTTTTGATCTTGATAAAATCCCAATAGTTCATTTTTGCCCTTGCTCCCCTTGCCTTTGGCGATGTTCCTAGGAAGATGTTGCTGCGGCCGAGGTCGAAGAGGTTGCTGCCTGTGTTCTCGTCAAGGATTTTGATGGATTCCTTTCTCACATTGAGGCCCTTCATCCATTTTGAGTCTATTTTCATGTGTGGTGTAAGGAAATGATCCGATTTCATTTTTTTTGCATGTGGCTGTCCAATTTTCCCAACACCATTTATTGAAGAGGCTGTCATTTTTCCATTGGACATTCTTTCCTGCTTTGTCGAAGATTAGTTGACCATAGAGTTGAGGTTCTATTTTTGGGCTCTCTATTCTGATCCCTTGATCTATGTGTCTGTTTTTATGCCAGTACCATGCTGTCTTGATGATGACAGCTTTGTAATAGAGCTTGAAGTCCAGAATTTTGATGCCACCAACTTTGGCTTTCTTTTTCAATATTCCTGTGGCTATTTGAGGTCTTTTCTGGTTCCATATAAATTTTAGGATTATTTGTTCCATTTCTTTGAAAAAAATGCATGGTACATTGATAAGAATTGCATTAAATGGGTAGATTGCTTTAGGTAGCATAGACATTCTCACAATATTTGTTCTTCCAATCCAGGAGCATGGAACATTTTTCCATTGCTTTGTGTCTTCCTCAGTTTCTTTCATGAGTACTTTGTAGTTTTCTGAATATAGATTCTTAGCTTCTTTGGTTAGGTTTATTCCAGGTATCTTATATATCTTATTTATCTTATTATAGTTTTGGGTGCAACTGTAAATGGGATGGACTCCTTAATTTCTCTTTCTTCTTTCTTGTTGTTGGTGTAGAGAAATGCAACTGATTTCTGTGCATTGATTTTATATCCTGACACTTTACTGAATTCCTGTACAAGTTCTAGCAGTTTTGGAGTGGAGTCTTTTGGGTTTTCCACATATAGTATCATATCATCTGCGAAGAGTGATAGTTTGACTTCTTCTTTGCTGATTTGGATGCCTTTAATTTCCTTTTGTTGTCTGATTGCTGAGGCTAGGACTTCTAGTACTATGTTGAATAGCAGTGGTGATAATGGACATCCCTGCCGTGTTCCTGACCTTAGCGGAAAAACTCTCAGTTTTTCTCCATTGAGAATGATATTTGTGGTGGTTTTTTTCATAGATGGCTTTGATAATATTGAGGTATGTGCCCTCTATCCCTACACTTTGAAGAGTTTTGATCAGGAAGGGATGCTGTACTTTGTCAAATGCTTTTTCAGCGTCTATGGAGAGTATCATATGGTTCTTGTTCTTTCTTTTATTAATGTGTTGTATCACATTGATTGATTTGCGGATGTTGAACCAACCTTGCAGCCCTGGAATAAATCACACTTGGTCGTGGTGAATAATTTTTTAAATGTACTGTTGAATCCTATTGGCTATTATTTTGGTGAGAATTTTCGCATCTGTGTTCATCAAGGATATTGGTCTGTAGTTCTCTTTTTTGATGGGATCCTTGTCTGGTTTTGGGATCAAGGTGATGCTGGCCTCATAAAATGAGTTTGGAAGTTTTCCTTCCATTTCTATTTTTTGGAACACTTTCAGAAGAATAGGAATTACTTCTTCTTTAAATGTTTGGTAGAATTCCCCTGGGAAGCCGTCTGGCCCTGGGCTTTTGTTTGCTTCGAGATTTTTGATGTCAGTTTCAATCTCCTTACTGGTTATGGGCCTGTTCAGTTTTTCCATTTCTTCCTGGTTCAGTTGTGATAGTTTATATGTCTCTAGGAATGCATCCATTTCTTCCAGATTGTCAAATTTGTTGGCATAGAGTTGCTCATAGTATGTTCTTATAATTGTCTGTATTTCTTTGGTGTTCGTTGTGATCTCTCCTCTTTCATTCATGATTTTATTTATTTGTGTCCTTTCTCTTTTCTTTTTGATAAGTCTGGCCAGGGGGTTATCAATCTTATTAATTCTTTCAAAGAACAAGCTCCTAGTTTCATTGATTTGTTCTATTGTTTTTTGGTTTCTATTTCTTCAATTTCTGCTCTGATATTTATGATTTCTCTTCTCCTGCTGGGTTTAGGGTTTCTTTCTTGTTCTTTCTCCAGCTCCTTTAGGTGTAGGGTTAGGTTGTGTACCTGAGACCTTTCTTGTTTCTTGAGAAAGGTTTGTACCCCTATATATTTTCCTCTCAGGACTGCCTTTTTGTGTCCCACAGATTTTGAACCGTTGTGTTTTCATTATCATTTGTTTCCATGAATTTTTTTCAATTTTTCTTTAATTTCCTGGTTGACCCATTCATTCTTTAGAAGGATGCTGTTTAGTCTCCATGTATTTGGGTTCTTTCCAAATTTCCTCTTGTGATTGAGTTCTAGCTTCAGAGCATCATGGTCTGAAAATATGCAGGGAATGATCCCAATCTTTTGATACCGGTTGAGACCTGATTTAGGACCCAGGATGTGATCTATTCTGGAGAATGTTCCATTTGCACTAGAGAAGAATGTGTATTCTGTTGCTTAGGGATGAAATGTTCTGAATATATCTGTGATGTCCATCTTGTCCAGTGTGTCATTTAAGGCCTTTATTTCCTTGTTGATCTTTAGCTTGGATGATCTGTCCATTACAGTGAGGGGAGTGTTAAAGTCCCCTACTATTATTGTATTATTGTTGATGTGTTTCTTTGATTTTGTTATTAATTGGTTTATATAGTTGGCTGCTCCCACGTTAGGGGCATATATATTTAAAATTGTTAGATCTTCTTGTTGGACAGATCCTTTGAGTATGATATAGTGTCCTTCCTCATCTCATTATAGTCTTTGACTTAAAATCTAATTGATCTGATATAAGGATTGCCACTCCTGCTTTCTTCTGATGTCCATTGCATGGTAAATTCTTTTCCACCCCTTCACTTTAAATCTGGAGGTGTCTTCGGTTTTAAAATGAGTTTTTGTAGGCAACATATAGATGGGTTTTTGTTTTTTATCCATTTTGATACCCTGTGTCTTTTGATTGGGGGCATTTAGCCCATTAACATTCAGGGTAACTATTGAGAGATACGAGTTTAGTGCCATTGTATTGCCCGTAAGGTGACTGTTATTGTATATTGTTTCTGTTCCTTTCTGATCTACTACTTTTAGGGTCTCTCTTTGCTTATAGTACTCCTTTCAAAATTTCCTGTAGAGTTGGTTTGGTGTTTGCAAATTCTTTCAGTTTTTGTGTGTCCTGGAAGCTTTTAATCTCTCCTTCTATTTTCAATGATAGCCTAGCTGGATATAGTATTCTTGGCTGCATGTTTTTCTCGTTTAGTGTTCTGAATATATCATGCCAGCTCTTTCTGGCCTGCCAGGACTCTGTGGATAAGTCTGCTGCCAACCTAATATTTTATCCATTGTATGTTACAGACTTCTTTTCCCGGGCTGCTTTCAGGATTTTCTCTTTGTCATTAAGACTTGTAAATTTTACTATTAGGTGACGGGCTGTGCACCTATTCTTATTAATTTTGAGGGGTATTCTCTGCACCTCCTGGATTTTGATGCTTGTTCCCTTTGCCATATTGGGAAAATTCTCTTCAATAATTCTCTCCAATATACCTTCTGCTCCCCTCTCTCTTTCTTCTTCTTCTGGAATCCCAATTATTCTAATGTTGTTTCGTCTTATGGTGTCACTTATCTCTCGAATTCTCCCCTCGTGGTCCAGTACCTGTTTGTCCCTCTTTTGCTCAGCTTCTTTATTCTCTGTCATTTGGTCTTCTATATCACTAATTCATTCTTCTGCCTCATTTATCCTAGCAGTGAGAGCCTCCATTTTGATTGCACTTCATTAATAGCTTTTTTTTATTTCAACTTGGTTAGATTTTAGTTCTTTTATTTCTCCAGAAAGGGCTTTTATATCTCCCGAGAGGGTTTCTCTAATATCTTCCATGCATTTTTTGAGCCCAGCTAGAACTTTGAGAATTGTCATTCTGAACTCTAGATCTGACATATTACCAATGTCTGTATTGTTTAGGTCCCTAGTCTTTGGTACTGCCTCTTGTTCTTTTTTTTGTGGTGATTTTTTGCGCCGTGTCATTTTGTCCAGATAAGAGTATAAGAAGGAGCAAGTAAAGTACTAAAAGGGTGGCAACAACCCCAGGAAAATGTGCTTTAGCCAAATCAGAAGAGATCCCAAATCGTGAGGGGGGAGAAAGGGGATAAAAAGAGGTTCAGAAAGAAAAAAAAGAAAGAAACAATTAAGAAAAGAAAACAAATAAAGAAAAAATATAAAAAGGAAAAAATATATATATGTTAGATAAACTAGTTAAAAAACGTTAAAATAGAAAAGGGTAAAAGTTAAAAAAATAGCAGAAGAAGAGAAAAAAAATTGAAAAAGAAAAAATAAATAAATTAACTACAAGACTAAAGAATCCTGTGGAGAAAGCCATGAGTTCTGTGCTTTTCTTTCTCCTCCTCTAGAATTCTGCTGCTCTCCTTGGTATTGAAACTGCACTCCTTCCTACATGAACTTGGTTCTGGCTGGATTTCTTGTTGATCTTCTGGGGGAGGGGCCTGTTGTAGTGATTCTCAAGTGTATTTGCCCCAGGCGGAGTTGCACTGCTCTTACCAGGGGCCGGGCTGAGTAATGTGCTCGGGTTTGCTTTTGGGAGCTTTTGTTCCCTGAGTGCTTTCTGTAGATTTCTGGAGGACAGGAATGAAGATGGCAGCCTTCCAGTCTCCAGCCCAGTGGATCCAAGAGCCCGGGGCCCCACTCCTCAGTGCAACCTCAGAGAACAGCACCCAATTACTCCCGTCACCCTGGCCTCTGGCCACGCTCTGAGCTGACAGAGCCTGCGACTGGTTCAAGGTAACCCCAAGCTGAGAGCTCACTCCTTGGCTCTGTCTCTGTATTCAGCTTCCCCGTTCTAATACCTGTAAGCTCTGCGACACTCAGACACCCCCGATCCTTCTGTGACCCTGCGGGACCTGAGGCCACGCTGACCCTGCATGGGCTTCACCCCGGTTAAGCCTCTGGAGCGATGTCCCTCAGGGGAACAGACTTTTAAAAGTCCTGATTTTGTGCTCCATTGCTCGGCAGCTTGCCAGGAGCTGGCTCCTCCCCCCCACGGTCTATCTTCCCGTCGCTTGGGATTCACTTCTCTGCTAGTCCTACCTTTCAGAAAGTGGTTGATTTTTTGTTTCTTGAATTGCTGTTCTTCTTCTCTTCAATCTCCCATTGGATTTGTAGGTGTTTGAAATCTTTAGATAAGCTATCTAGCTGATCTCCTCCTACCTGAAGTAGTCTCAGCCTGCTGCTTCTCCACCATCTTGACTCCTCCTAACCTAACTTGATACCATATTCTTTGGGGAGATGTTTAATCCTCAGATCAGGAACTAGGCAGGATGAGGATGGAAGGCCTTGTCGTGTCAGAAACTAAAAAATTGGTCAAAACAGCCACAGGCACATCAGTGCACACCCAGCACACACAGGAATGTGTTTGCACATGCATGTGCACACACGCACACAATGACAGGGTGCGTGGAAGAGCTCGTGAGCCACCTTAAAATGCTCCAATTGGGTAAAACTGGAAAGACTTAAGGACCAAAAAAAAAAAAAGAGTAATATATAGGTTATAACTCAGCGTCTAAATAGCTGTCCATGATTCATATTGTTAACTGCTTGAGCAAATAAATAAATGGAGAAAGAAGAGACACCTTACCATGTAGAATACTTCCAAGAACATGTGACAATATTTGACCATGAAGAATTCCAGGCAGAATTCCCACTCAGTAAGTGTGGAAAAAGTCACTAGAGACAATGCATCTCAGAAAAGGTCAGAGTAAGAGAACCTTATGGAGACATCATGACTAAATGTAACAAAGAACCCCAAATGGATCTTAGAACAGAAAAATAGCACTACCTTAATTATTTTTTTCTTTTCTTTTTTCTTTTCTTTTTTTCTCGATAAGAGATACACTTTATTTATTTTTATTAGGTACAGTTAAGCAGCCTATATCACAACACAAGTTCTTGAAAATCACTAGTGTAAAGCTAAGAAATTCTACATTAAACTGGGGGCATTACTTGTTAATTGGTTGAACTGTGTCTCTAGCATCCATGTGACTGAGTTCTGACAGAGCCCATGTTTCTGGATGTGGCATTATTTGGAAATGGGGTTCCTGCAGATGTAATCAGCTAAAAGTAAGGCTTAATCATATATACCATACTCACTTTAAGCTTTGGTTTTCTTCTATTTGCTTGGAATGATGCTGAGATGAATCTGAATCATCTGAGTGTTTTAGATAAAGAGCCTAGGAATCAAACATTTATTCTCATTGAGAATCCTGTATTACACACACAAAAAAATATTCTGTCATCTTTGTACTGACAATCTGTAGGGAATTTACCAAATAAACATGATAGGCCTGAATATTAGTGAGGTATAAGATTCTGGTGTCCCCTTGGTTTAGGAGTAGAGAAATTCTGAAAAGATAGAGGTCCCTTATTCAGCACAATGGTTTATATGAATTCTTTTGGTGAGAACAATGATAAATCTGGACTAAGATAAAGAAAAAGAATCACAGGTACATTAGAGAGACACAAGACATAATAAATCCAAGGCTAACTATAATGCGTAGAGAAAACCCAGATTGGGATTTATGAACGGTGAATACATTTCGCTGAAAGCATTTCTCCTTGTGCCAAATGCAGACATCAAAGGCCAGGGCCTGTGCACTGGGGTTATGGGGTGTAACAGGAGACTCTCATAATACAGCAACAACATTAGCCGCAGTGTAGGGATGACCCACATAGATTTCTTGTTTTGTTTGTTTTGTTTTTAATTTTTTAAATTTATTTTCAGCGTAAGAGTATTCATTGTTTTTGCACCACACCCAGTGCTCCATGCAATCTGTCTCTTTTCCAATACCCACCACCTGGTTCCCCCAACCTCCCACCCCCCACGCCTTCAAAATCCTCAGGTTGTTTTTAAGAGTCCATAGTCTCTCATGGTTTACCTCCCCTTCCAATTTCCCTCAACTCCCTCTCCTCTCCAACTCCCCTTGTCCTCCATGCTATTTGTTATGCTCCACAAATAAGTGAAACCATATGATAATTGACTCTGCTTGACTTATTTCACTCAGCATAATCTCTTCCAGTCCCGACCATGTTGCTACAAAAGTTGCGTATTCATCTTTTCTAATGGAGGCATAATACTCCATAGTGTACATGGACCACATCTTTCTTATCCATTCGTCCGTTGAAGGGCATCTTGGTTCTTTCCACAGTTTGGCGACCGTGGCCATGGCTGCTATAAACATTGGGGTACAGATGGCCCTTCATTTCACTACATCGGTATCTTTGGGGTAAATACCCAGTAGTGCAATGGCAGGGTCATAGGGAAGCTCTATTTTTAATTCCCTGAGGAATCTCCACACTGTTCTCCAAAGAAGCTGCACCAACTTGCATTCCCACCAACAATGGAAGAGGGTTCCCCTTTCTCCACATCCCATCCAACACATGTTGTTTCCTGTCTTGCTAATTTTGGCCATTCTAACTGTTGTAAGGTGGTATCTCAATGTGGTTTTCATTTGAATCTCCCTGATGGCTAGTGATGATGAACATTTTATATGTGTCTGATAGCCATTTGTATGTCTTCAGTGGAGAAGTGTCTGTTCATATCTTCTGCCCATTTTTTGTCATGATTATCTGTTCTGTGTGTGTTGAGTTTGAGGAGTTCTTTATAGATCCTGGATATCAACCTTTTGTCTGTACTGTCATTTGCAAATATCTTTTCCCATTCTGTGGGTTGCCTCTGTTTTCTTGACTGTTTCCTTTGCTGTGCAGAAGCTTTTCATCTTGATGAAGTCCCAAAAGTTCGCCTTCACATTTGTTTCCTTTGCCTTTGGAGACATATCTTGAAAGAAGTTGCTGTGGCTGATATCGAAGAGGTTACTGCCTATGTTCTCCTCTAGGATTCTGATGGATTCCTGTCTCACGTTGAGGTCTTTTATCCATTTTGAGTTTATCTTTGTAAGATAAATGGTGTAAGACAATGGTCGAATTTCATTCTTCTACATATACTGTCTAGTTTTCCCAGACACCATTTATTGAAGAGACTGTCTTTTTTTCCACTGTATATTTTTTCCTGTTTTGTCGAAGATTATTTGCCCATAGAGTTGAGAGTCCATATCTGGGCTCTCTACTCTGTTGCATTTCTTATCAGGTATAAGCCAACAGTGAGTCATAGGAAACATGTGGCCTTGAACTTGGTTTGGATTGCAGACTGGTAGTGATGCCAGGCACCTGTGTTAAGCAAACTCTAATGTCAGGTAACACTGTTATATCCAGGAGCATAAACACTGTAAAATAAACCCTGTGTCTGTTGGCCTGAAAGTTATGAGTGACCTGGAGAAAGTGAATGTCTTTGTCTCCCACTCCAAGGAGAGGACCTACTCCTTCTCCTTCCCTGGGCACTGAAGTCACAAAGATCCATCTGTGAAACTCCTACTGTCTTCTAGGAGTTCTGTGAGGTGTGACAGCAGCAGGGTGTCCAGGGCTGAGTCAGAGGTGGCCTATTTGGACCAGCCCTGAGATGGCAGATGTCTGTGCTAAAACTCCAAGGAGCACACTTGACTGGCTTTCATTTACTAAGGCAAACAGGATCCCCTCAATAGTGTTACTGTCTCACACTTGTGCCCCAGGATCTGCAGGAGCTCTCGGACTGACTCCCTCCCTCACATCATGTTTCTCCCTCCAGCGCCATAGTGTCCTTCCTGAGGCCGGTCCCAGACAGATGGACCATTGCACAGAATTAGCCAGTTTGCATGAAGAATCTTGAGGAGGAACACCTTCAGGGGAGAGAAGAGTAGAAAACTGGGTAAGTGAGGTCTCAAGGCTAAAAGTGAGGCTTCAGCAGCTGATTTCTTGAAGCATCTCCCCACAGCCTGTGTCCTTTTCCCCTTCACCCTCTTCCATCAGAGGTTACTGAAGTCCTTCCAGCAAATGAAAGGATGTGAGGGACACCTACTTACCACATTTCCTCTTGGCATCCAGCACTATGGTCGTTCATGCTGTTCTTTCTACCATCTTCTTACCCTATTTCCAGGGTCTGAGGTCAGAGAGTGGTGGCATCACCATTTATAGTTTAGGCGTCTGTGTAAAAAATATATATATAATTAAATAAATATAAATATAAGTGTGTATATTTGTATGCATTAATGTGTATATAATATGCATAATATTATGTGGTTATATATTTGTATATATATGCATATACTATATACATACTGTATAGAATTAGTAATAAACATTGTTACTCAAACAAAGAGCAAGGTAGAAGGTATCATGGGAGAGTGGTAACAAACATGCAAGCAAATACTGAAATACTTAAAATTTAAGGAGGGTGTGGCCCAAACTCATTTCTAATCCTAGAAAAATCATGGCACAGACCCAAACATGATCAATACTAGATATGAAAATTCTTGAACTATCCTACCCTTGAATGTGGAGACACACATTCTTCAGCATATTAGCATGAAAAATCCATGGTGAATTGATACAATTCCCCTTGACAACCAGGGAGGAATTGAGCTGAAAGCAGGGTCTTTGAAGGGTCTCTGGAGGAGAGAAGATGGGGATTGTGGAGGGGCTGCAGACAGGAAGAGGTAAGAGTGATATGTTAGATGTCCCAATAAGTAGCTTAGGCTCTCAGTATCCATTCCTGACACACTGTGAGAGAGAAAGATCTGGTTTTTGGACACACTGGCAAGAGAGACAATCACATTCTAGTCTGTGGTAGGAAGCACACAACATGGTCATTCTTTGCTAAAGAGCAAAGATCAAAAAGAGCTCTTACCTGGGCCAGCCCACATCTTCCATGAACCACAAATTGAATTCCTTTTCTGCTCTCTGATGCTTCCTGAAATGTCATCGGCTCCTGAATACCTGGGTTCTTCTGTAATATCCTGTTGGCAGACCTACTATTCATCCCTGATAAAGGGAGGATAACAGAATTGCTTAATGGGTACACATTTTCTCTTGGAACTGTAAAAAGGGTCTGGGAATAGATAGCAGTGGTGGTGCACAGCACTGTGAGTATGCATATTATTGCTGAATCGTACACTTCAAGTGATTAAAATGTTGAATTTTACATTTATGCATATTTTACCACAATTAGAAAATTACTAACTTAGAGTTCAAAATATTTATATAAAAGCTATACTTACAAAAATTTCCAGGGGTGCCTGGGTGGTTCAGTGGGTTAAGCCTCTGCCTTTGGCTCAGGTCATGATCTCAGTGTCCTGGGATATAGTCCTGCATCTGGATCTCTGCTCATCAGGGAGCCAGCCTTTCCCTCTCTCTCTTCCTGCCTCTCTGCCTACTGGTGATTTCTCTTTCCATCAAATAAATAAAATCTTTTAAAAAATGGTTTCACTTATTTGTAGAGCATAAGAAATAACATGGAGGACAAGGGGAGATAGAGAGGAGAAGGGAGTTGAGGGAAATTGGAAGGGGCGGTAAACCATGAGAGACCATGGACTCTGAAAAACAATCTGAGGGTTTTGAAGGGGCGGGGGGTGAGAGATTGGGGGAAACAGGTGGTGGGTATTAGAGAGGGCATGGATTGCATGGAGCACTGGGTGTGGTGCAAAAGCAATGAATACTGTTACGTTGAAAAGAAATTAAAAAAATATTTTTTTTTCAGAGCTGAATATAACCTGATGATGCCACAAGCTTCTTTCTAATTAAGAAGTAATAGATTGGGGCACCTGGGTGGCTCAGTGGGTTAAAGCCTCTGCCTTTGGCTCAGGTCATGATCCCAGGGTCCTGGGATTGAGCCCCGCATTGGGCTCTCTGCTCAGTGGGGAGCCTGCTTCCTCCCCTCTCTCTGCCTGCTTCTCTGCCTACTTGTGATCTTTGTTAAAAAAAAATGTAATAGATTAAAAAATAGTGAAATTGAATCAGTAATCAACAAATTCCCACCAAACAAAAGGCCAGGATCAGAGGGCTTCACAGGCAAATTCTACCAAATGCTTAAAGAGGATTAATACGTATTCTCCTCAAACTATTCCAAAAACTAAAGCGAAAAGAGAACTTCCAAATTCATTTGATGAGGTCAGCATTATCCTGATAGAAAAACCAGATAACTACACCACAAAAAAAAAAAAAAAAAGAAGCTATAGGCCAATATCTCTGATGTATATGGGTGCAAAAATCCTCAACAAAATACCACAAACCACATCCAACAATACATTATAAATATCATTGAACATGATCAAATGAGATTTATTCCTAGGATGTAGGTGTGGATCAATATTAGCAAATTAATCAACATGATAAATTATATCAATAAGACAATGGATTATAAAAATAAAGAAGACTAGAGGAGCCTGGGTGGCTAAGTGGTTAAGCCTCTGCCTTTGGCTCGGACCTTGATCTCAGGGTCATGGGATTGAGCCCCACATTGGGCTTTCTGCTCAGCAGGGAGCCTGTTTCACTCTCTCTCTGCCTTCCTCTCTGCCTACTTGTGATCTCTGTCTGTCAATTAAATAAAATAAATCTTAAAAAAATAAGAAAGACAAAAAATCATGGGATTATTTCAATAGCTGGGGGAAAAAATTGATGAAGTCCAACATCCATTCATGATAAAGATCAACCACAAAATAGGGATAGAATGAACATAGGTCAACATAATAAAGGCCTTATATGAAAAACCCATTACAATTATAGTTAATGGAGAAATATTGAGAGCTTTTCCCCTAAGGTCAGGAAGAAGACAAGAATGTCTAATTTCACCACTGTTTTTCATCATAGTACTGGAAGTCTTAGCCAGAGCAATCAGACAACCTAAAGAAATGAAAGGCATCCAAACTCGTAAGGAAGAAGTAAAACTATCACTCTATGCAGATGATGTATATATACAAAACCCTAAAACTCCACAAAAAAAAGTACTAGAAATGATAAATGAATCCAGTCAAGTCATGGGAAACAAAATCAATATACAGAACACTGTTCAATTTTCATACACCAATAATGAAGCAGAAGAAAGAGAAATTAATAAAACAATCCTATTTACAATTGCATCAAAAACAATAAGATATCTAGGAATAAATATAACCAAAGAGGTAAATGACCTGTACTCCAAAAACCATAAAACAGTGAAGAAGGAGATTGAAGACAACACAAAGAAATGAAAAGATATTCTTTGCTCATGGATCGGAATAACAAATATTGTTAAACCTGGGGGCATCACATTACCCAATTTCAAGCTTTACTACAAAGCTGTGACCACCAAGACAGAATGGTACTGGCATAAAAACAGACACATAGACCAGTGGAACAGAGTAGAGGGCCCAGATATGGACCCTCAACTCTATGGGCAAATAATCTTCGACAAAACAGGAAAACATATACAGTGGAAAAAAGACAGTCTCTTCAATAAGTAGTGCTGGGAAAACTGGACAACTATATGTAGAAGAATGAAACTCAACCATTCTCTTACACTGTACACAAAGATAAACTCAAAATGGATAAAAGACCTCGACGTGAGACAGGAATCCATCAGAATCCTAGAGGAGAACATAGGCAATAATCACTTCAATATCAGCCACAGCAACTTCTTTCAAGATATGTCTCCAAAGGCAAAGAAAACAAATGTGAAGGCGAACTTTTGGGACTTCATCAAGATGAAAAGCTTCTGCACAGCAAAGGAAACAGTCAAGAAAACAAAGAGGCAACCCACGGAATGGGAAAAGATATTTGCAAATGACAGTACAGACAAAAGGTTGATATCCAGGATCTATAAAGAACTCCTCAAACTCAACACACACAAAACAGATAATCATGACAAAAATGGGCAGAAGATATGAACAGACACTTCTCCACTGAAGACATACAAATGGCTATCAGACACATATAAAATGTTCATCATCACTAGCCATCAGGGAGATTCAAATGAAAACCACATTGAGATACCACCTTACAACAGTTAGAATGGCCAAAATTAGCAAGACAGGAAACAACATGTGTTGGATGGGATGTGGAGAAAGGGGAACCCTCTTCCATTGTTGGTGGGAATGCAAGTTGGTGCAACTTCTTTGGAGAACAGTGTGGAGATTCCTCAGGGAATTAAAAATAGAGCTTCCCTATGACCCTGCCATTGCACTACTGGGTATTTACCCCAAAGATACCGATGTAGTGAAAAGAAGGGCCATCTGTACTCCAATGTTTATAGCAGCCATGGCCACGGTCGCCAAACTGTGGAAAGAACCAAGATGCCCTTCAATGGACGAATGGATAAGGAAGATATGGTCCATATACACTATGGAGTATTATGCCTCCATCAGAAAAGATGAACACGCAACTTTTGTAGCAACATGGACGGGTCTGGAAGAGATTATGCTGAGTGAAATAAGTCAAGTAGAGAGAGTCAATTATCATATGGTTTCACTTATTTGTGGAGCATAATAAATAGCATGGAGGACAAAGGGAGGTGGAGAGGAGAAGGGAGTTGAGGGAAATTGGAAGGGGAGGTGAACCATGAGAGACTATGGACTCTGAAAAACAACCTGAGGGTTTTGAAGGGGCGGGGGTGGGAGGTTGGGGGAACCAGACGGTGGGTATTAGAGAGGGCACGGATTGCATGGAGCACTGGGTGCGGTGCAAAAACAATGAATACTGTTATGCTAAAAAGAAATAAAAAATTAAAAAACTAAAAAAAAAAAAAAGACTATACCACCCTAAGCAATATACAGATTTAATGCAATTCGTATCAAAATAACACCAGCATTTTTCAAAGGACTAAAGCAAACAATACAAAAATTTGTATAGATTCACAAAAGTCCCAAATAGGGAAACAACCTTTAAAAAGAGAGAGAGAGAGAGACAGACAGACAGACAAAACTGGTGGTATCAGGGCACCTGGTGGCTCTGTGGTTGGGCCTCTAGCGTTGTCTCAGGTCATGATCTTAGGGTCCTTGGATCAAGCCCTGCATTGGGCTCTCTGCTCAGCAGGGAGCCTGCTTCCCCCCCTCTCTCTGCTTCCTCTCTGCCTACTTGTGATCTCTCTCTCTGTGTCAAATAAATAAATAAAATCTTTTAAGAAAGAACTGGAGGTATCAAAATTCCAGACTTGCAGTTATTTTAGGAAACTGCAATAATCACAACAGTATGCTACTGGCACCAACAAAAGACACATAAATCGATGGAACAAAATAGAAAACCCAGAAATAATCCCACAATTATATGGTCAATAAACCTTCAACAAAGGAGGGAAGGATATACTATGGGAAAAGACAATCTTCAATGAATGGTTTTGGTAAAACCAGACAGCTACATGCAGAATAATGACACTGGACCACACTCTTCCACCTCCCACAAAAATAAGGTCAAAACGGATTACAGACCTAAATGTGAGACCTGAAACAGTAAAAATTCTAATAGGGAGCACAAGCAGTAATCTCTCTGACATTGGTTGTAGCATCATTATTCTCGAGATGTCTTCTGAGGTAAGGGAAATAAATGCAAAAATAAACTATTGGGACTACATCCAAATAAAATCTGCACAGTGAAGGAAACCATCAGCACAACTAAAGGAAAACCTACTAAATATGAGAAGGTATTTGCAAATGACGTATTTGTTAAAGGGTTAATATCCAAAATATTTAAAGAACTTCATCAACTCAACACCAAAATCAAGTAAACCAATTAAAAATGGGCAGAAGACATGAAGAGACATTTCTCAAGGGAAGACACACAGATGCTCAACATCACTCATGAACAGGGAAATGCAAATCAAAACTACTTTGAGATATTACCTCACACCTGTCAGAGTGGCTACAAAGAAAAAACCAAGAAACAGCAAGTGTTGGCGAGGATGTGGACAAAAAGGAACCCTCATACACTATTGATGGGAATGCAAACTGGTGCACAGCCTATGGAAAAGAGAATGGAGATTCCTCAAAGTTAAAAATAGAACTCTCCATCCTACACCTGATACCTGCAGTACACTGAATGTTAACTAACTAGCAATTAAATAACACATTTTAAAAAAGAGATAAACAAAAATAAAGTCTCTGGGGAAAAATAATACTGCTCTTTGATCCAGTAAGCAGTATACTAGATTTTTTAAGATCACTTTTTTATTTATTTTCAGCATAACAGTATTCATTGTTTTTGTACCACACCCAATGCTCCATGCAATTTTTTAAAAGATTTTATTTATTTATTTGACAGACAGAGATCACAAGTAGGCAGAGTGGCAGGCAGAGAGAGGAGGAAGCAGGCCCTCTGCTGAGCAGAGGCCCCAATGCGGGGCTCCATCCCAGGAACCTGGGATCATGACCTGAGACAAAGGCAGAGCCTTTAACCCACTGAGCCATGCAGGTGACCACAATACTAGATATTTACCCAAAAAATATGAGAATACTAATTCAAAGGGGCACATGCACTGATAATTTTATTATATTATTCTGTTCAAGAGCCAAATAATGGAAATTTCCTTAGGGTCCAGTGATAGAAGAATGCACAAAGAAGATTTATTTATTTATTTATTTATTCATTTATTTATTTAATGTTTTACCACAAAATAAAATGAATACTTGTCATTTGCAACAACACGGATGGAGCTAGAGAGTATAACAGTAAGCTAAATAGGTCAGTCAGAGAAACACAAGTATTATATGATTGCACTTACGTGGAATTTAAGAAACCAAACAAATAAGCAAAGGAAAAGAGAGAGAGAGAGAGAGAAACCAAGAAACAGATTCTTTTTTTTTAAAGATTTTATTTATTTATTTGACAGAGATCCCAAGTAGGCAGAGAGGCAGGCAGAGAGAGAGAGGAGGAACAGTCTCCCCTCTGAGCAGAGAGCCCAATGCAGGGCTTGATCCCAGGACCCTGAGATCATGACCCAAGCTGAAGGCAGAGGCTTTAATGCACTGAGCCACCCAGGCACCCCAAGAAACAGACTCTTAACTGTAGAGAACTGATTGTTACCGGGGGTGGGGTAAGAGGGGTTTGTGTGAGACAGGTGATGGGGATTAAAGAGTACACTTATCGTGATGAGCCCCGAATAATGTATAGAAATGTTGAATCACTATCTTACACACCTGAAACTGGCATAACACTGTATGTTAACTATACAGTAATTAAAATTAAAAATAAAACTTAAATTAAGAACAAAATGTGAGAGAATAATCTGTCCTCCATTTCTAGTGTCAGATCCATTTCTTGCCTGTCCTTGCCTGTGACCAACACCAGCTCACATATAGCTTCCACTGTCATATGTGCTATGAATATCAGAATGCCCGGAGCTAGTACCTAGGCCAAACCTTATGGGAGCAGTTAACTGTAGTGGTTGATCTCTATGGGATCCAACAACAAGCTCTAAAGAAGATGCGGTGAATAGGCTTAGAGTTCTTAGGCATGAGGAAAAGTTGGTGAATGACACAGTCATTGGGAGGCCATTACTGTATGACAACAGTGCAGCCCTTGCACTATTCAGATCTCCTAGCTTCACAGAGTCCTGAGAATAGCTGCTCCTAGATACTCTTTGACCACCTTTATCACATGTAACTTGCTAGACTTCTTTCAGTGTAGTGAATGACAGGTCCTGCTGCAGAAGTTAAATTCAAGGACACATTCAGTGCAAATATCTGTGATCCCCCACTACCCATTCTAGTTTTGCCTCAAATTCGGTGACCATCAGGGCTGGTCCAGGTGGCATACCTGGTGAGGTTCCTCAGCCCTTATACTTAAGAAATCCGAGCCTGATCACCTTGTTTTCCTTAGAGCTTGTTGTTGGACCCCAGAGAGGTCAAACACAACAATTCACTGAGCCCATAAAGAATGGTCTACATATTACCTCCAGGTTTGTGTGTTGTGGTCCCAGCAGGGCAACACATGGTTATGATTCTCACTAGGGTTTGAGTCTGAGTGCACACTGTCTCCTGGGGAACCACAGGCCAGGTCTCACTAAGCCAGCTCCACACCTTCCCAAGATGAGCTTTCCAGGCAGGGGTCAGGTTCAGGGTTCAGTCTGAAGCTGGCCAGCCAGGGGGAGAAAGCTGGTTTGAGTAAAGTGTCCTTCCCTCCCCTTGAGTGGCTGGAGACAATAAGAAAAACTCAGGGAGCCCAGTAGTAGCAAGGGGCATTCAGGAGGTGCTGCTGTGTGGGGATTTCCACAATGGCTGAGGTTCCTCTTCTGGTTCTGGCTCCTTCACAGGTAGTTAGAGGCCAAGAATCATGACTGGAAAAGCGATGACTCTGGAACCTGCTACAGGTCCTGTCCACTGACTGCTCTCTCTTGTCCCATGTCCCTCTCCTGAGTTCAGGGCCCTGGGCTTGGTCAGTGCTCACTCAGCCATCTGCAGTGTCCAAGCCCGTGGGTCAGATTGTCACCATCTCCTGCACTGGCAGCAGCAGCAATGTTGGGGCTGGAGGTGTGTCCTGGATCTAGCAGCTCTTGGGCAGTACCCCCAGAGTTGTCATCTATGGTAGCAATGCTCAGCCCCTGGGGGTCCTGGACTGATTCTCAGGGAGAATCACAACTTCCCTGAGCATCTCTGGGCTCCAGGCTGAGGACAAGACTGATTATTCCTGTTCAGTGTGAGACAGCAGTTTCGGAGCTCACACAGTGCTCCTGGTCCATGGCAAAGTGAGACCCAAAGCCCCTCAGTGATGGGGCTTTCCGAGAAGTCTTCACACCTTGGCCAACACAGCTGTTTATTTTGTTTATTTTGCCTACCAGTGGTGTCTTAGCTGAGTTCCAAGGAAACCTGTCAAAGAAAGTGCCCTTGTCCTTTAAACTTCTGCCCTTAAACCCAGCCCTTGTCCACAAAATATTATCTGATTTACTTACACTGAGAAGGTTTAACTGGATACTGAGGACCGGCTATTGTGGGAACTGTCATCATGTTGGGTCAGGATCAGACCCAGAGTCCAGCTGTGCCTGATCACAATAGATGACTACAGAGATCTGTACCCCCACACCTTTAGGTGAACTCCGAATATGTGCCAGGCAAGGCACTCTGACATAGACACAGCTTGAGCATGCTAGGGACAGTCTGTGTCCTCATGTTCCTGAAAAGGTCGTGGGAGAGAAGGAAGATTCACAAGTATTAACATCAGTGGAAATAAGAAGTTACTAGACTATGAGGAGGAGTGAGGTCAGTGGGCATTGGAGGGGCTTACAGGGAGCCCCAGAATTGGATGTGCTGTGATGATGTCTCTGGACTATATTGATGATGAGGAGCAGGAGGGGAGCATGAAGTCAGAGACTGGGTGGGGACTGTGGACAGTGTCCTTGTCACACTAGGAGTCCTTGATGAGTAGTGGCAGCTGAGGCAGGGAAGGAGGATCAGGATCCCCATGACATGGAGGAAGCAGGGACTGAGGATGAAGATGGAAAGGAAAAGGAGCAGTTGTGAGGTCTTGGGAACAGTGAGTAGAGGGGGATCCTTTCTATGGAAGAGTGGGAGGACCCTTCTCTGATGCAGAGTGACTTCTATCTTTGGTTTTGAGGAAACAGGATAGGCCTGACCCAGGAGAATGTGGATCAAATTTCCAGGAATGTAGTTGTTTGCTCACCTTCCTGTCACTCTTGATGAACTTCACCCATGCCTGTTGAAAATCAGAACTGTTACAAGAATGTCATGTGGGAATGACCTCAGTCCTTTTTCTATGAACACACATAGTAAACATAATGGAAAGTGCATTGAACTAGGCACAGCCCCCCCACCCCCCCATCATACAGGAGAGAGCCTCATCCCGCAGGGAATCAGCCTGGTCCTTACAGTGTTGTACATGGACTGTTCTCTCAGGGGAAGGAGGTACAGTTGGTCATGGCGGTCCTGCATCAACATGCATATGTCCAGGGTGGCTACAGAGCTTGGGCTAAAATGGCAGGAAGCTGAATGGCCAGGTTTCAGAAGAAGCCAATGTCAACAGGGATGCTGGGTGTTCTGATTCTCTGTGAGGCCCTCTCTTCCCTCCTAGACCCCAGCATCTCCAGCTGTAGCCTGGCTTCCTACCATTCTGATGGTCTCTTCACAGAGCAGTTCCAGGCCAGGCCAGGCTCACTCCCACCCACAGGGCTTGATCTGAAATTCAGGTAGTTTCATGTGAGGAAGAACACAAAATAAATTCTTCATGATGGAATTCCTCTGTCCACTTGCATCTTGCTCACACCCAGAGCTGGACACACTGCTGGCCAGGGGTTTTTCCTGGCCAAACACAAATCAAGTCAAGTCTGCTCCATAGAATTCCAGAATTTTTCTAGTTAAAAATTGTGTCTTTATAATATGTTGTTAAATGGGATCTATCTTTTTCTGTTTTGTTGTTGTCGTCACTGTTAATGTCTGTTTATTTTGTTTTAGTTGATCTTTCTGGGAAAATCATGATGAACTGTGGTTTTCAGGCATAAGCATGACAATTGTTCTTATTTTTATCAACCCACATAAAACTCATTCTTGAATGTGGACTATATTTTTATCAAACCCTGTATTTGGAACGCTGTTCTTAACAACCACCACACACCAGGCTTTCTTGGGAACAGAGCCTGTTCGAGGAATGCAGAATTCTCAGAGTGGCACCTGAGTGACTCAGTCATCAAACTTCTGCCTTTGGCTCAGGCCATGATCCTGGGGTCCTGGGATAGAGTCCCGCCTCCAACTCCCTGCTCAGCTGGGAGGTTGATTCTCTTCCTATCTGCTGCTCCCCCTGCTTGTTCTCTCTCTCTCTCTCTCTCTCTGCCCATCAAATAAGTAAATAAAATCATTGAAAAAATATTTCAGAGTGGCACCTGGGTGGCTCAATCGTTAAGTGTCTGCCTTTGGCTGGGATCAAGCCCCATGTTGGACTCCCTGTTCAGTGGAACCCTGCCTCTCTCTCTCCCACTCACTCTACTTGTGTTCCCTCTCTCACTGTCTCTCTCTGTCAAATAAATAAATAAAATCTTAAAAAAATAAAATGAATTGCTTCCAAGAACATCCTTTGTCAAGGCTCCCTGCATATCAGTGTCCTGTACTCTAGAAGAGATTCCTAGGAGTAAGTCACTGGATGACTATGGATGTCGATGTCTGTGGTCCTTGAGTGTGTGAGGTCATTGACAGATGGTGAAGATTCACCCAGCATCACCCAGTGGGGATGCACACCTGGACTCTTCCCATGACCTCCCATGCCTACAGCGAGGCTCTGTCTCCCCTCAGTGCTGCAGGGGATCCACAGAGACAGGGAGCCCTGGTCATGAAGAGATCACATGTAAGGAAAGAATGTCTGTCCTGCACAGGAAGGATTGCGTCCATGTTGACCTGCATTGCTCATCACACTGTTACCTTATATGTGCACAGTATTTATTTGTTAACTATCCATCCATGCATCTGGAAGATAAAATTATAGTTATTTCTATTTTATTTTATTTTATTAATTTTACTTTTTAAATGTATTTTATTTTATTTCATTTTGTTCACAGTTTTTAAATATTTTTAATTTAAATTCAATTAGTCAATGTATAGTACAGCATTAATTTTTGATATAATGTTCAATGATTTATTAGTTGAGTATAACACCCAGTATTTACTTTTTTTTAAATGTATTTATTTATTTGACAGACGGAGATCACAAGTAGGCAGAGAAGCAGGCGGGGGTGGGGACAGGTTCCCTGCTGAGCAGAGAGCCCAATGCAGTGTTGGATCCCAGCACCTGAGGCCATGACCTGAGCTGAAGGCAGAGGCTTAACCCCTGAGCCATCCAGACTCCCCACCCAGTATTTCAATGTTAAAAACCAGATTTATCTCATCAAGAACAATCAAATTCTTTCAATTGTTCCCTCATTATCTCTATACATTACCCGCTTGTTCTGTGTATGCAGGTAAGTCTCTGTACTTAGGACCCCTTTGCGTGAACTCATGAGCCATCTCTGTCATTGGATGCATGAGAGGTGCCTTTCCATTGAGAATTCAGAAAGACGAATCACCTTATCCCCTAGGTGCATTTCTGTTATAAGTAGGGTGGGTAAATATATATATATATATATATATATATATATATATATATATATATATATGTAATAATTACTTCACAAATGGAAATTATTGGATAATCACAAAAATCTAAGTTTGAATGTGTGTTCTATTAATTGAAAACCAATCACACACATGCTTATAATCAGTTTATGGCAACTCGCCACCGGGAGGTAAGGAACATAGATAAAATTCACGGAATAAGTGAAAATTTTAGGACAACTATGAAACAGTTGCCACATCTCTAACAAAGTCAGTGTTGTTCGTGGTATGAAATGCTATGGTACCCATGCCAATTACAACTGATCCAGCCCACATCTCTATGTGTGTGAGAGAGAGATGGAGACAGAGAGAGAGGGAGGATAAGACAAAGAGAACAGAAGACAGTACAAGTTTCTGAATG
Organism: Lontra canadensis; assembly: GCF_010015895.1. Lineage (NCBI taxonomy): Eukaryota > Metazoa > Chordata > Mammalia > Carnivora > Mustelidae > Lontra > Lontra canadensis. The sequence goes on from NW_022631081.1 coordinate 6,933,470, forward strand.
TTTTCCATGAGAAGGTGATGCTGGGAACAGTTAGAGGCAGCTGTGTGGGTTCCCAGCCATCTCTCATGACACCTCCTTAGATCAGGTCATCACCAAATATCTTTGTTATCTAATGGGTGGTCCATGCCATGTTTTCTGATGACGGTCCACCCAGAGCAGAGGAAGGCATAAAACCCTCCTTTACCTGTAACTCAGTCTGGCTCAGGTACTCAAAGCCCACTTTTGAGGTCTCCAGGGAGCCCCTCTTTCATCTCCCTTCCCTCCTCAATCTGTGCTTCCTCCAGATCCCAGGGAATAATCTGAAGGAAGGGATCTTCTCTGATCAGAGTGAGGGAAGGGATAAATGTATCTGTATTTCATATGTTTTTTAATTGGTCAAAAGCTCTTTCAACAATAATTGGGGCAATATGATCTTTTCTCCTAATGTAATAATATGACATGTGATATAGAACGTGTTCTTAATATGGAACACAACTTGTGTTATTGGAACAAATAATGCTTAATAATGGTGTTTCAGTTTATTAATATGGTACTGATGTCCCTTCATTAATATTTTATATACAACATTTGTATCAATATTTAATGTTACTGGTGTGTAATTTTAATTTCTGTAAAATGTAATTTGGAACATGTGTTTATCAGTGTTATAACTCTTTGAGAAGAACGAGGGGACATTTCATCCTTTTCAATGTTATGAAAAGAATATGAAACAAAGAAATTGGAACCATCTCATCTCAGGTTTGTTAGATGATTTTTGTTAAAATGTCTGTATCTTGATAAAGTCCCAAAAGTTCATTTTCGCTTTTGTTTCCTTTGCCTTTGGAGACTTATCTTGAAAGAAGTTGCTATGGCTGATATCAAATGGTTACTGCCCATATTCTCCTCTAGGATTCTGATGGATTCCTGTCTCACGTTGAGGTCTTTTATCCATTTTGAGTTTATCTTTGTGTATGGTGTAAGAGAATGGTAGAGTTTCATTCTTCTACATATAACTGTCCAGTTTTCCCAGCACCATTTATTGAAGAGACTGTCTTTTTTCCACTGTATATTTTTTCCTGTTTTGTCAAAGATTATATGACCATAGAGTTGAGGGTCCTTATCTGGGCTCTCTACTCTGTTCCACTGGTCTATGTGTCTGTTTTTATGCCAGTACCATGCTGTCTTGGTGATCACAGCTTTGTAGTAAAGCTTGAAATCAGGTAACATGATGCCCCCAGTTTTATTTTTGTTTTTCAACATTTCCTTAGCGATTCGGGGTCTCTTCTGGTTCCATACAAATTTTTGGATTATTTGCTCCAGCTCTTTGAAAAATACAGGTGGAATTTTGATTGAAATGGCATTAAAAGTATAGATTGCTCTAGGCAGTATAAACATTTTAACAATGTTAATTCTTCCGATCCAAGAGCATGGAATGGTCTTCCATCTTTTTGTGTCTTCTTCAATTACTTTCATGAGTGTTCTGTAGTTCCTCAAGTACAGATCCTTTACCACTTTGGTTAGGTTTATTACCAGGTATCTTACGGTTCCTGGTGCTATAGTAAATGGAATCGATTCTCTAATTTCCCTTTCTGTATTTTCATTGTTAGTGTATAAGAAAGCCACGATTTCTGTACATTGGGGAGTTAGGAGAAGGGAGTTGGGGGAAATTGGAAGGGGAGGTGAACAATGAGAGACTATGGACTCTGAAAAACAATCTGAAGGGTTTGAAGAGGGGGGGATGGGAGGTTGGGGGAACAGGTGGTGGGTATTAGAGAGGGCACAGATTGCATGGAGCACTGGGTGTGGTACAAAAACAATGAATACTGTTATGTTGAAAATAAATTAAAAATGTCAGTATCTTATGCATTTCTGTGGAGTGCTTCTATAACTACATTTTCCATTTTCCTATTAAAATTGTCCTATTCACTCAAATTAGTTGTAATAGAACTAATTTTTTATCTTCCTTTTGAGACCTGGAGATGCAGAGGTGTGGGACTTGTGTCTACACAGATGAAAATGAACAGATGCCTCACACTCCTTATGACTCAATGTGTGATTCAGTGGAATCACTATTGGAGTGAATCTGGAACAAAATTCCCCTTCCTTATGTAAATTTTATCCTTGTGCAAGAGAAGTTGCCTTCCAGACCACAACTTTATCTCCAAGCTTCAAGACACTGGAATGTCTTACAGAGACCCTGCTCTGGGATGGATCTGCATGGAGATCACTCTCCGTGGAGAAGACATAATATGTATGGGCGACACTTGTCCCCTTGGTTGGCCTCTACATGAAAGTCTTACTGAGGGTACATGGGGATATTCTCATTCTCTGTCTCTCTTTGTCTCTGTCTTACACACACACACACACACACACACACACACACACACACATGCACCTCCTATCTCTGAGTTTATAGTATCCTAGGCTCTGCAATTTCCAGGCTACTCTATCTCTCCAGAAGTAAGGCTCAACCTAGCTCACGCAACTGTCTTCAGTGTTATAATCTCTATAATGCAGAATCCCCATCATCAGGGAAAACCAGGGACTTGAGCGTGACTCAGCTCCTGACACCAATGGAGCCGGGATGTGCCCTGAACTCCTGCTCTCCTTTGTTGAGGCTGATGTTCAGGAATCCCACGGGGAGTCTTTCTCAATGAGGGGGGGGGGTTCCAACCCCAACCATCTCAGGGATCCAGTCAGTGCTTGAAACTGATCAGTACACTGATTCTGGGATAGCAGCATCAGTGCTCAAGACCCATGGAGGTGTGACACAGTCAACTGCCTGTGTTCTCAGGGTTAGACTCTCCCTCCCTCCTTTACCCCAGTGACACAGCTAGCCTGGACATCTGCTGAAAATTCTTCAGTCCAAACCCAGTACCACAGCACCTGTGACTTCAGGGACAGAGTTCCCCTTATCTCTACCTCTCCTAAACTCACATGTGAGACCTTTGACAGGAAATTCTGGGTTGGGATGACCTTGAGTAATAGAAATTCATTTTTCTATTCATGGGTGGCTGAACGAACAATTGCTCTGTCCTGAATGTTCTGGACTTAAGGTGTATGTACTGCAGCTGTGCCCACCCCTGAATCAAGTCTGACTTGATTCCATCCTAGAAGCTCTGTCCATCAGTGAGATGTCTCTGAGAGTCATAAGGAGCAGGTTCCTCATGGAATTTCACTGGGCACCATATCCAGCTTTTTTACTTGCAGAAATAGGATACAAAACTTAAAATAAAATATACATATTTGCAGAATTGCAATGAAAATCAAGCTATAGTAGTAAAAGATCATAGACTCTTATTGAACTGAAAAGAGGAGACATGCACTTGCAATTTGTTGTTCCTTTTCCTATTTTTTTGAGATTTTTCTTGTTCACTTGAGAGAGAGATAGAGATAGAGATAGAGATAGAGAGAGAGAGAGAGAGAGAGAGAGAAAGAGTGAATATGCAAGGGGAGATGCAGAGGGAGAGGGAGAAGCAGGCTCCCCACTGAGCTGGGAGCCAGACAAGAGGCTCAATCCCAGGCCCTGGAAATCATGACCTGAGCCAAAGGCAGACACTTAACCATCTGAGCCACACAGACATCCCTGTACCATCTATGTTTTTAACCTCAATTTCCATCCATATTATTCTGCAATAAGCACAGATCGAAGAGAAGTATGCCAGCAGTTTACTGCATCTTCACAATGACATTAGCACTGATATGTAATCAGTTTGAAAGAAGTGATCTAGGTGTAACATTAACATGCACCTATTTTATGCATGTGGTTGGCTTGGTGGTAACTAATACATGAACTCTGTCACTGGAAACCTGTAAGAGCATCTAGAGTTGTCACTTATGCCCTCCTAGAACCTCTGGAAGATTTGCCCTCTATGCTTTGAGGTAAATTTTATACACATACTCATGTATCAGGGCTCCTGCACACCTGTGTTTGTGTGCTTTGAGGACAGATGCTAGGAGGGATCAACTGACCACAGTGTGTGAGGAACTTTTGTCTCAACAGGAGGAAACACTGACAGGTGAAAAAGATATTGTGTGTTACCCCTCTGGAAATGCACAGAGGGGCTTCTACCCACAATGTGGAGAGAAGTGCTTCTCATCTCCTCATTGCTGCAGGAACCTCATAGGTAGGAGACCTTTGGAAGCTGGGAAGAATCACATAGAAGGGAAGAGCCAGTATCTTGCCCAGAAGAGACCATATGTCCGTGGAAATCCAGCACTGCTCTGTATTTGATCCTAACATGAAAAAAAAGTTTGTGTAGAGACAGCGTCTCAGTCCTCACCCATGGTCAGCCAAATGAGCTATGGAAAGTCTCAACCTGAGGAGTCTGAGTAGAGCACAAAGTCTGTCCTGAGGTGATGGGAGGACACATAAGGGGACACAAGGCCTGGACCTAATACAGGGGGCAGCGATCAGAGAAGTGAGGAGGCAGAAGTCACGCCTCATGGACTCTGTTGATGATTTCACCAGCTCCAGCCCAGTGTCACCATGTGTCTTGCATACAGCAGAGGACACAGGTGCTCCCCAGTCACAGAGCATAGAGCTCCTGTCTCCCTACCTCTTGCAGGTGCTCCTGTGTCATCCTTTGTGTAAAGCCCTCTCAAACTTCTAGTACCTTCTTTTGCTCAGCTGGTTCCGAAGCTTTGGTCAAAATATGGGTTTGCCCAGCTTTAAGAAATGTGAAGATTTGCAAAGAGAACCCCCACATACACCCTGAGGATCAGGGGGGCACACAAGAAGTTTTGGTGGGCTCAGGTACGGCTGTGCAGCTCAGAAAGCAGAGTCTGGGGTGTCTCTACTGAGTCCTGGGCTCCTCTGCTCCTCCCTCCCATCACTCACTGCACAGGGGATTTCCAAATGCATCTTGTGGGGGGGTGGAGCAAAAATAACACCTGTTTGAGATCTACCAAGTAAAATAGTATATTCTTAGCCATTAGCAGACATTGCTTTATGGCCTCATTATGCCCTTCAAAGGACAGAGGCCAGATGAGAAAAGAAAATTGTACAAATTTATGTCACTGGACAAAGTCCAGACTTGTGACTCAGTAAATTGGTACCAGGTCTTCTCTCATGCGAGTCTTCAGGGACTAAATACATCCTCTTACAGGGAAATGGTTTTAGACAATTAGCAATGACAACCCATATCCATGAAATACATTTCTCCACATTTTGCTTTCTAATACCACTCTGCTGGGAAGAGGTGTAGACTTCTTTGGAGAAAGATTTAATTTCCAGGGGTACCTGGGTGGCTCAGGAGGTTGATCCTGGTTTTTTGGGACCCAGCCCCCCATTAAGCCACATCAAGCTCCCTGCTTATTGGGGAGCCAGCTTCTTCCCCTCCCTCTGTCCCACTCCTTTCTTGTGTTCTCTTACTTGCTCTCTCTGAAAAAAAAATAAATGAAATCCCCCCAAAATGATTTAATATCCAGATCAGGAATTTCACAGGATGAGCATGGAACACCTTCTAGTTTCAGACAGTAAAGAATCCTTCAAAACAAAAACAAATGAACCAGTGAAACTCCACCACACAAATGGTTGAATGTGTGTGTGCACGTGCATGCACACACACACACACACACACACACACACACACACAGGGTCAGCTGTGCAAGGAGCTCCCAAGTCAACATAAAGGGTTCTCACTGGGAAAAACTGGAAAGATTTGAGGACCCAATAAATGTAAGCATATAGGGCTGTATCAAGTTTAACTAGATGTCTGTGATCCATGTTGTTCACTGGTTGTATAAATGAATAAATGAAAGGAGAAAAGATACATTCCTCTGCAGAGATTTCAAAGAACAGAGATTTCAATTTACAGTGTTTGGGTGTCCGTGTACAAAGTAAAAATAGAACTACATGTGCATATATATATATATCTATATATATATATATACATATGAATGAGCATATATGATATTTATAATATTGTATGCCACTATATTTGTATGTTTATACAGTATGTATATATCACATATAATGTGTGGTATATAATCAGTAATAAAATATCTTCACTCAGACAAAAAGCAAAACAGAAGGCATCATGAGAGAATGCTAACAAATATGCAAGACAATTTCCAAGAACTTTTAAATAGAGAGCAAAATCATTTCTAATCTCAGAAAATCCGTGACACACAACCCAAGAGGAACAGTATTAGATATGAAAATTCTAGGACAATTCCATGTGTTAATATGGACACATTGCTTGAGCATATTAGTGATAAGAATCCAACACTGATCAGTACCATTCCCCTTGACCTCCAGGGAAGAGTGGACTGAAAGCATGGCCTTTGTGTGCTCTCTGGAGGTGAGCTTACAGAGAATGTGAAGGGGACTGCAGATAACAAGAGGTAATGAGTAAAGTATCCAGTGTCCTAGTAAGAGTCTCAGGCTCTCAGTGTGGATTCCTTAAGGACTTTGGGAAAGGAAGATGGGGATGCTGAACACACTGAAAAAGACACAATGCCATTAAAGTGGAACCATGCATCAGTCAGTTATTGCATGTGAGCTGCCTTTGGGAGAATTAGTGACCATCAGTGATCGCTTACCCAAGGACAAGATCCTTAAAGTGGCTCAATAGAGACATATTGGTGAATGATGCAGCCACAGGGAGGCCACCACTGTATTATGGCAACACAGACTTTGCACTGTTCAGGTCCCCTGACATCATAGCAGGCATCCTCAGAACAGCTCCTCCTGGATGCTTTTTAATCACATTCAGTATAGGAAGCTTGCAAGGCATCATTCAGTGGTGGGCAGCATACAACATGGTCATTCTTAGATCAAACAGACCTCTTGCTTAGGTCAAACCACATCTTCCAAGGGCCACCAGCAGAGCTGCTCTCTGCTCCTTTCTGCATTGTCATGGGCTCCTGGATCCTTGGATTTTTCTGTAATACCTAATTTGAAAATTATTCCATTCACTTCTGGATAAAGGGGAATGGCAGGATTATTTAAGGAGTACACAATTCCTGTTTGGAATTATGAGAAAGGTCTGGAAATGGATAGTGTTGGTGGTGCAAAGCATTTTGAGTATGCAGAGTGCCACTGAATTATACAGTTAAAGTGATTAAAGTTTTGAAATTTACACTTATGCATATTTTGCTATAATTAGAAATTAATATTTACTAATTAGCAATTAGTAATTAGAAAATTACTAGTTCAAAGTCCAAACTTTAAGAAAAAGTTATTATCCCAAATAATAACTTTGTTGTATTCAACAACCCAATGACACCATATGATGAGATAAACTAATCTGTACTACAGTACCTCTATGATTTATCTCTTGCCTGTCCCTGGTGTGATCCACATCTGCTCATGTTAGCTTCCACTGTCACTTGTGCTACTAACATCAGGAGGCTGATATTGTTACCTAGGTCAGTCTTTAGGAAGTGGATGAAATGCTGTGGTTGACCTCCATGGGAACCAAAAATACAGCTCAAAGAAGACAAGTTGAATGGGCTTGATCTTCTCAGGAATGGGGGTTGTAGAAGTCTACCAAATGTGCCACCTTGACCAGACCAGCTCACCAAGCTGGAGGTGAATGTGGAATGGGTAGTAGAGGAAAAAGCCTCTTGGAATTGTGTGTATCCTTGAGATTAACTTCAGCAGCAGGGCCTGTCATTTACACCACTGAATGATGCCTTGCAAGCTTCCTATACTGAATGTGATTAAAAAGCATCCAGGAGGAGCTGTTCTGAGGATGCCTGCTATGATGTCAGGGGACCTGAACAGTGCAAAGTCTGTGTTGCCATAATACAGTGGTGGCCTCCCTGTGGCTGCATCATTCACCAATATGTCTCTACTGAGCCCCTTTAAGGATCTTGTCCTTGGGTAAGTGATCACTGATGGTCACTAATTCTTCCAAAGCCAGCCCACATGCAATAACTGACTGATGCATGGTTCCATGAGTTAGTCCTCTAATATCCCCCTTCAGGACTCTAAAAGGCATCCAAGCTCCAGACTTACCACAGAAGGAACTGAGTTTGTTGCAACTATATCACAGTGCAAGTGTTTCCTCTGCACTGTTATGCACCACTTACTCCTGAACAGTTTGTGAGTTCTGAGATTTCTCCCCATGATCCCAGTGGATAAAATAATCTCATAGAATGCTACTCGGGAAATGATAGGGACCAGCAGTGTCTGACACTGAGAGGAAAATGGCCTGGAGGTGGCTCCTCCATGAACCATGAAGGTCTGGTGAGTTTGTTGCAAGAGTCTTCAGGGACAGGGAGAGGCATGTTCACCGTCCCCATGCCTGTGGGGAGTAAACATTCAGTTTGGATACCTCTCTCCTTATTTCAGGGAAGTCACAACTAACCTGTGACACAGATCAGCCTGTAGTAAAGGATTGGAACAATGAGGAAACATGAGAGAGAGTCTTCTTTTTTGCATATTTGTTTCTACTGCAAATCGAAACTCATCTAGGGAAATGTCTATTTTTTATTTTAAAAAGAATGTTCTCAATAATAAAGCATCTATGTAAAAATGCAAATAATATGAACAGTCAAAGATGACATACAGATGGCAAACACACTTGAGAAAAAATGTTCAGCATCATATGTCAGTAGAGAATTGTAAAATAATACAGCATTGAAATAGTGTTACATACCCATTAAAATGGCCAAAATCCCAAAAACAGATGACATCAAAGTCTGTCCAGGACATGGAGTGACAGGAACCCTCTTTCAATGGTTGGGGGAATGCAGGTTGATGCAGTCACTTTAGAAAAGGGCTTGGCTGTTTCTTTAAAAGTAAAGATTTTCTAGCCTGAACAATCCATCCACCATATCCCTTGGTATTTACCTAAAGGAGTTGAAAACAAGGTGAACAAAAAAACCTGCAGAGAGATGTTGACAGTGGCTTTATTCATAACTGTCCAAATCTGGAAGCAGCCAACTGAGATGAATTTTTGGAGGTGATGGAGGAATAAACTGGGGTATTCCCAAATAATGGAATAATGATCATCAATAAGAAAATCTGAGCCATCAAGACATGAAAAAAATGTAGAGAACATTTAGATCCGCATTGCTTAGTGAAAGAGCCAACCTGAAATGGCTGGACTCTGTATGACCCCAACCATTAAACATTCTCAAAAAAGAAAAGAGAATAGAAGAGAAGAGAGCAAAAGAAAAGAAAAGAAAAGAAAAGAAAAGAAAAGAAAAGAAAAGAAAAGAAAAGAAAAGAGAAAATCTAGGGATGCCTGAGGGGCTTGGCTGGTTTTGTGTCCAACTCAGTTTTGTCTTGGATTATGATTCCAGGGTCATGGGATTGGGTCACGTGTTGGACAGGTGAAGTGTGACATTGTTCTTTTGCTCCCTGAAATGGGTTTGCTGGTAACACCCTTCCTCACCACAATAGTAGAGATAGCACTGGAGTAGTGCAGACAGTCAGAGACAGACCTCAGTGAGGAGCCATAGCAGGGAATTCTGAGCTGAGTGTGGCCATGAGTCTGAGGCATAAGGAGGACCCTTGCATGGCCTCCATCCATAGATAGTGGTCAGGGGATCCACAGCAGTGGAGATGAGGTGTTCTCTTCTCTGGGCTCCAGATCCCTCATCCCAGATGGAGGGAGGGACAGGGCTGGGACAGAAGAGCACTATGAGACTATTCTCAGGCTCCATGGGGCGATGGCAGCTAGAAAAGCATCCCCTGCCTGAATGAGGGTGCAGTGTCTAGCTCAGTGTTCAGGTTGGTCCTCCTATCCCACTCCCCATGACAGATACCAAGCAGAGGAAATGGAGTTGAGGGGCAGGGATCAGAATGCAGTGGTCCTTCCACTGGGAGCTGAGGGGTATGAGAGAGAGCATACTGCTATGCCTTCCTGTGGCTGGAGGTCCTGGGATGTGCAGATGGGGTGAGATGTTTCAGTTTTTCTCCATCCCCGCTTCTTCCAGACACCCACTGTCCCAGGCCCTTCAACCTGACCTTCGATGCTCCACGTTCATGCATCCTCGTGCCTCCTCCTGAGCCACCCTTGGGGTGTGAAGGTCTGAAAACATCACCGATGAACACTTCTTCACTGTCTTCACTCCCCCTGGAACATTTACACAGGAAAGACAAAGAAGAGCTGGTTTCACCTAAATTGATGCCCAGCTCATCACTTGGGAGCCTGAGGAGATGGCAGGGCATCACTAACACACAAGTTGTGGGCCTGATTGAAGGAGTGAACAGTGAAGCATGCCTGGACTAATGGATTCTGCCTCCTGGACTCTTCTCATCCATTCTGTATATGGGGATAGTGCCCAGGTTTATGTCCTAGACTCTTGTCACTCCTAAGTGTCCCCACTCACATTCAGAACTGCTCAGCACACCTGGACACCTGCCTTAAACCGTTGTCACTGCTTGCTGCCACATAAGATCAAGGCCCACCGCCTCTGGGCTTGGAATTCAGTATTTCTACTTGTTTCTCAGATCTTCGACACTTTTATGAATGGAGAAGTATCTCATTATCTAATGCTCCACTACTGTAAACAGCAGCGCCATCTACTGGTCCAGTCAAAGCAGAAACCCTCACTTCACACTATACTCTTCCTTCTTCTCTCCTCAAGTTCTTCTTGCACCACAGTCCTGAGCATCTCCTGTGAGCACAACCACCTGCATCCCATCCTCCTGTTTTCCTGCCTCAGTTGTTCATCCCTGACCACATGGTTTCTTCATTCTGAACAGTTGTGTTCACCCTTGTCTTCCCCTGTGCGCAGTGTCAACAGATGATTTCCCCGTGTGTGAAATTGCCGCATCCCTTCATGGTTTGAGCATCTTCACACCATGTTTTGATTTTTTTCTTCTATGAGCCCATATAGAGAATGCAGTCACACTTCTCCTGAGACATTTGTGGAGCCTTCCTGTGAGGAGATCCCAAATATCCCATGGGTGAGATAATCTCATTCTTTTATCTGTTTCATGGTTGAAACATACTCTTACGATCTCAGAAGTGTTTATTTCTGGGTGACCATTCCTTCCATGTTGTAAGCCTCTCAAATCACAGACGTGTATCCATGTTCTTTAAATCAAACCCAAGACAGTGTTTTACACAGTCATTCAGGTCACTATTGAATGCTAGTGGCACAGGTGTAGATATTAACCTCGGGACACTGAGGACACTGCAGGTGGACATGTAAGCAGGAAGGGGCACCACGCATCTCCCTGTGCCCTGCCCTGGCACCCTCACAGATGGGGAAGCCCCCTACCCTCAGAAATTGGCAGAGGCTGAGCTGCCCTCTGTACTCCCTGATGATATCCAGCAGGCTGGTCCTTCAGGGCCTGGCAAAGGGTCCTGTGCAGGGTTCTGTGGGTGTCCCCACAACTTCTTCCTACTCCCTCCACCCCTTCCTGGGTCTGACTCAGATTAAGAAATGCCCTTGGATTCTTCTGTCCTCAGATCCTGAATCAGTGATCACATGGACTCTGAGAGAGTCTGTAAGGGGGTGCAAATTTGCAAAAACAAATTACTTTTCCTGTAGAGTGTAAGAAGTAAAAGAAAATGCTGGGACAACCCAATCCAACCGTGGAGACTAGGGTCTGTGTCACCATCGACCAGGCTTAGAATATTCTCCTCCATTTCCTCCTCCATCTATGCTCAGGTAGTGCCAAATAAGACTTTTGGATGAGTTCCCAGACATTACCAGTGCCAAGACGAAGAAACGCCCAACTTCATTGCCCCATCACCCATGAGTGTCTGTGTTAGCAGGCTCTCTGTTTCAACCTGAGCTGACTCCCCGGCCCTCCCTCTCTGCATCTCAGGGAAAAATGGCCAGACTTACCTGCACCCAGAGCATTGGCTTTAGTGTAGGGATCTACTGTGTATACTGGTTCTAGCAGATGCTAGGAAGCCCTCCACAGTATCTCTGGTATTATTCAGACTCAAGAATGAAGATGTGATCCAGGGTCTCCAGCTGTTTCTCTGGGTCCAAAGTTGTCTCAGGCAATGCAGGGCTTCTTCTCATCTCTGGGCTGCAGCCTGAGGACAAGGCTGACTATTACTGTGTGATAGGACAGCAGTGCTTCTCACAGTAACACAGGCTGAACACTCCATTTGCTGTCTTGTACAATGGCAGTTCAAAACTTGCAAAAAAATGTACATAAACAAACTGTAATTGTATTTACTACTTGGTTCATGATGGGTCTACTCTCAATTATCCATTCAGTGATGCCTTGGATTTAAGAAAAATAGAACAAAAATATCAGCAAATACTTCAATATAATGATGATGGTGTTTCACAGTTTTTCCTCTGGGTGAAAACCACATTCTTTGCGCTGCCCCCCCCCCTTTTTTTTTCTCTTGAAATAAGGAAACCTGGCATTTCTTTGCCTTTATCCTCAACATAACCCAGGGAGCATCCCAACAGGTGGGCAGCCTTCTACTGCATGGACTCTGCCATTGCAGGTGGCAGAGAAGACACGCTATTTTCCCTCCCAGGATCCTGTGCTCAGGAATGGCCAAGGTTCACTGGGCCCCATGGATGACGCTCTGGGTTGTGAGATGTTATGTGAGAAAACAAACCTTTGAGGATTTGGTCTGTAATACTTGCTAGATATCTGATATTTCAGTTGTGAAGTTATGGAGAGGGGAAATTTGAGGCCTTGAGGCCAGGAATCCTCTTATGATCCAGGAGAGTATGGAAGATTCTGCATAATGGCTGGAAAAGGGAGAGCATGTCCCAGAGAAGTTGGGGGAATGGAGCCCATGGATAAGGCTCTGCTATAGTCAACACTACTCAGGGTCCATGGGCACCCCAAATGGATTTTTCTGTGCCCACACTCAGAGTCTGTGTCTTGCTCACTCCCTATACTTTATTAGAGCTTCTGTGAGGTCAGGCTGTGGGACGTCCAGATCAGAAACCAACCCCATATGTGCGTGTCTTACTGCCTGTGTGAAGTTCCTGATGATTCCAGATTTGAGGCCACCATCACTTGCACAGGAGAGAAGAAACATAGGATTTCACATGAAATTAGTACCAAGGCTCAGACTGAGTCCCTATGCTTGTACTTGGGACAGCATGAATGACCGTCCTCATTTCCAACCTCATTCTCCAGATCCAACTGTGTTATCAGGAACTGTTTTACTATCTCTTGGCTTTATTGTGAGGAGAGGCTGATTATCATTGTTATAGAGCTGATTCAAACAAATGTCATAGAGCTCCTGGTCCATGGGCAAATGTAATAACATACTTGCTAGCCCTGTTCCTGTCTTTATTAATCATTCTCATGTTCCTGTCTGGGATCAAACTCAACTCAGATTATTGTTTCTACTGTTATGTGTTCTACTGAGATCAGAAGACTTTGTGCTTTAGATTTTATGGATGTTTATGAGGTCAATAAAAATATCATTTTATAGATATTGGTCTTCCAATGCAATAGAATTACTTTGTTTCCAGAAGCAAAATGACCCTCATAATTGCTGGGTGACAATGACAAGAAGGGCTGTGGGTCAGGATGTGTGACCCAGGAGAACATGGTGATCCTCTGCCCAACCCCCTACATGCACCCTGTTGCCATTCTGGGCTTTACTGAGAATTTCATGTTATCTGAAATCTAGAGATATTCAGTTTGTCTCTTTATCTTGAGATTTGATGAATGACAACACACATACATTGATATAAGAGTAGGTGGAATCCTTTTTTTTTTTATTCAGGACTTTTGGCACATTGAACATGTAGGTAATGTGCTAAAGTTCATTAGGTTCATATACCATATATAGGTGATGGAGGGTTTGGAATTGTTTCATGTTCAGGAAGGGAGCAGGACAAGATAGTAGGATAGTCACCAAGATGAGTTATATCTATGATCTTGTATTGAATATGTATGCAAGCTGTTCTTTATCTATAGTTCAAGTTAAATATAGACATATATATATATTTATCTATCATCTCTTGAATATGAATATATATTTACATATATGTATATATATATATATATTCTCTTCTGTCTTCTGTGGTGATGTGAGTATATCAGGTAATGAAGAGCCACTGACTGAAACCCAGAGTTGCCAAAATAGGTGTTTTTTTTCCATGATTACAAGTGGAAACCTGTCTCCCCAAAGAATGAGGAGGACATGGCTGAGAGACCAGGGAAGGGGCTGAAATTCAGGGTTTTGAAATAACAGGAAAAGAGGGAAGTTTGGTGCCAGAGAGCAAGGGTTGGGGCTTCATGAAGGGTGGGGCCAGAGCATGAAGGCCTCTTTGGGAAGTGCAGGGTTTGGGTTTTCTGTCAAGAGCAATGGGAGTTTCACTACTGGGGGTGCCTGCCTGAGCTCAATGAGATAGACCCCTATGCCTGCCTATACGACAAAGTATCTGAGGAAATCTGGCAATCCTCATCACAGGAATTTACTAGAAAGCTTTGGAATCTGGAAGTTTGGAGAACATGTGCACAGTGGAACCTGAGCTGGATCCTTGTGGCACTGAGGCAGGGAAAATTTATGGAACCAACCACTCAGATATTGAACACGTATTGAAAATAATAACATCTCACATTTAACTTCTACTAAACTAAGACAAAACATCAAGACATATAAGTAAAGATATTTTTTAATAAATAAATTTTATGACACCTAAGACAAACTCCTGCCAAGAAGTATATGCCACAGATAAGTAGAACCTATAAACTTGGGATTATGAACTCAGTTTCTCTTGATGGGTAAATGTGAAGCTAACCAAAAATGTGAAGCTAAAATTATTTGTATTTTTTTTCACCTACCATTAAATCAAATGTAATCTCCATCAACATGTTCAAGGCAATGTTTTCAAATGTTTGCTGCATTGTCCTTTTTGAAATATGACACTGAGTGCTTATATTCCTACAAAATTCATAGAAACAGTCCATACAATTTCTTCAAAGCAGCTCAGTTGTCCCCCCACTCTGTATCACCTGACCTGATGCACACCTGGGTCACTCACACCTGTAATCACTTATGATTACAGGAAGCAATCATAAGTATCAGAATCCTAGAACGGGTGTCCCAACTTTTGTAAGTTCTAATTACACCACTTAGCTTTTATGAAACATTTACATTAGTACCTGCTTTTACTGACAAAATAAATCTGAAGAGGATTTTCAGCTTTATATAAATAGAGAAGAAGAAATAAAGGCCAAACTAATATTCAACATTTGTTTTTTCAGGGATACTTTACAAGACAGTGCACCACTCAGAAAGCAGGAAGGGAGCTATCCAGCTCCTTCCCTGGGAACTACACACAGCATCTCAGTATCAGGACACGAGAACTTTGAAATGTGTACATCATCATATTTACTTTATCTCTATTTATTTTGTACATCTGACAGCAAAATGTATCCTTAGGTATTAGAGAAGCCTAGGAAAACCTTTCTGAGTCTGGAAACATGCAAAAGTTTGTGAATATAAATTAATGTTAATTGATTTTTTGTCTTATGCCATTGTGGCTTACTAAAGATCCTTAGGGAAGTTGTACTTTCAGAGAGCAGGAGAAACGTACTAAGAATTGTATGGTGGATGTGCGTATACACAGGGAATTGAGGAGCTGCAGAAATCAGCTGGGCACTCAGGGTTTTGGGATACAGGGACTGCTGCAACCTGTGACCAACAGGGGGAGTTGTGGGACTGCCCTGTGATCCTGTATGGTGACCTACTGAGGTACATTCAGTCCAGGGAAATGACCTGGGGACTGGACCTGCTCTCCTTGATAGGGACTCAGCAGCTGTGTCTTCTCTTGTCTGGCAGAGTCCCCTGAGAGGGAGCTGCATGTGGTCTCAGCAGGTGCTTCCTGCCTGTGCTCTCCCCAGGGGTGAAACCAAACACCATCCTCCTCAGTGTGTGGTGTGAACTGAGCTTCACCACCAGGGCTCAGGGAGGGGCTGGGCTGACACTGGGTGGACACCATTTGCATGGACAGCCCTGCCTCTGGCATAGGGTGGAGGAGAAAAGGAGGACTGGGGCAGGCCAGCCCATTGTGGGGACCAGGGGCTGTGTCACCATGGCCTGGATTCCTGTCCTCATGCTCCTGTCTCACTGCAAAGGTAGAGAAAGTCCTCAGGGACACAAGGGGTCCCATATGACATTTTCCATGTTCAGGATATTGATGATTTTTGGTTTTTGTTTTCTGTTTTGTGTTTGTTTGTTTGTTTGTTTTGTTTTGTTTTCCTACTTATAATTCCATCCCCCATGAGTGTCTGTATTTGCAGGATCTTTGTCTCAGCCTGTGCGGACGCAGCCGCCCTCACTCTCTGTATCTCTGGGAACAACAGTCAGACTCACCTGCACCCTGAGCAGGGATGTCAGTATCAGCAGCTATTACATAAACTGGTACCAGCAGAAGCCAGGGCCAGGGACCCCTCCCGGGTTTCTCCTATACTACTACTCAGACTCAAGTACAGAGGTGGGACCTGGGATTCCCAGTCAGTTTTCTGGCTCCAAGGACACCTTGGCCAATGCAAGGCTTCTGCTCATGTCTCTGGGCTGCAACCTGAGGACAATGCTGACTATTACTGTGCACTCTGGCACAGTGGTGCTGGTCACAGTTACATACAGAGATGGGGAAGTGGGGCAAATACCTCAGCCTGCTCACAACTTTGTACTCTGACTCTCTTCCAAATTAAAATAACTAGAGTACACACTGACTGTACTTAGAAGTGGCTTCTAGATCACAATATCCTTTCTCTCAATTTCCTATGCAACCTTAGTGATCTCTCATGGGGGAAACAAAACAAAACAAGACAACAACAAAAACCTCATGGTAATGGAGAAACCTTGTCTGGAGATCCAAGTGTAAAAAATCAGAGCCTGTTGAGCTTGCATTTTTTCTCTCCTTTTAAAAACACATAAACTTTCCTTCCATAGAACCTCTTTCCTTCCAGGCTCCTGTGCTCAGGACTGGCTGAGTAGTTCTGTGTCTCAGGAATAAGGTCTAGGATTGGTCCCGAGTGCAGACTAAGAACAGGAGGCATTCTGGGGGCACAACTGACTTGCAACTGTTGCTGGATTCTATCATTTCTCTGTGATGTCAGGAAAGAGTGGTTAGCCCTGGGAGGAACTTTGAGTATCTGTTCGCAGATCTCTCAGTGGGGCCTGTGGCGGTAAGCGGAAGGCTCCAGCCCTGCTATAAAATTCTGAGCCTGCTCTAGAGGAGGTGGGTGAAGTAGATCCCACAGATGTGAGGGACACACAGCTGACACTGTCAGGGCCCATAAACCCTGAGGCAGATTTTCTGAGCCCACAAGCACTGACTATGTCCTTCTCCTCTTTCCTGCCACAACAGGGCTTGTCAATGATCCACACAGTATGAGGGCAATACAGCACCATGAAAATGATGACCCCCACCTGTGTACAAGGATGCCCACCCCAAGAGCCTTTCCAGGAATATGTCCTGTTATTTGTGACAGCAAGGGTGGACCTGCAAGACATTACCCTAAGTGAAATAAGGCCTACAGGAAAAGACACATAATGCTTTTTTTTCTTATTTATATGTGGAATCTACAGGAAAAAATAACAACAACAACAAAAAACCCTTCTGCATATTTTTAGTAATGAGGATGATTTACAATAGGGTAACGCAGGTACGGATGTAAAGGATATTTGTATGCCTACAGCTTCTTAAATATAATCTGATTTTCAACTAATAATTTATAATTATTATAATATACATAACAGGGGCACCTGGGTGGCTCAGTTGGTTAAGCAACTGCCTTCAGTACAGGTCATGATTCCAGATTCCGGGATTGATTCCTGCATGGGCTCCCAGCTCTGCAGAGAGTCTGCTTCTCCCTCTGACTGTCTCACCTCTCACGCTCTCTCTTACTTTCTCTCCCTCTCAAATAAATAAATAAAATTTTTAAAAAATAATAATATACATAACAGAAAAATTACTGTTTCAATCACTCTTCAGTGTACAATTCAGAGATACTGAGTATACTCCCAATGTTGTGTACCCATTACCACTAGCCATTTCTAGAATTCTTCATCATCTCAAGCAGTAACTGTGTACCCGATAGGGGGATGTGTAACCTGGATCTGGCCAAGGAGCCAGGGCTCCAGGATCCCATGCCAATTCAGGAAGCAACAGAGAGCAGAGGGCAGCATTGATGGAGGCTTTTGGCAGATGTGGCCTGTCAGAGGTGGGAGCATTTTGGGGCTGTTCTTCCTACCCCAGATTGACCATGTGGATGCACTGTCCTGCAATGGCATGGGTATCAATGTGCCCACTGCAGGATGTCCAGTAATTCTAGCTTTGTCTCCCAAAGTGTGCCAAGAAACACCAGAAAGAGCATGAGGATCTCATTTAGGCATATGCTATGTGAGTTGTGCATATCCATAGACCTCACAAAGTCCCTGTTATCAGCCTAGGTCCTCTCTGATAGTCAAGGGGAACTTGTATTTATTTGCTTGTTTTGTTTTGATTTTTATTATGATTTTTATTCTGTGTGTCTCTAGGCCAATATGATACTGTTTTCAATACTATAGCGTTATAATATAATTTGAAAGCAGGAAGTATGGCGTCTCCAGTTTTGTTCTTTCTCAAGATGTTTGACATTTGAGATCTTTTCTTGCTCTATACAAAATTCAACATTTTCTTTTTCTATTTCTGAGAATAATGTCACTGGAATTTTCATAGGAAATGCATTAAATGTATAGATTTCTTTGGGAGATATGGACATTGTAATGTTATTTTTGTCGTGGAGAGCACTGGATTTAAGAATTACTTGGAGATTGTGTGTGAAGTACAAAGATGTTTCTAAGATGATACCCATGCCTGTGATTCAGAATTTGAGTTGATGATAATGGTCCTAAAGAAACTTGAGATGCCTATTTTGGGTGTATGTTAAAGAGGTGGATATTTGTATTTTTTCATTTGCTGAGTTATTTGCTTTAATTCAAAAGTATTTATTGAACACCAGCTAAGTATCAGCAAGCTCCAAGTACTTAGTGCTGCAAGGAGAAAAATAAATTTGTGAAGATCATGGGCACATGTTCAGTTTTTATCTGAATCACTATGAAAGGCAGTGATCAGATATTTTATATGAAGTTCAGAAGGAACCATTAAGCATTTGTATGAATAAGACATACAGTTGTATGTTAAGTGAGAGATGCTAGATAGAAATAAACACACAGACACACAGACAGACAGACACACACACACACACAGTCTGCCCTTATCAGAGCAGAATGGATTAGATAACATCACTGGAGAAAATAATTGCATTAATATTTATAGCATGAATACAATCATGTCTGGCACATTGATGGACTAGAAATGGATCATTTCTATGAGTCATTAAAATATATCTCAGACTGAACACAGAAGGCTTAGGTATTCCTGGACTGAATCCAGGAATTTCTGGATCATGAGACTGAGTGATATCCTTGAGACTCCCACCACTATGTCCCCAAATGTACAGTGCCACCAGGATGAGCCTAGTGTCTGGTGCAGGAGACCCATTCACACCTGGTGTCTCCCCTCTTGCCTGGGGGTTCCTGGCTACATCCTGGGAGAGCTGTGTTGTTGACAATCTCTCTCTTTATGGGAAAGTGACAGTAGCTTCTTCTTTTGCTTTTTTCCAAAACCAAAACAAACGTGTTATAATTTGCATGCCATAAAGTTCAGTGCTCTAAAGTGTCTGTAGTATATTTAACTGAGTTGAGAAACTACCGTCAAGATTAAATTTACATTCCCATCACCTGCAGAGAAACCCCTGATCCACCAGCAGTCATGCCAGTGTCCCCCTGTGCTCAGCACTCTGTGGCCTCCAATACCTCCTGTTTTCAGTGAATTTCCTACTGTGCACATTTCACAGGGACTGAACCCTAGAAAAAGTGTCCTTGCATGTGCTCTGTTCATTTTCATCAGGGGTGTGTGTAATTTTGTGGGACATCACCACCATTTGGAAATATGCAGACTGTTCATTTATGTACATGTCACCTTGTGTGGAGGGCATGGTAATCTATTTGTAAGGTCCTAATTTTAATGCATGGGATGTTGAAATGTTCATGATTTACCTTTCCATAGTGGTCTATAAAATTATGGATTTCAATATTTTTATTATCTTCTAATATCAGATATCCCTTATTAATTTTTTTAGGTTTGTTCAAAGTAAATAATTCAGTCAGTGGTTCTTTTATTTGGTTATGAAAAGTAACATTATGTTATTTAGATTTTTTTCTAGTTTTTTGCTGATGCATTTTTTTTCTTGACTTATGGTGGGAGGTGGGCTGTTTCTCCTTTCCCTTTTTCCTACTCCTCTGTGCCTGGCAAACACTAAATGTACCTCTTCTATAGTGGTGTTTTCAGGGCTCCCAACCTAAGGAGCTGACCCCATCTGCCCACAGCACTGCATCTGAGACCTCCTGTCTCCCTCTTGGAGGCCCAACCTGTGGTTAGGGCCCAGGTCTCCTCCTTGCTGCCCTGTGTCTTCACACTCAGAGAACCTTCTCCTCTGATGTTGCTTCAGGACTGCTGCTAGCTCCCATTTCTGCCTCCCACAGACTTTTTTGGAACTTTTTTTTTTCCACTGAATCTCATGACTTCTGAGGATAGCATGGGAGTGAGGACACCAAGGTCTCTGGTCTGGTTGAGCATGTATGTATTCATTTGTTTTCATTTACAGGATGAGAGAAGTTGGTGTATGAGCTATCTCATATGGTGTGGGTCCTGTATAGTTTCCTCTCTTCCTAATTGTGAAGATATTTTTAAGAAGTATAATTTCTGGGAGGGGGAGGAGTCAAGATGGCAGAGAAGTAGCAGGCTGAGACAACTTCAGGTAGCAGGAGATCAGCTATATAGCTTATCAAACCATTCTGAACACCTACAAATCCAACAGGAGATCGAAGAGCAGAAGAGCAACAATTCTAGAAACAGAAATTCGACCACTTTCTGAAAGGTTGGACTGGCAGAAAGGTGAATCCAAAGCGATGGGAAGATAGGACATGGGGGGAGGGACTGGCTCCCGTCAAGCAGCGGAACAACAGAGCACAAAATCAGGACTTTTAAAAGTCCTCCACTGAGAGACGTTGCTCCAGAGGCTAAACCGGTGTGAAGCCCACATGGGGTCAGCGTGGCCCCAGGTACTGTGGGGTCACAGAAGGATAAGTGGTGTTTGAGCATCGCAGAGCTTGAAGGTATTTATTAGAGCAGGGAAGCTGGCTACAGAGGCAGAGCTGAGGCGTGAGCTCTCAACTTGGGGTTACCTTGAACAATAATCCATGGCACAGGCCATGCTCTGTGAGTGGCGTCCCCACAAGATCCGGGGAGATAGCCTCTGGAAGAGTTCAGGGGTCTGTGGGGTTCGAAGACTCCAGGTGGATCTGTGTGCCAGAGACAGAGATGCTTGGTCACATGCTAGGTGAGCTCAGAGCGTGGCCAGAGGCCAGGGAGATGGAAGTGATTGAGCGCTTTTCTCCAAATGTGGCCAGAGGCCAGGGGGACAGGAGTGATTGAGTGCTTTTCCCCAAACGTGGCCAGAGGCCAGGGAGATGGGAGTTATTGAGTGCTTTTCTCTGAGGGCACACTGAGGAGTGGGGCTCCGAACTTTCGGCTCCTCCGGGCTGGAGATTGGGAGGCTGCCATTTTCATTCCCATCCTCTGGAACTCTACAGAAAGTGTTCAGGGAACAAAAGCTCCGGAAAGTGAACCTAAGTGGATTGCTTAGCCTGGCTCCTGGTAAGGGTGGTACAGTTCTGCCTCAGGCAAAGACACTTGAGAATTACTACAATAGGCTGCTTCCCCAGAAGATCAACAAGAAATCCAACCAAGACCAAGTCCACTTACCAAGGAGAACAGCAGAATTCCAGAGGAGGAGAAAGCAACGCATGGAATTCATGGCTTTCTCCCCATAATTCTTTAGTCTTGCAGTTAATTATCTTTTTTTAAATTTTATTTCTTTTTCTTCTGCAAATTTATTTTAACTTTTACCCTTTCCTCTTTTAACTTTTTTAACTAGTTTATTTTAACAATACCTTTCACAAAAAAATAATCTTTTTTTGAACCTTCATTCTTATAGTCATATTTCATAATTCATTGTATCTAACTTTATTTTTTGTATACACATAGGATTTTTTTTCTCCTAAAAAAATTGGGGTACAACTTCTTCTAATAGATCAAAATATACCCTAAATCTAGCTCCAGGTTTGTTCTAGTCTCTAGCCCGAGAAATCTCTCCACTTTCTTTTTCTTTATTCTCCCAACCAACTCACCTTATCAACTCCTTTTTTAGAAATTAAAAATAAATTAATCTTTATAGGCATATTCCATCCCTTCATTGTGTTTACCCTTATATATGTTTTTCATTCTTTAAAATTTTGGGAGGTTTCTTCTAAGAGACCAAAATACTCCCAATATTAAGTGGGTGACCGTGTTCTAGTCACCAGTCTAATATATATATATATTTTTTTTCTTTATTTGTTTTCTTTTTTAATTTTTTTTCTCTGAACTTCTTTTTATCCCCTTTCTCCCACACCCCACAATTTGGGATGTCTTCTGATTTGGTTAAAGCGCATTTTCCTGGGGTCTTTGCCACCTTTTTATTCTTTTATTTGCTCCTTCATATATTCTTATCTGGACAAATGACAAGGTGGAAAAACTCACAACAACAATAACAAACAAACAAACAAAAAAAAAAAAAAACAAGAGGCAGTACAGAAGGCTAGGGACCTAATCAATATGGACATTGGTAGTATGTCAGATCTAGAGTTCAGAATGATGATTCTCAAGGTTCTAGCCAGGCTCTAAAAAGGCAGGAAGATATTAGAGAAACCCTCTCCAGAGAGATAAAAGCCCCTTCTGGAGAAATAAAAGAACTAAAATGTAACCAAGTTGAAATAAAAAAAGCTATTAATGAGGTGCAATAAAAAATGGAGGCTTTTACTGCTAAGATAAATGAGGCAGAAGAAAGAATTAGAGATATAGAAGAACAAATGACAGAGAATAAAGATGCTGAGCAAAAGAGAGACAAAAAAATACTGGACCATGAGGGGAGAATTCGAGAGATAAGTGACACCATAAGATGAAACAACATTAGAATAATTGGGATTCCAGAGGAAGAAGAAAGAGAGAGGGGAGAAGAAGGTGTATTGGAGTGAATTATTGCAGAAAATTTCCCCAATATGGCAAAGGGAACAAGCATCAAAATCCAAGAGGTGCAGAGAACCCCCCTCAAAATCAATAAGAATAGGTCCACACCCCATCACCTAATAGTAAAATTTACAAGTCTTAGCGACAAAGAGAAAATCCTGAAAGCAGCCCGGGAAAAGAAGTCTGTAACATACAATGGATAAAATATTAGATTGGCAGCAGACTTATCCACAGAGACCTGTCAGGCCAGAAAGAACAGGCATGATATATTCAGAAGACTAAATGAGAAAAAACATGCAGCCAAGAATACTATATCCAGCTAGGTTATCATTGAAAATAGAAGGAGAGATAAAAAGTTTTTAGGACAAACAAAAACTGAAAGAATTTGCAAACACCAAGCCACCTCTACAGGAGATATTGAAAAGGGTCCTCCAAGCAAAGAGAGATCCTAAAAGTAGTAGATCAGAATGGAACAGAGACAATATACAGTAACAGTCACCTTACAGGCAATACAATGGCATTAAATTCATATCTGTCAATAGTTACCTTGAATGTAAATGTGCTAAATGTCCCAATCAAAAGACATAGGGTATCAGAATGGATAAAAAAACAAAACCCATCAATATGCTTCCTAGAAGAATCTCATTTTAGACCCAAAGACACCTCCAGATTTAAAGTGAGGGGGTGAAAATGTGTTTTCCTAAAACAACTGCTAATGGACACCAGAAGAAAGCTGGGGTGGCAATCCTTATATCAGATTAATTAGATTTTAAGCCAAAGACTATAATAAGAGATAAGGAAAGACACTATATCATACTCAAAGGGTGTGTCCGACAAGAAGATCTAACAATTTTAAATATCTATGCCCCTAACATGGGAGCAACCAACTATATACCAACTAATAACAAAATCAAAGAAGCACATCAACAATAATACAATAATAGTAGGGGAGTTTAACACTCCCCTCACTGAAATGGACAGATCATCCAAGCAAAAGATCAACAAGGAAATAAAGGCCTTAAGTGACACACTGGACCAGGTGTATATCACAGATATATTCAGAACATTCCATCCCAAAGAAACAGAATAACATTATTCTCTAATGCACATGGAACATTGTCCAGAATAGCTCACATCCAGGGTCATAAATCAGGTATCAACTGGTATCAAAAGATTGGGATCATCCCCTGCTTATTTCCAGACCACAATGCTCTGAAGCTAGAACTCAAATACAAGAGGAAATTTGGAAAGAATACAAATACATGGAGATTAAACAGCATCCTTCTAAAGAATGAATGGGTCAACCAGGAAATTAAAGAAGAATTGAAAAAATTCATGGAAACAAATGATAATAAAAACACAACAGATCAAAATCTTTGGGACACAGCAAAGGCAGTCCTGAGAGGAAAATATATAGCGACAGAAGCCTTTCTCAAGAAACAAGAAAGGTCTCAAATACACAACCTAACCCTACACTTAAAGGAGCTGGAGAAAGAACAAGAAAGAAAGCCTAAACCCAACAGGAGAAGAGAAATAATAAAGATTAGAGCAAAAATCAGTGAAATAGAAACAAACAAACAAACAAACAAAAAAACCAATAGAACAAATCAATGAAACTAGGAGCTGGTTCTTTGAAAGAATTAATAAGATTGATAACCCCCTGGCCAGACTTATCAAAAAGAAAAGAGGAAGCACCCAAATGAATAAAATCATGAATGAAAGAGGAGCGATCACAACCAACACCAACAAATACAAACAATTATAAGAACATAGTATGAGCAAATCTACACCAACAAATTTGACAATCTGGAAGAAATGGATGTGCTCCTAGAGACATAAAAACACCCATAACTGAACAAGGAATAAATAGAAAACCTGAGCAGACCCATAACCAGTAAGGAGATTGAAACAGTCATCAAAAATCTCCAAACAAACAAAAGCCCAGGGCCAGACGGCTTCCTGGGGGAATTCTACCAAGCATTTAAAGAAGTAATTCCTATTCTCCTGAAACTGTTCCAAAATATAGAAATGGAAGGAAAACTTCCAATCTCATTTTATGAGGCCAGCAGCACCTTGATCTCAAAACCAGATAAGGATCCCATCAAAAAAGAGAATTACAGACCAATATCCTTGATGAACACAGATGCAAAAATCCAACAGTACATCAAAAAGATTATTCACCACAACCAAGTGGGATTTACTCCAGGGCTGCAAGTTTGGTTCAACATCTGCAAATCAATCAATATGATACAATACATTAATAAAAGAAAGAACAAGAACCATATGACACTCTCAACGGATGCTGAAAAAGCATTTGACAAAGTACAGCATCCCGTCCTGATGAAAACTCTTCAAAGTGTAGGGATAGAGGGCACGTACCTCAATAACATCAAAGCCGTCTATGAAAAACTCACCGCAAATATCATTCTCAATGGGGAAAAACTGAAAGCTTTTCCGCTAAGGTCAGGAACACGGCAGGGATGTCCATTATCACCACTGCTATTCAACATAGTACTACAAGTCCTAGCCTCAGCAATCAGACAAAAAATAAAATAAAAATAAAGACATCTAAATCAGCAAATAAGAAGTCAAACTATCACTCTTTGCAGATGATATAATACTGTATGTAGAAAATCAAAAAAGCTCCACTCCAAAAACTGCTGGAACTTGTACATTGATTCAGTGAAGTGTCAGGATATAAAATCAATGCACAGAAATCAGTTGCATTTCTATACAGCAACAACAAGACAGAAGGAAGAGAAAATAAAGTGTCAATCCCATTTACAATTGCACCCAAAATATTAAGATACCTAGGAAAAGACCTAACCAAGGAGGCAAAGAATATATACTCAGAAAACTATGAAGTGCTCATGAAAGGCATTGAGGGAGACAAAGAAATGGGAAAATGTTCCATGCTCCTGGATTGGAAGAACAAATATTGTGAAAATGCCTATGCTACCTAAAGCAATCTACACATTTAATGCAATCCCTATCAAAATACCATCCTTTTTTTCCCCAAATAAATGGAAGAAATTATCCTGAAATTTATATGGAACCAGAAAAAGACCTCAAATAGCCAAAGAAATATTATAAAAGTAATCCAAAGTTGGTGGCATCACAATTCCGGACTTGCTCTATTACAAAGCTGTCATCATCAAGACAGTATGGTACTGGCACAAAAACAGACACATAGATCAGTGGAACAGAATAGAGAGCCCAGAAATAGACCCTCAACTCTATGGTCAACTAATCTTCGACAAAGCAGGAAAGAATATCCAATGGAAAAAAGACAGCCTCTTCAATGAATGGTGTTGGGAAAATTGGACAGTCACATGCAGAAAAATGAAATTGGAACATTTCCTTATACCACACACAAAAATAGACTCAAAATGGATGAAGGGCCTCAATGTGAGAAAGGAATCCATCAAAATCCTTGAGGACAACTCATACAGCAACCTCTTCTACCTCAGCCACAGCAACTTCTTCCTAGGAACATCGGCAAAGGCAAGGGAAGCAAGAACAAAAATGAACTATTGGGATTTCATCAAGATCAAAAGATTTTGCACAACAAAAGAAACAGTTCACAAAACCAAAAGACTACTGACAGAATAGGAGAAGATATTTGAAAGTGACATATCAGATAATGGGCTAGTATCCAAAATCTATAAAGTGCTCAGCAAACTCAACACCCAAAGAATAAATAATCCAATCAAGAAATGGGCAGAGGACATGAGCGGACATTTCTGCAAAGAAGACATCCAGATGGCCAACAGACACATAAAAATATGCTCCACATCACTCAGCATCAGGGAAATGCAGATCAAAATCACAATGAGATACCACCTCACACCAGTCAGAATGGCTAAAATTAACAAGTCAGGAAATGACAGATGCTGGTGAGGATGCGGAGAAAGGGGAACCCTCCTACACTGTTAGTGGGAATGCAAGCTGGTGTGGCCACTCTGGAAACCAGCATGGAGGTTCCTCTAAAAGTTGAAAATACAGCTACCCTCTGACCCAGCAATTGCACTACTGGGTATTTACCCTAAAGATACAAACATAGTGATCTGAAGGGGCACGTGCACCCTAATGTTTATAGCAGCAATGTCCACAATAGCCAAATGATGGAAAGAACCTAGATGTCCATCAACAGATGAATGGATAAAGAAATGTGGTATATATATTTATATAATCAGCCATCAAAAGAAATGAAATCTTGCCATTTGTGTTGACCTTGATGGAACTAGAGGGTTTTAAACTTAGCGAAATAAGTCAATCAGAGAAAGACAACTATCATCTGATCTTCCTGCTATGAAGAAGTGGAGACACAAAGTGGGGGTTCTGGGGGGCAGGAAAAGAATAAATGAAACAAGATGGGATAAGGAGGGAGACAAACCATAAGAAACTCTTAATCTCACAAAAATAACTGAGGGTTGCTGGGGGGAGGGGCGTCGGGAGAGGGTGGTGGGGTTATGGACATTGGGGAGGGTATGTGCTATGGTGAGTGCTGTGAAGTGTGTAAACCTGGTGATTCACAGACCTGTACTGCTGTGGCTAATAATACCTTATATGTTTTTTTAAAATAAAAAAATGATAAAAAAGAGGTATAATTTCTGTGCATTGCAAGCATTTTGTGTGTGTGTGTGTGTGTGTGTGTGTGCGTGTGTATAAAGTATTAACAATTATAAATACTTTTTGAAAATATATTTTCTTTCCTAATACCATGGGTGAAATGGATTGTCTCAAAGAGCATATATTGAAGTCGTAGACCTTGGGGCCAAAGAATGTAACCTTATTTGATAATGGGGTTGTCCCAGATGTAATTAGGAGAGATAAGACGATAATGGGTTGGGGTGACCTCCTAATCTGATATGACTGGGGTGTGTGTGTAGCAAAACAGCCAGATGGAGACCAGGAGGGCACCATGGGGACATAGAGGGAGAGACTGTGACCCCAGAGCCATAAGCAGGGTGTGCCAAAAATTGGCCTCACACCACCAATGGTTAGACAGAGGAAAGGAGGATTTCTCTGCAGGTTTCAGAGGGGACACGGGCAAGCCCTGCAAACTGTGGGACTGTGAGAGAACCGCAGAAATGCATTTCTACAGTTTGAAACCACCTAGTCTGTGGTACTTTCTTATGGCAGTTGTAGAAATATAATATACCTAAAAATCAATACAAACACACACATACACACACACACACATATATATATACACACACGCACATACATGCATACATACATACAGGAAATGATACTAATAAGTGGAGATATATAACTTAACAATGAAATTACTTCTCAGTGATAAAATTGGTAAATATTAAGATGAAGTTCATCCTCTGTTACATGTGTGCTAAAATGGGAACTCTCATAAATGATGGTGAGAGTATAAATTGGTGCATCAATTTTAAAACATAAATTTGAAATTTTTATCAAACATTAAATATATGTATGGCTTGCATCAGTGTTACATTTTTAGAAGTCGATTATTAAAAAAATATCTAACTACTACACATCACAATGAATATACTGGCATATCCAGTTCAGAGATGTTACAATAACAATAATTGAGACCAACATGGATATTTCTCCATGGAAAAGTGGTCAAATTTTGGTAAATTATCCTATGGAATGATGATGAAATATGAATTAAAATAAGATACATCTCTATGCTTGCAAAGAAATATCAGTGATTATATTTTGCATGCAAAGACAGTCATGGAGCACTGGAACTATACAAAAAACAAGACTGTGTTAAATTATATATATATATATAATACTACATATATATAACACACAGACACGCACAAATATATATATATATAAATTTTTCATATATAATATATATATATATATATATATATATATATATACTTTACATATATATAGAACACATTCTTGAGGGAGGTTTCAGTTATCCACTCAGTGAGTAAGTGGCTGTGGAACAGAAGAGTGGGTTATCAATGGACAGTATCATATCAATTTTATAGACCATTTATAATTATGTTATTTATTATCATCCCATTTACTATGAAAATTAATAAAATTTGACTAAAAATACCTTAAATGCACCAGGGAACTAATACAAAATAATGTCTGTAAGGGTAAAAATCAAGAATAAGGGGGCACCTGGGTGGCTCAGTGGGTTAAAACCCCTGCCTTCGGCTTGGGTAATGCTCCCAGGGTTCTGGGATTGAGCTCTGCATTGGACTCTCTACTCGGTGGGGAGCCTGCCTCCTCCTCTCTCTCTCTGCCTGCCTCTCTGCCTGCTTGTGATCTCTGTCTATCAAATTAATAAATAATCTAAAAAAAGAGTAAGTGAGAATCCCCCAAAGTAATCAAGGACAAAAGATATGTTGTATCTGACAGCCTGATAGTCTCATGGCAAAGACAGAGATAAAGGCAAAGTATATGCCATGGGAGCTCATGACCCTAACAGGAGACCCTGACAACAACAAAAACAATAACAACAACAAGCTTGGTTCAACTACATTATGTCCCAGTAGTGAAACCAGGGGCAAAGCAGAAGCAAACTGAAATATCACATAATCCTGAAAACTCTCCTTATATAAATGTTTTAGTTAGTTGCCTACCTGAGAGCACTGATTCTCTGAAAAAATGGATGGATCAACCCTAAATCCCACATAGCTGACCTACTCATTCTACCACCCTGGATGGCATCGTTAGAAGGATCCACCTGCAAAGTCCTTCCAGGAGTGTGGAGAGTGTGCCATGTTCTGTGGGGGATTGTGTCTGAGGTCAATAGGGGGCACAGGTGGGCTTCTCCTGAGAGCTCAGGCCAGGAAGACTAGGAAAATATAACAATGACCTTTGCCCACTAGGGCAAGCAGGATCCTCACTGTGACTTTCCTGCACCTTGGCCTTCAGGGGTCACAAGAGCCTTCAGCTCAGATTCATGCATGCCTCATACTTCATCCTCCGTGGAATCAGAGTAAAATGTCTAGATCTGATACTCATGGAAAGAGAAATGGATAGGATGATCAGATAACAGAAACACATTTGAAATAGACCAAACCTTGGAATAGAAGTCACCAAGGTCACTGAGGATGTGATATGGTGAAAGATGTTCCCCTGACACAGTGTCTCAGGTCCCCCTGCA
Source organism: Lontra canadensis (assembly GCF_010015895.1). NCBI lineage: Eukaryota > Metazoa > Chordata > Mammalia > Carnivora > Mustelidae > Lontra > Lontra canadensis. The sequence continues at coordinate 6,963,603 of NW_022631081.1, forward strand.
GGCATTGTTGTGTGTGAGTTCCCAGCATCTGCTCCTTTCAAGATCTCCCAGGGGACATGTGAGGAACTCTGGGGCAGTGAGAAAGAGGAAGCTGATTTGCATGAAGCACCTTCTCCTCATAACAGGTCTGGAGATATGAAAAGGTCCAGAACACCCCACTCCAGCCTAAGAGTCTGTGAGGGACACATACTGCAGGAGTCCCCAACATGGCCTGGGCATTGTTTCTTCTTGGGCTCATTGCATATGGCTCAGGTCAGGGGTAGGGAATCTGTGCATGAGAGGCATTTAAAAGCGGGGTCTCAAGGCGTCTTTTTTTCCCGTCACAACAGCTTTCTCTCCTGTTGGTAATAGGAGTAGACTCTCAAACTGTGGTGATCCAGGAGCTGTCACTATCAGTGTCCCAAGGAGGGACAGTCACACTCACTTGTGGCCTCAGCTCTGGCTCAGTCTCTGCAACTATCTCCCTTCACTGGTTCCAGCAGACCCCAGGCCAGTCTCTCCGCATTCTCATCCACAGCACAAGCAGCCCCCCCTTTGGTGTCCCTGCTTGCTTCTCTGGATACAGGTCTGGGAACAAAGCCATCCTCACTATCATGGTGGTCGAGGCTGAGGATGAGGCCGACTATCACGGTTTGCTATCTGTGGGTGGTGGTCTTTACACAGTGATTTAAATCTATGAGGAAGTGTAACTGGAACCCCTTGAAGGTCTCTGAATGGCTCAGCTTTAAAGATAGGAGAGATGGGGGTTGTGGTAGTGGTTACCACCACCATGGGAAGGGAGGCTCCCTGGCCTCATCCTCCTCTTCCTTGGTTCAAGGCCATGTGTCCCCCATCCTGGTTATCCCAGCAAGTGTCCATCTATCCACTGTGACATTTTCAGACTGTGCTTCCTCTCTCATCTGCCTGAGGTGTTGAGTGGGGACTCAGTTTCATTACATAAATCAGTACTAAGATTCAATCGAGTGGGGACTCAGTTTTATTATATAAATCAGTACTAAGATTCAATCTCCTGCTGCTTTCAATAAAGACTATTATCCAGAGAGCATTGGTAGTTATAATTGTATTCATTAATTTGATAACGAGAGACCAGTTAATAATTTATTTTAATTGGAAGCTGAATAAAAACACAATTCTCCATCCTAGACCTTCTAAATTTGAAGCATGTGTTGATGTTCATAGATTTACATTTAACAATTTCTCCAGGAGATTTGTAAGACTGTTAATGCTTGGGAAGCATCTGTTCTTTTATTATTATGAAATTATTTCTGAAGATATCTCTTTAGAAGGCAGTGACAACATCTCCTGACACGATCATTCCTCAAATCCCACTGAAGACCAAAGAACACTGAGAAACAGATTCAAAATCCCAGGCTACCGATAGTCACAAGAGTTGGCTATGACACAATGCATGCTGGGAGATACAGAAGTGAAAGAAAATATGTAGCCTGTGGATGTGGATGTATAATTCGACCTGGAGACTGGACGATCTGAACATTCTGGTATCTGAGTATAAAAGACTCCCAGGGAAATAACGACAAACACAGGATGACATAACATTGTATATTCTGTTTCAACCCTCTGCCACTAAATGAGGTTGTGCAATACTTGACATTATATTTGGGTGGTTTCTACTATTATGTTTCAGAGTAGATCATCTGCATTAAAAATTACTAAACAGGCAAGCCTGGGTGGCTCATTGGTTGTTTGCCTTGACTTAGGTCATGATCTCCAGGTCCAGAGATCCAGCCTCACATCAGACATCCAGCTCAGGAGAAGTGTCCTTCTCTCTCTGCCTCTACTCTGCTTGTACTCTCTCTCTCTCTGTGTGTCTCTGCATCACTCTCAAAAAAATAAGTAAAATCTTAAAAAAAAATAAAATAAACATAAAAATCACTAAACAATACAGAAATTCAACATATCAGTGTATTTTATATCCACAATGATATTAATTTTTAAGGAAAGTTATAGCAAAGTTAAATACATTCCCAGGCATAATTTATGCACTGTGGATTTTGTTCCATGAATGAGGAGTCACATTGTTTAACTCATGCTTGCCAGTAACTGTATTAAAACTGTTCATTGCTTTAGTTGACAGTCTTCTCATGAAGAAAACTTCAGGCCAGAAGACTTCACTAGAGAATTCTATCATGCATTTAAAGAGAAAATAATGAGAATACTACAGAGAATGGAGAGGAGGGAAGAAACTTGAATATATGTTATAAATCCAGTTTTTCTCTGATATCATAACCAGATAAAGTGTTTAAAATAGAAGAAGTTAAGAACCAATATGATTTAAAAAAGAATTAATATGATTCATAGACTTAGGGACTAAAATATAGCACAATATTTGCATATTCAATCAGCAATATATCAAATGGGCACCTGAGTTTCTCAGATGGATAAGTGTCTGACTTTGGTTTTGGCTCAGGTCATGATCTCATGGATCATGGGATTGTGCCGCTTTTGGTTCACACTTCAGTCCACTTGAAGATTGTCTCCCTCTGCCCCACCTTTCTATATCTCTCAAGTTAAATGAATACATCTTTAAGATATCCCCAATGCATCAAAGGTGGCCATTTTAGACATTTAAGGTTTGTGAAACATTTGAAAGTCAGTCAGGGTAATTCACTCTATAAGAGAATAAATTAAAAATATAATCATCTCAATAAATGCACCAATATTCCCCTGAAACCACTCATCTAGAGTGAAATAGTTCAAGAAGGAAAAACAAACTATATTATTCTTAGGTGATATGATCATCTATGTACAAAATAAAATAGAATTGACATGAAAAGAAAAATCTCAAAACTAATAAGCAATTGCAGCAGTTTCAAATGCACACTTAATATAGAAAAATCAAGTGCTTACCCATTAACTAGCATTGAACAAGAGGAGTGTGAAATACACTCAATTTATATTAGCCCCCCAAAAAGGGGAAATTCTTAGGTCAAAAATCAAATATAATATGTGTAAGATCTATATAAAGAAAATAACGCAATTCTGATGAATGAAATCAAAGATAAACTAAATAAATTGAGGGATAGTCTATGTTCATTGATGAGAAACCTCATTACTTTCAAGATGCTGGTTCTTCTGAATTGGATGTATAGATTCAATGTAACCCTTAAATCCCAGCAAGTTATTTTATAAATCCTGAATAACTGATTCGAAAGTTTACGCAGAGAGGAAGAGATCCAAATTAGCAACATAATATTGCAGGGGAAGAACAAAGTTAGAAGACTGACACTTGAACTTGAAGTCCTATTATAAAGCTATAGTATCCAAGGGGTACCTGGGTGTCTCAGTGGGTTAAAGCCTCTCTCTTTGGCTCCGGTCATGATCTCAGGGTCCTGTATCCATCTCCGCCTAGATCTCTGCTGAGCAGAGAGCCTGTTTCCCTTCCTCTATTTATGCCTGCCTCTCTTCCTACTTGTGAACTCTGTATGTCAAATGAATAAATAAAATCTTATTTAAAAAAAGCTATAGCATTCAAGATCAATAGAAGACAAGGAGAGAAATGTAGATGACAGTGTGTACACTCGATGTCCGCCCTGCTTTCAACAGATGCGCAATGTTGCCAAAATGTGTGTCTACCATGATCCCCAGGTAAAATCCATCTCCTTCCAAGAAAACCTTGTGTGGAGAACATGGGAAGGACTGAGGTCAGGGACTCCAAGATCAGAGGAGGGAAGGACTGGAGCAGGGGACAAGCAGCAGAACTGCCAGGCGGGCGGGGAAGTGTGCAGGACAAAGCAGGGAGGACCCTTAGATGCGGGAGGGGCTTGGATGTTTAGCAAACAACAATGAGGAGACAGTGAAGGGGTTGAACCTATGGGGTGACATGCCTGAGCTGTAGGAAAATGACCCTTCTGAGTGCCTTGTGGAGAGGGTTTCTGAGGGAAGCAGGAGATTGTTATCAAAGGCCTGTTACTTAAGGTCCCTGTGAGTCTAGAGATTTGGTGTATATTTGTACATATAGCCTATTTGGTTTTGGGGCCCAGTGAGAACATGATTTCTGCACCCCTTTTCCCAGACATGCAGAAACAATAATAAAGCATCACATTATTCTTCCCACTGGAGGAAAGCAATGGGTACAAAACTGTAAGTGGAACATAAATTTAGCTACAATGTAAACAGTTGGTGAGGCAACAGAGACAGAATCCTGACAAGAATTCAAAGCAGAAATATTCAGAAACCAATGAACTTAGGAGATACATATCACTTCCAAACATTAAGGGATATGTCTACTATTCACCATTAAATATTCAGTCAGGCAAAGCTGTTAAATTTTCAGAAACCTCTCCTTTGCATCTGCTCCTAACCAAACTGTAACAGCATCACATGATCTTTGAAATGTTTGCTGAATCACTGCCTCAGGAATATGTCACTGATCTTACTTCCTGGAAAATGTCCAGTCTGATCATTTCCTGAAGATCCTGTACAAGCCCCTCCAACCAGCTCCACTGTCCTCTGATCAGAGATGTTTGACATGATGCATTTGCCTTTTACAGCAACTTCTCTGAGGATGGTGAACACTATTTGCCAATTTTGTACATTTTTGCCATTTCCAGAGAGTGAGAAATCATAGTGATCATACACAGTGTAAATGAACCATAGGATCTAGAGATCAGACATGAGAGTGAGAAAAGACAGGGACCTGATAAGCTGTTGTGGGACTGCCTGTTGTCCCTATAGTTGCTCAGTGGGGACCCTTCAGTCATGGGAGCCTGGGCCTGTGTGCTGGGCTGTGTTCCTTGATGTGTACTCAACCACTGTGTCCTCTCTGATCTGGCAGTGTCCCCTGAGCAGGGACTTTTGTGTAGTCTCAGAAAACTACATACTATTCAATGTGTGCTGTGAACTGAGATCCAGCACCAGGGCTCGTTGCAGGGGGGTGGGGTGTTGTGCAGTCATGGGACGGACCCCATTTGCATGGATAACCTTTCCTGTGACAGAGGATGGAGGAGAAATGGGGGTCTCAGCCAGCACAACCCACTCTGGGGATCAGGGGTTATATCACCATGGTCTGGTTACCTGTCCTCCTCGTGTTCCTGTCTCACTAGACAGGCAAGGACATACCTCAAGGATTTTGGGTGGTCCCAAAGGAATCTTTCCGTGCTCAGCATCTGAGAATTTTTCCCCCATTCTAATGCCACCACTGTTGGGTGTCTGTGTTTGCAGGTTCCCTGTCCTAGCCTGTGTTGACCCAGTTGACCTCCCTCTCTGTATCTAGGGAGCAAAAGCCAGACTCACCTGCATCCTGAGCAGTGGATTAAGTGTTGGCAACTATATCATATTCTGGTGCCACCAGGGAATGGTGGTACCAGCCAGGGAGCCCTCCCTGGTATCTCCTGTACTACTACTCAGACTCAATTACAGAGCTGGGATCTGGGGTCCCCAGCTGATTCTCTGGATCCAATGATGTCTCAGCCAATGCAGGACTTCTGTACATCTCTGGGATGCAGTCTGAGAATGAGGCTGGCCATTCCTGTGCTACAGAACATAGCAGTGGAAGCAGCTGTCATTACTCACAGTGTCTCAGACACTGAGGAAGTGAGACAAAAAAACAAAAAAAACAAACAAAACAAAACAAAACAAAAAAGAACCTCAGCCCATAGGCTTTACCTTCGAGCCTCTTTAACTGAGAAGTTTCTCTGGAAGCTCCTGGAGGGGAGACTCCTCTGTAGGAGGTGTGTCCTTGAGGAGGAAGGAGTGAAACCCAGATTATGCTGTTACCTGAGACAGTGCAGGAGCACAGTCCCAGAAGCACACCCAGGTGAGGGAATTGAGCCCAACTGCTCATGCCCCAGGTTCTGGAGAACTTGGTCAATGCTAAACACTTAGACATGAAAAGAATCAGCCCTTCCTCCCAGTTGTGTCTCCTTACTACTGTCAAGAAGCAGAAATGTCCTGACCATTTCAAGATCCTTCTACCTAGAATAAGAATCAAATTGACATGAGGCAGATTAATAGGAGAAAGTCAAATTTAATAGTGTACATATGGAAATCCACACAGAGAAGGAAATCCCAAAGTTAGCAACATGAGGTATATATGTTTTTTTTAACTACCCAGGAGGTAGGGTCAACTATTCAGTGCAAAGAAATGCAATTTACAGATAGAGGAAGGTGAGTAAATGTTTGGTAGACAATTTTGTATGGATCCGCTGGGAAACAATGGAACACAGAAGACCCCTAGCCAAACAGGCCTTGTTGGGTCCCTCCCTGTCTTCAACACCTAGCTCACGTCCTAGTGTAGTTGTCTGTGATGTGAGATCTATTCCCAGAGGAGATTCTCTGCCTAAATTCCCTTAGTCCATTGAGGGGGAGTTAAAGGTCTTTTCCTGAGACTTCTGGGCTTCAACTGCCTTTGAACTCAAAATAATCTTCATGCCATAGGAGCCCATATTGGAGTACCCTGCCCTTGCCCCCTACAGTTCTCTCTTCTGACTCTTCCCTGAAGTCTCACACATTCAAAGTTGAGCAGGGAGATTGTTTTATCTTTTTGGCCTAGTTTCTTAGTCTGAAAGCAGTTCAGTTCAGTTAAACTCATTTCAGGAGTCTGTGATGCAGATAGGCTCTCAAAAATTCATATTGTGGAAGCAATCAGATAATTGGTAAGCTGCATTTATATAGAAATTAAAATGAAACATAGGCTAAATTTTGGAAAAAATTATAAGCCCTGTGCCCAAGTTCTGGGTTCCACTGATGCAGGTTGACTGAGTGTGAGGACTCAGAGAGGATCCCCCAGGAGCAGCCAAGAAGTTCCTTGACTTCACACAACATAGACATCAAACATAAGTCAAAAGACTGAGATCAGAGTTAATGGAAGACAACAAAAACAGATGCAGAGTGTCTGGGAGATTCAGAAAGGAAAATAAAAGAGTTTCAGCTTTACTTGGGGTCTGGAGATTTTACTGAAGATTGTGGTCTGGTGCACAAGTCCTCTCAGGCATCTGGGAACTGGTTAAAACAAGGAGGAGTCTTCAAGTGTCCTCCATAAGTCACTCATGCCCTTGATCCAGGGGTCTCAGAGAATCAGTGGTCTGTAAAGCATTCATGATGACCCCATCCAGTTACCCCTTAGATGTTCTCTATTGAGCTTGAAGACTTCAGAGAAATTGCGAACACCTTGGCCTTCACAAGGAGGATGTATTCATCTATAAAGCCTGTGCAGGGTGGGGGTGGAGGTCCTGTTAGGTCCCCCCCAAAAGGGGTACCCCAATAATGGGTCCGTGATTAAAGGAGTGAGACTAATACAAAGCAAAGGTCAAGCAAAGCTTTATTTTGTGCCAAGCATCAAGAATCAGACCATCAAACAGACCAGTTGGAGATACCCCTTACAGAGGATGACCTCTCTCTGCTTTCCAGACTAACTTTTATAGAGCAAAGACCATGTGGTTGGGTCTGGTCACACACAGGTGGCTAATTGAATTACAATTCATCTCACAGTAGCCATGGAATCTAGCCCATCACCTTGGTATCTAGGAGACAGTATGCACCCCCACTGATTGAATACCTCCACCTGGCCTGACCCACCCTTGTACTTGGGCTTTATTACCTGGAGCTGGTTTCCAGGACTTGTTTTTAAGTCCCCTGGGGGAAGGGGAGCAGGGACTGTTTAAGGGTTAAACAACAAAATTATTGTTTAACCTCAATGGAAGCCTCTGGCTAAAATAAAAATATAAAATAGGTTCTTACAGTCGTAGCAAGAATACCAGCAGGAAAAGTAACAAGAAAAACAGTCCTTCATGGGGTCCCTTCAGGTTCCCTGTCTCACTGCCAGTTAGAATATTTGTAGACGTGGGTTTGGAAACATCTTCAGATGGAGTGATAGCAGAACATGGCAATGTGATGGCTTGCCCTGGTTTTCAGTTTGGATATTCTTGGTGGTATTTTTGAGTGACCCATGGAGCAACACGCAGGAAGATTATCTGCACATGAGCCCCTGGGGTATTTCCCTGAAGTATACCAGGGCTTCAGGAAGATGGATGGGCTTACTTCTCAAATGAATTAGAATGCCAGGTGAGAGAAATATACAATTGTTACCTTGATTACAACTACCAGCATGTTGGACCTCTATGCTCTGAAGTCATTGCCACACACAGCCTCACGTGGCTGTTCTTCTGTAGACCTCTGCCTGTGTGTTGACAGAACAGATCCTAGGAGGGAATCACTGTACACAGTGTTTGCAAAACTGTTATTTCAAGCCAGTAGAAATAGTGATAGATGGCAAAGATTTTCAGTGTGTAACCCCTCTGTGAATGTACATGAAGGCTTTTACACACACAGTGTAGAGATGTGCTTCCCATCTTCTCCATGATGTGGGAACCTGAGCTGAATGAGAGAGAAGTCTGGAAACATGGATCTGTCATGTAACAGGAAACGCCTAACATCCAGCAGAGAAGGAAGCATGCATCCATGGTGACCCATTAGACTCCTGACTTGATCCCGATCTAAAAGGGGTTTCTGTAGACCCACAAGCTCAGTTCTGACCTATGCTCAGTCAAGGGAGCTGTGGAAATACTCACTCTGAGGAATCAGAATAGCGCATAAAATCTGCACAGATGTGATGGGAGGACACATAAGGGGACAACTGGCATGGCCTTAATGTAGTGGACAGTGATCTGAGAAGTGGGGAGGCAGGAACTGTCTCTGATGGACCCTGGTAACCATGCCACACAATGGCATGGCACCTTGGGGGTGGCTCATGGGCTCTGGGGCTGGGCACCAGGGTGGTGGGGCTCACGGGGTCCAGTTTTGATAGTTCAGGGAAGCACAGGACCTAGGCTCAGAGTTTACAGCTCCGACTTCCTGTCCCCTGGCTGCACACAACTTCCTTGCCCTTCCTCCTGACATATCTGGCAGAGGGACCTAAGGGCCAGTGAGTGGCCCAGAGCCAGGGTCTCATTTGTATGCATAGGCCATCCATCTTTCCAAAAATGAAGAGGGGAAAGGAAATATTAGTGGAGGCTCTTCCCAGCTGTGGGGCACAGAAGGCAGGATCTGTGATGACCTCCACCATGGCTTGGTCACTTCTCATCCTCAACCTTCTTGCTCACTGCACAGGGGTCTGGGTGTAGGGTCATGGCAAGGGCCTCTGGGAGGTCACATTGGGACCTGCTTCATTCTCTGTGTCTAGTTCTCAACATCACCCTCTTTTTGTCTCTCCCCCTTGCAGGGTCCTGGTCCTAGATTGTTCTGACTCAGCCATCTGCCATATATGGGGCCCTGGGCCAGAGGGTCACCATCTTTTGTCCTGAAAGCAGTTCCAACATCAGGCATGGTAATTATGTGAGCAGGTACCAATAGTTCCCATAAACAACCCCCAGTTTCATGACATATGAGAATAACAAATGACCTTTGGATGTCACTGATCAGTTCTCCGGCTCCAGGTCTGGCAGCTTTGGCTCCCTGACCATCAGTGGGCTCCAGGCTGTAGACGAAGCTCATTTTTACTCCTAAGCATGGTTCAGTAGTCTTAATGGTCAGTGTTCCATGCCTGTGTGGAAGTAAAACAAAACCTTACATAGTTATCTAAGAAGAGAATAAACAGACCAGCAGCTGCCTAGTCAACTTAGGCTGGAACTTCTGTTTACTCTTACACTGATGCTCTGGGCCCTAGGTCCATCCGGGGGCACCACCTAGGAGTGAAAGTACTCCTTCACTTCGTTCTCCCTCCTGTACTCAAAGTCACTCACTTTAGCCCATTTGCAGATATACAGTCTTTATGGAACTAAAAAGTCCTTGTGTTAATTATCTATGACTGTTTACTTCTAAGCTGGTTAATACTCATTTATTTTCTTTTGTTTTTTTAATAAATGAAAGAATCTGGGGGTCCCTGAACCTCCATGGGGCTTCAACATGTCCCTGCTCTGCTTGATGGGTATGTTAGTTCTCTTTGCATGTAGCATATCATTTGCTTAACTCTAACCAGATAACTCATTTTGTTTATATTCTGATATTTGTGGGGAATATGGGAAATGTGCCAAAGTACAAATTAGATAAGGTAAAACCAAAATGAAATTTCTGTGCAAAGAAATTCCCGCATGAGAATGTTTACAGATTTATTCATAATCACCATATGTGAAAGCAATCAGAACAGCATGTGGATGTTTATATAAGGTTTTTAAAAATCACTACAACTTGACATATAAGAGTCATCGTCCAGTCGGTTTTATATTTATGCACTGGGATATTAGTCAGTGTTGTACCCCATGGTCCACAATTGCACTACTAGGTATTTACTGAAAGGATATACAAATACTGATTTGAAGGATCACATGCCCCCAGTGTTTAGAGCAGCATTATCAACATTAGGCAAATATGGAAAGAGCCCATACGTCCACCAAGTGATGAATAGATAAAGAAGATGTGGTATGTGTGTGTGTGTGTGTGTGTGTGTGTGTGTATACATATATTATATATGCATTATATTTTTATATTATATATATTTATATGTATATACATTATGTTTGTTTATAAACGTGTATTACATATATACATGTATTATGTGTGTGTATATATATATATGTGTGTGTGTATATATATATATATGTCAGTCATCAAAAAGAATGGAATCTTGCCATTTGCAATGATGTGAAAGGTGCTAGCATGTATTATGACAAGCAAAATAAGTTAGAGAAAGACAAATTCTGTATGATTTTACTCATAAGTGGAATTTAAGAAATTAAACAGGTGATTATATTGGAAAGAAAAAAAAATAGAGAGGAGAAGCAAACCATAAGAGTCTCTTAACTATTGAGAATTAACTGAACGTTGATGGAAGAGGTGGGTAGGGCGTGGGCTAAATGGATGATGGTTGTTAAGGAGGGCACTTGTGATGAGCCGAGGGTGTTGTATATAAGTGAAAAATCATTAAATTCTATATCTGAAACCAATTTTACCATGCATTTTAACTAGAATTTTAATTAAAATTTTGAGAAAAAAACATACACACAAAAAAAACAAGAAATAAGTAAAACAAATGACCTATGAAGTCATAGTAGTATACATGAATTTTAAATACATATTTATTCAGAAAAGAAGAACTTTTAAAGTGTTATATTTACTAAAGTATAAATGAAATACATTTTACAAGAGGCACAAATCTAGAGGTGCTGAAAAGGTCAGTGATGGAGAGGAGGTGGAGGAAGGAGGAGGAGGATGAATATTTAAGAACAGTATTCATGGTGGGGTCACTCTTGTAAAGTACTCTGCTACAGTGGCCACACCACCCTGCTGTGTTGTCATAGCTCATTAAACTCTACAGAACAGTGACAACATCTTAGTGCATGCACACAAACACATCTAGGAAGTCTGGGATCCGTGATGGAGTGCACAGTGCAACAACATCTCATTTGCTCCTCTACAAAGGTAGGAAGCCTCTTCAACGAAAGGGTGGGGCAAAGGGATGATGACCTGAGGAATTTTGAAAAGGATGGCAGCCTGTATGTCCAGGGATAACAGAAACTGCACTTGAGCCTCTTTCTCCAGTTGACAGACTTGTGTCTGATGCAGTGAATGATAAATAATTGTGATGTTCCTGAGATGTGCCTGAATTGAACAATGAATTTAATGGTCGCATATAGTAGGAGCCAAAGTTCTCCCTTCAGGAACAGTTCATGTTTTGTGCAGAACTAAGCCTCTCCATAACCTATGTGGTGGCTGGCGCCACCCTTGTGGATCTTATTATGACTGCAAGTTATCCTTCTGCTACAACATAGGAATCTTTGGAAAATACAGTATTATCACAAATAAGACGTGGAGATTAGATAGCATACCCAGAACTGCAGACCAAGGTCATGGGTCAAGAAAGAATGAGCCTTGTCCTCCCCACCAGAAGTGTGGGCAGAGCCCCAACAGACAGGGAGGAGCTGGGAATGGGCGACAGAGATGGAAAGGAACATAAAGACAGACTAACTTTCTTGAATACGACTTAGAGTCTTGGGGGCAGATGCACTGGGGCCTTTGTCCATTTTCTCTTTGCACTAGAGGTGGGTTCTGACACCTCACCACATCTCAGCCTGTTAGTAGAGAAGCACTGGAGCAGTGGACACAGCCAGAGACAGTCCTCAGTGAGGAGCCACATTGGGAAATTTTGAGTATGTCCATGAGGTTCCAACCTAAGGAAGGCCCCAGTGTACATTCTCTATGGGGAGTGGGCAGAGTACACAAAGGGCTGTAAGGAGGGGGAGTTCTATTCTGGTCTCCAGTCCCCTCAACTCAGTTAGGAGACCCAGTACTGGGGCAAAAGGGACACTGTGAGCCTGTCCCTGGGTTCCATGGTGTGACGGCAGCTGGGAATGCAGCATCTGTGAAATTGCTGTGTCCCATCATGGTTTGAGCATCTTCACAATCTGTTTTGATTTTCTCTTCTATGAGCCCATGTGGAGAACATGGTCACTCCTCTCCTGAGACACACTTTAAAGTACCCTCAGAGGACAAGATCCCAAAATGTCACCAGGAGAGGGGTAATCTTCATCTTTCATATGCATTATGCTTTGTAAACATTCTCAATCTCACAGGAGTGTTTATTTCTCATGATTTTCCCCTCTATGTTATAAGACTCTCAAATCACAGATGTGTATCCACATTCTTTAAATGATATTCAAGGGGCGCCTGGGTGGCTCAGTGGGTTAAAGCCTCTGCCTTCAGCTCAGGTCGTGATCCCAAGGTCCTGGGATCGAGGCCCGCGTCGGGCTCTCTGCTCAGTGGGGAGTCTGCTTCCACCTCTCTCTCTCTGCCTGCCTCTCTGCTTATTTGTGATCTCTCTCTGTCAAATAAATAAATAAAATCTTAAAAAAAAATGATACTCAACATGGTGCTTCCGAAAGCTGCTCCTTCAACCCCCCTTCCTGGGTCCCATTCAGAGCAGGTCCTGCCCTTAGCTTCCTCTGTCCTCAGGTCCTCTCTCAAGTTACTACATCAGTGGTTGGCTGGGGACTGTCAGAGTCTGGAAACAGGTACACATTTGCATAAAGAATGCCCTCCTTTACATGGGGACAGTACAGAGGATAAGACAAGCTTGAGACAGACTGGCTTCTCTATGGGTACCAAGGGCTGTGTCCCCATTGCCTGGGCCCTTCTTCTCTTCATTTTCCTTTCTCTCCGCTGACATAGGGATATCATCTGATGTCTTGGGATCTTCCCAGGTATTATCAGACCTTAACACTGAGAAAGTATCAATGTTAACATCAGGTACCCTGTCACAGTCAGTGCTGACCTGGCCACCCTCCCTCTTGAAATCTCTGGGAATAACAGCCAGACTCACTTGGACCCTAAGCAGTGGTTTCAGTGTTGTGAGATATGCTATAGGCTGGTACCAGCAAATGCCAGGCAGGCCTCCCCAGTATCTCCTGAGCTTCTACTCAGTCACAGAAAAACACCAGAGTCCTAGGGTCCCCAGCTGCTTCTCTGGCTCCAAAGAAGCCTCAGCCGATGCAGGGCTTCTGATCATCTCTGGTCTACAGTCTGAGGAGAAGGCTGACTCTTACTGTGTTGCTAGAAATACTGGTGCTTCTCACAGTGACACTGGCATAATGCTAAGTAGAACAAAAGCACTGACCTGGTCTGAATGGGACCCAAGAGGTTGTGGAGGGAATAGCTGTGGGAACAACCCTAAGATCCTGTCCAGAAGCTTCTTCAAGGCCCTAGAATCTTCTGTCAATTTTCCATCAATGAATCATTATTATCAGGCAAAAATGTAGAAGAAGATGAAGAAGGAGGAAGAGGAGGAGAAACAAGCAAAATCACAGCAAAACTGAACTTATACTATTGAAAGAAACAAATAACTGTACTAGCTTTCTTGTTCAGAGAAAGGCCCAATCCCAGCAGGTGGACAGTCCTATACACATGGGTTCTTCTCCTGATGTTACTGAGAGACCTTCCCTCCCTTCCTCATCTGAGGGGCTGGCTGATGTGCACTGTGCTCCTGATATGAGGCAGGAAGATGGCAAATGCAGGCCTGGGGGAGGTCAAGGCCTAGAGCAGACTCGGATCACTGCTGTGTTATCTATGTCTTTCACTGTCATGTCAAGGAGATGGGGGTTAGGCGTGGGTAACATCTGCTAAATGAGGCCAGAATACCTATATTCAGCTCTGGGGAAGGAGAAACGGGGAGAATCCAGCTTTCCTAGGAAATCGCTGAGTGCCAAAAGTGACTTCCCACAGGTGACACCACTCAACCCACATGAACTCCCATAGGTGGGTTTCCAGAGCCCATGGGAAATGATGTGTGTCCTCTCCACCTTTTCTACTCTGTAGGATCTTTTAAGCACCCAGGATGTCAGCCAGAATTGTGGAGTATCAAAAACCCCCTAAGATATGCAACATCACTCCCTCTGAAGCTCTCAATAGGGTCCAATGAAGAGATCACCTTGGTCATACTGAGTACAGCAGAAACACTGGAGATTACCATGATGTTGGGTAGCAAGGTCTCCCAGTCAAAGCCCCTGTGTCTGTGAGCTAGTCCAGCAGTGATGTATCTTCAGGGGTCACAGGCAAATATGTCGCTCCTGGTTTATCAACATGACCTCCTTGAACACCCCTGACCTGTAACCTGAAGATGAGACTGACTCTTACCATGACAGAGCACAGCCCCACTGCCACCAAGAGCTACCCTTCCACATCTGTACCCCATCAGATGCTCTGACCAATCTTCCCCCACCCTTGCCTGTGACCAACATCAGCTCTGCTTCTCTGGTGTCACTTGTGCTTCAGAAACCAGAGAACTCCATATACTTGATTCTGTCTATCTTATGAGCTCAATGAAAATAACTTACTTTCAAGATTCCTAGATGGGAGGGTGTTACTGGGTTGCTCAGTGGGTTAAACATCTTCCTTCAGCTCAGGTCATGATCTCAGGATCCTGGGATCAAGCCCCGCATAGGGCTCTCTGCTCAGTGGGGAGCCTGCTTCCTCCTCTTTCTCTGCCTGCTTCTCTGCCTTCTTTGTGACCTCTCTGTCTGTCAAATAAATAAATAAAATCTTTTAAAACATATGCCTAGATAGTACAGTTTGTTTAGCATCTGCATTAGGCTTAGGTCGTCATACTGCAGCTCTGTGATCAAACTCAGCATCAGGCTCTCTGCTCAGGGGTTGTCTACTTAACCCACTCCCTCTGCACCCCCTATAATATTCTCTTTCTCTCTTTCTCAAATAAATGAAATCTTAAAAATATAACTCTGTCCCAGTCTAAACAAACTCACTTCGTCTCAAGAACCAAAAGTATCCCCCAAACTAGTTGGGTGGGAGTCGTTAGGAAAACAATATTATGGGACTGTGACCTGAGAGACCCAAGTCCCCTCTGACAAGCACCCTATATGTCCCCTAGTCCTTTTCCAGGATTTGTTGATCATTTCCTGACTCTGAATCGAGTCAGACTGTGTTTCACTGTCTCTTTCAATGATACCCCGGGGATAGTAGGAATGCTCTGGGGCAGGAGATGATCCTTCCCCTTTGAGGATAGGGCCGTCAGGCATGCTCATCACTTCTCTCTGTTTAATCCCAGAGTTCACATACACTTCTTCTTATTTTTTTAAATTATTTTGTTCAGGTTTTTATTTATTTATTTACTTACTTACTTATTTTTAAATTAATTTATTTTCAGTGTAACAGAATTCATTATTTATGTACCACACACAGTGCTCCATGCCATACATGACCTCCTTAATACCCACCATCTGGCTCCCCCAACCTCCCACCCCCAGCTGCCCCAACCTCCCACCCCCCGCCCCTTCAAAACCCTCAGATTGTTTTTTCAGAGTCCATAGTCTCTCATTGTTCATCTCCCCTTCCTATTTCCCTCATCTCCCTTCTACTTTCCATCTTTTTATGTCCTCCTTGTTATTTGTTATGCTCCACAAATAAGTGAAACCATAGGATAATTGACTCTCTCTGCCTGACTTACTTCACTCAGCATAATCTCTTGAGACCTGTCCATGTTAATACAAAAGTTGGGTATTCATCCTTTCTGATGGAGGCATAATACTCCATAGTGTGTATGGACCACATCTTTCTTATCCATTTGTCCGTTGAAGGGCATCTTGGTTATTTCCACAGTTTGGAGACTCTGGCCATTGCTGCTATAAACATTGGGGTACAGATGGCCCTTCTTTTCACTACATCTGTATCTTTGGAGTAAATACCCAGTAGTGCAATGGCAGGGTCATAGGGAAGCTCTATTTTTAATTTCTTAAGGAATCTCCACACTGTTCTCCAAAGTGGCTGCACCAACTTGCATTCCCACAAAGACTGGAAGAGGGTTCCACTTTCTCCACATCCTCTCCAACACACGTTGTTTTCTGTCTTCCTAATTTTGGCCATTCTAACTGGTGTAAGGTGGTATCTAAATGTGGTTTAATTTGAATCTCCCTGATGGCTAGTGATGATGAACACTTTTTCATATGTCGGATAGCCATTTGTATGTCCTCATTGGAGAAGTGTCTGTTCAAGTCTTCTACCCAATTTTTTTAATTTTTTAAATTTATTTTCTGTGTAACAGTATTCATTGTTTTTGCACCACACCCAGTGCTCCATGCAATCCGTGCCATCTCCAATACCCACCACCTGGTTCCCCCAACCTCCCACCCCTCCACCTCTTCAAACCCTTCAGATTGTTTTTCAGAGTCCGTAGTCTCTCATGGTTCACCTCCCCTTCCAATTTCCCTCAACTCCCTTCTCTCTAACTCCCCTTGTCCTCCATGCTATTTGTTATGCTCCACAAATAAGCGAAACCATATGATAATTGACTCTCTCTGCTTGACTTATTTCACTCAGCACAATCTCTTCCAGTCCCGTCCATGATGCTACAAAAGTTGGGTATTCATCCTTTCTGATGGAGGCATTATATTCCATAGTGTATATGGACCACATCTTCCTTATCCATCCGTCTGTTGAAGGGCATCTTGGTTCTTTCCACAGTTTGGCAACTGTGGCCATTTATGCTATAAACATTGGGGTACAGATGGCCCTTCTTTTCACTACATCTGTATCTTTGGGGTAAATATCCAGTAGTGCAATGGAAGGGTCATAGGGAAGCTCTATTTTTAATTTCTTGAGGAATCTCCACACTGTTCTCCAAAGTGGATGCACCAACTTGCATTCCCACCAACCGTGGAAGAGGGTTCCCCTTTCTCCACATCCCATCCAACACATGTTGTTTCCTGTCTTGCTAATTTTGGCCATTATAACTGGTGTATCTCAATGTGGTTTTCATTTGAATCTCCCTGATGGCTAGTGATGATGAACATTTTTTCATGTGTCTGATAGCCATTTGTATGTCTTCATTGGAGAAGTGTCTGTTCATAACTTTTGCCCATTTTTTTGATATGATTGTCTGTTTTGTGTGTGTTGAGTTTGAGGAGTTCTTTATAGATCCTGGATATCAACCTTTTGTCTGTACTGTCATTTGCAAATATCTTCTCCCATTCCGTGGGTTGCCTCTTTGTTTTCTTGACTGTTTCCTTTGCTGTGCAGAAGCTTTTGATTTTGATGAAGTCCCAAAAGTTCATTTTGGTTTTTGTTTCCTTTGCCTTTGGAGACATATCTTGAAAGAAGTTGCTGTGGCTGATATCGAAGTGGTTACTGCCTGTATTCTCCTCTAGGATTCTGATGGATTCCTGTCTCACGTTGAGGTCTTTTGTCCCTTTTGATTTTATCTTTGTGTACAGTGTAAGAGAATGGTCGAGTTTCATTCTTCTACATATAACTGTCCAGTTTTCCCAGCACCATTTATTGAAGAGACTGTCTTTTTTCCACTGTATATTTTTTCCTGCTTTGTCGAAGATTATTTGACCATAGAGTTGAGGGTCCATATCTGGGCTCTCTACTCTGTTCCACTGGTCTATGTGTCTGTTTTTATGCCAGTACCATGGTGTCTTGGTGGTCACAGCTTTGTAGTAAAGCGTGAAATCAGGTAACGTGATGCTCCCAGTTTTATTTTTGGTTTTCAACATTTCCTTAGTGATTCTGGGTCTCTTCTGATTCCATACAAATTTTTGGATTATTTTCTCCAGCTCTTTTACAAATACCGGTGGTATTTTGATTGGAATGGCACTAAAAGTATAGATTGCTCTAGGCAGTATGGAAATTGGAAGGGGAGGTGAACCATGAGAGACTATGGACTCTGAAAAACATACTGAAGGTTTTGAAGAGGCAGGGGTGGGAGGTTGGGGGAACTAGGTGGTGGGTATTGGAGAGGGCACAGATTGCATGGAGCACTGGGTATGGTGCAAAATCAAGGAATACTGTTACGCTGAAAATAAATTAAAAAATAAATTAATTAATTAAATCTTAAAAAAAAGAAGCCCTTGTCTACAAACTCTGATATCTGGGTCACCTGTTGACCTAGTTCCATATTCTATTTCTTTTTGTTTTAAAATTTTGGTTTTAGGTTATATGGTTCTGTGTATTGTTATGCTTAATGATTTTTTTTATTGAATTGCAGACATTGTATAGTAAACTGTAGAACTTTTCCGATGGGAAAAAAAAATGAAACATCTCTGGAGATATTACTTCTGCAGCACAGCCTTATATCCATCCCATTGGCCCTTCCCTTTCTCCCCTACTTCTTCTCAGGCTCATGAGAGGAAGGAAGAACTGAGTGCCTTGCCATGTTCAACCATGGAATCTCCCCCAGTAAATGCTGACTGGTGGGGACAACACAGAACCTTGTGAGGTTTGCATTTTCTGCAACTGTGCAGTGAAGAAAAATGTTCCTCCTGAATATGAATATTTGATAACTGTGGAATGTTCACCCTTCCAGGGTGGGGAATCACTCTCCCACACTGTGGACAACTTGTGTGGTTGGAAGTGCCACTGAACATGTGTTCATGGGATCATATCACATATCACAGAAGCTCTGCAAACTCAGGAAGGTTCCAGGACTTGGATGAAAGCTCTTTTTAATTTTTCTCATGATTGTGGACTTCCCATGAGTCTTGCAGGACAAGATATTCGTGGATGGAGCTACTTGTCATCACACAGTATGCAGTTCAGGGAATCATTGTGGTAGAGGAGGACTCATACATCCTCACTGAGGGGTTTCTTTGCACACTAAATGTGAGCTCTAGCTCTCCTTTGTCTCAGATCTTCCCACAGATCTTATGAAGACTGCTACCATGTGGAGACCCTGTCCTGTGCAATCTGGCAGGGACATCTTTGTCATCTAAAGGAGCCTTATCTCCACCACAGTAATTTCCCCTGGACAGGGAAACATGGGTGGGAATGAAATGGGGGTGGGACCTCATGAAGATAACCCTGAACTTGTTACTCAGCTTCAGGGATCAGGAGTAATGGGACAGTCCTTCTGGGGTGACATTCAAGTTTGGTCTTTAGAGTGGGGAGTTTTGGGTTCTCATGCTAAGTCCTGTAGGTGCTTATTTTTGTGGAAATGTCCTCATTCACATGGAGTTCCAGCAGTTTTCCCATGTCAGGCTAGATAATCAGCCACAATGTGGCAGACTACCTTTATGGTGTTAGGGGTCAATTAAGAACCCAGTTTGAACTCCACGATTAGGTTGACATTCTTTCAAATTTGGAGGCTGAATCCATATGGGAGACACACAATCCAGGGAAATTAATTTGAAAAGCACAGTATATACTGTCTAGTCGCTGTGATGAGGCAGACCTCCCAGGACACCTCACATCACAGCCAATAGGAAACTGGGTGCAGCATGAGCACAAACTTTATGATGTTAGATTAAAAAGCAAGCAGATGGTATTATTTATTTCATATAAGTGTTCCCTTTGAAATCCCTAGATTCCCCATGCCACGTGGAGTGGACTAACATCAGTAATTCAACCTGACCATGCTGGTTGCCACACAGGCATGACCTTCCCACTTTTGTGAATTACAGTGACAAGGACAGTGACAAGGACAGATGGAGAGTCCACAGGAGCTTCCCAGGTTCCTGCAGATGGACACATGACAAGCAGGGGGCGACATGGCTCTTGCCGAGTTGTTTGGGGAGTTCCACTCAGGAAACCCCTGCTGAAACCAAAGCATTCTAAAAGGCATTGGTCCCGACACAGTGCTCAGGTCTCAGCCACGGTGTCCCAACTGGTACAAGAAAGTACCCATCACCCACACACCTGTGGTTTGACCAAGCAGCTTCTTCCTCCAAAATGCTTCCCACACAGAAATCTCAGAGCATCTTTACCCCTTCAATATCTCTGTCCACATACCTTGCTCAGATTCCTTGTCATACCTCAGAGAGGGGCAAAGCCAGATAAAGATGGGGCAAATTTAAAGGACAGTCTTCTCCTCTTTAGGCAGTAAGGTGGATAATAAAGTCCTGGCCCCACCCACCCCCAGCTTTGGTACCTCTGGGACTGTGACCACCATGGACTGGAGCCCTCTCCACCTCATGATCTGCTCTCACTGTACACAGGTAGGGACAAGTGTGAAGCAGCAGGGAAGCTCCCCCTATCTTTCTCTGCTGCACTAATCTAATCCCTTATCAGCTACCAAGTTGCCCCAGCTCCATTAGGAATGTGTGGCTTTGTTGCAGTTTCCCTCTCCCAGCCTGTGCTGACCAAGCCTGCCTCCTTCTCTGCATTTCCAGTGACAATGGCCAGACTCAACTACACTCTGAACAGTGGCTTCAGTGTTAGTGGTCACAACATATACTGGTTCCAGCAGAACACAGGGACCCCTCCTCAGTTTCTCCTATGTTTCTACTCAGACTCAAATAAGCACCGGGGCTTTGTGGTCCCCAGCTGCTTCTCTGGTTCTATGTCTTGGCCAATGCAGGGCTTCTGCTCATCTCTCAGCTACAGCCTGAGGACGAGGCTGATGATTGTTGTGCTACAGCTCATGGCAATGGGAGCAGCTACCATTCCTCACAGTGTCTCAGATAAAGAGGAAGTGGTTTGAATCCTCTGGACCCACAGGTCTTGTATCTGAAGCATTTTTACAGTAAGAACCCTACCTGGAGAGACATAGCAGGGTGGTCTCTTCTGCACCATGATCTATCTTTCAACAGGGAAAGAGGAACAACCATCTAATGCACATAAAGTGAGACAAAATGGGACATCCAGGAAGACACAGACAGATGAGCTATCAGTTCCCAACTGTCCATAATCACTCAAGTTGATGAAGAGGGAGAAGATGAATAAATAAATTCTGTGTCTAAAAGTGATCATGTGTCCCAGTGAACATCCATCCACAATCCGTTCTATCATCTTATTCCAGAAAGTGTTACCTTGTGTCACTGCTGATGAATCCACAGTTGATAAGTTGAAAAAACCCTAGTCACAGACCCAGTCTCTTCTCTCTGAAGGAGCTACACATGAACTTGTACCAGGTCTTACAGACTTTCACTGATAATACTCCCCACACCCTCCCTCCTCTTTTCTCTCTTTTGTCACATCCTCATGCTTCAGTCTCTCCCTCTGACTCTTCAGTCTGAGCTCTGTCTCCATGTCAGTATTTTATTTTATTTTATTTTATTTTATTTTATTTTATATAAAGATGTTTTATTATATTCATTTACAGGGAGAGAGACAGCGAGATACAGAATGCAAGCAAAGGGAGTGGGAAAGAGAGAAGCAGGCTTCCTGCCAAGCAGGGAGCCTGATGCGAGGATCGATCCCAGGACTCTGGGATCACAACCCGAGACAAACCTAGAGTCTGAAGGTAATCCTACTGTGCCCCTATGGAGCCCCAAAGTCTGTCTCTTTAACATGAAAATAATGTTATTAAGTTTCCTGAAAAGGATACATTCATCTACCTTTAGGTATTTGCACATGTGATCTGTTGTTTCTTACCCACTTCAGAATTAACTGATGTCCCTACCCATGGGGAGTCTTGGAGGAATTCACAGACAAGGATCACATGCATATTTTAAGATATGTCATTATTTTCCTTATGCTCCAGATTCTCATTCCTAAAACTCTCTGGTCAGTAATTCTGCTACAGAAATATATTTCTACAATTCATAAAGTCCCAGGCTCTAGTGCTTTTTCACACAGACACAAGAACATTAGCAATATCTTGTTTGATGCCCTGGTAGATACTTGGGGACATGGAGGACTGTGGGTCTGGCTGGAATGTGGGGGAAGGATGGAGGGGGATGCATGTTCTCTCCCCCACCCAGTGCTTCCAGACACCTGAAACTCCCACAGTTGTAGATCTTGTGTCTGCAGGGATAAAGTTTGACAGATTTCTTGCCACTCAACAAGACTTGGATGCCTAATTCAGTGAATCGTTAATAGGTAAGAGAGACACACAGCCTCACGTGGCAGGGCTCCTGCAGACTAGTGTCTGTGCTTGGAGGACAGACCTTGGAGGCAATCACTGTCCATGGTGTGTGGAGAACTGTTGTTTCAAACAGTTATAAACAGTAACTGATGACAAAGTTGTTTAGTGACTAACCCTTCTAGGAAGGCATGCCAGGGTTTCTTCCCACAACCTAGAGAGAAGACTCCCTTTCCTCAGTGCTTCCACTGTAAACCATGGAGGAGTCCCATAAAAGAAAGGTCCTAGCATCCTGCACAGAAGGGGCCATGTGTCCTTTGGGGCCTGTCACTGCTCTGAACTTCATCTTGATCTAAAGGGAGTTTGTGCAGTGACACCATTTGAGTTCAAGCCATGGACAGACTCAGTCTGAGGATTCTAAATAGAGGATAATGTCTGTCCTGTGATGGTGGAAGGACAAGTAAGGGGAATCCTGGTCCTAGCTCTAATGCAGCAGATAGTAGTCAGCGCAGTGGGAAGGCCAGAGCTCTCTGATGAGCTCTGTTCACCGTGTCATGCAAGGGTGTTTCCGGGCCTGGACACCAGAGGTGCTCAGGCCCATTTTTTGAGGGATCAGAGGTGATCAGAGCTGGGACCCATCATCTGGCCCTATCTGTGCCCTCTGTTCTAGGCTCACAGCTGGGACCTCCTTATCCAATAATTCTACACAACTACATGCCCTGCTCTAGCCCTTGACATCCTCTGGTGAGGAACCTGACTCAGGTAAAGTGAGGGGTCAGGGTCTGGAGTCTCATTTGCATGAACAATCCCTCCCTTTCTTGCAAGTAGAATAGGAGAAGGGAGAGACTAGGGGAGGTCTAAACCCCAAGTATTTGCCAGGCAAGATGCTCTGACATATACAGAGCTTGAACATGCTAGGGACACTCTGTGTCCCCATGTAGGTAAAAATGTCATGAGAGAGAAGGAAAGCATACAAGTGTTAATATCAATGCAAATAAGATGTTAATGGAGTGTGAGGAGGGGTGAGGTTGGTGGGGTGGAACTTAAGCACCTGAGGGGTTGACAGGGAACCCTGGATTCTGATGTGCTTTGATGATGTCTTGAGGCTGCACTGGTGGTGAGAAGCAGGAGGGGAGCATGAAGACAGAGACAGGGTGGCGGCTGTGGATGGTGCCCACATTACATTAGGATTCTTGATGAGGGGTGGGAGGTGAGGCAGAGAAGGTGGATAAGATTCTGCATGACATGAAAGATTCAGGGACTGAGGATGGGGGCAGTAAGGAGAAGGAGCAATTTCATGGTCTTAGGAACAGAGAAGGAAGGAGCTCCATCCACTGAAGCAGTGGGAAGACCCATCTCTGATGCAGGATGACTTCCATCCCTGGATCCCCGGAAACAGGAGCAACCCTGACCCAGGATACTGTTCATCAGATTTCCAGGATTGCAGAGGTTTGCTTACTCTCATCTGATACATGAAGAAACTTCACCCATGCTTGTTGAAAATCAGGGTATTTTTACAAGAACACCACATGGGGATGAGCTCAATCCTTTTGTTTATGTACACATATATAGTGAACATGATGGAAAGTGCACTGAAACAGGCACAGGGTCCACATCATACAGGAGAGAGCCTCATCCTCCAGGGAATTAACCTGGTCCTTACAGCGTTGGATCTGGACAGTTCTCTCAGAGGAAGGAGGCACATAGGGGCACGGTGGTCCTGCATCAGCAACCATTTGTCCAGGGTGACTACAGAGCTTGGGCTGAGATGGCAGAAGGGTGAGTGGCTACGTTTCAGAGGACACCACTGTTGGCAGGTCTACTGGGTGATCCTGAGTCCCTGTGACATCCTATCTCCCCTCCTGCAGTCCAGCACCTCCAGCTGCACCCATTTCTGACCATTCTGCTGGTCCCTATACAGAGCAGTTCCAGGCCAGTCCAGGCTCACTCCCACCTGCAGGGCTTGATCTGAAATTCAGGTAGTCTCATGTGAGGAAGCAACAGAAAATAAATTCCTCATGATGGAATTCCTCTGACCGCCTGCATCTTGCTCACAGCCGGAGCTAGGCACACTGCTTGTCAGAAGTTTTTCCTGCCCAAATTGAAATCAGTTCAAGTCTACTCCATAGACTTCCAGAGCTTTTCTAGTTAAAAAAAATACCTTTATAATCTATTGGTAAACAAAATCTGTTTTTCCATTTTGTGGTTGTTATTGTTGATGTTTGTTTGTTTTTGCTTTAGTTGATCTTTCTGGAAAAATCATGATGAATTGTGGATAGATTTTCAGACATAAGCATGCAGATTCTTCTCCTTTTTAGCAACCCACATAGCACTCATTCTTAAGTTTGAATTATATTTTTCTCAAACCCTGCATTTGGAATGCTGATCATAACAACCACCATATGTCAGGCTCTCTTGGGAACAGAGTCTGCTCAAGGAAGGAAGAGTTCAGAAGTGGTGCCTGTGTGCCTGGGTCATTGAGCTTCTGTCTGTGGCTCAGACAGTGATCCTATGGTTCTCAGATAGAGCCCTGCACCAGACTCCCTGATCAGCAGGGAGACGGTTTCTTCTTCTACCCGATGCTCTCCCTACTTTCATCTCTCTCTCGCGCTCTCAAATAAATAAATAAAATCTTTAAATAAAATGCTTCAGAGAACTTCATTTGTCAAAGCTCCCTGCAGACCAGTGTCCCGTGCTCCAGAAAAAATTCTTAGGAGTGAGTCACTGGTTAACTATGGATTTCCATGTCTGT
Organism: Lontra canadensis; assembly: GCF_010015895.1. Classification (NCBI taxonomy): domain Eukaryota; kingdom Metazoa; phylum Chordata; class Mammalia; order Carnivora; family Mustelidae; genus Lontra; species Lontra canadensis. The sequence continues at coordinate 6,988,553 of NW_022631081.1, forward strand.
GGTCCTTGAGTGTGTGGTGTCATTGACAGATGGTGAATATTCACCCAGCATTACCCACTGGGGATGCACACATGGCCTCTTTCTAAGACCTCCCATTCCTACAGCCAGGCTCTCTCTCCCCTCATGGCTGCAAGGGATTCAAAGGGAGAGGGAGCCCTGGTCATCAAGGGCTCACATGTGAGGAATGAATGTCCATCCTGCACAGGAGAGGTTGTATCCTTGGAGACATGCATTGCTCATCACACTGTATGCCTTATATATGCACAGTATTTATTTGTTAACCACCCATCCATGCATCTGGAAGGTAAAATTACTGGTATTTTATTTAATTTTATTTATTTTATTATACTTCCTTTCATTTTTTTTGTAATTTTTAAAATTATTTTTAATTTAAATTCAATTAGCCATAGTATAGTACAACATTAATTTTTGTGAAAATGTTCAATGATTCATTAGTTGAGTATAACACCCTGTATTTCAATTTTAAAAGCCAGATTTATCTCATCAAGAATGATCAAATTCTTTCAATTTTTCCCCCTCATTGTCTCTACATACTACCTGCTTGTTCTGTGTATGCAGGTATATCTCTGTACTTAGGGACCTCTCTGTGAATTCACGAGCCATAGCTGTCATTGGGTGCATGAGAGGTGCCTTTTCATTGAGAATTCAGAAAAACGTGTACCACAATATTCCCTAGGAGATTATCTGTTATAAATAGGGGGGGTAAAACATATATGCATGTAATTAGTTACTTCACAAAGGGAAATTATTGGATAATCACAAAAAATCTACATTTAAATGTGTGCTCTATGAATGAATTGATAACAAATCACACTCATTCTTATGACCAGTTTACGACAACTCATCACATGGAGGTAAGTCACCATAGATAAAATTCATGGAATACGTGAAAATTTTAGGACAACTATGAAACAGTTGACACACTTCCAACAAAGTCAATGTCATTAGTGGTATGAAATGCTATAGTACCCAGGCCAATTACAGCTGATCCAACCCACATATCTGTGTGTGAGAGAGACAGAGATGGAGACACAGAGAGAGGGAGGATGAGACAGAGAGAGCAGAAAACAATACAAGTTTCTGAATGTTTTCCATGAGAAGGTGAGTGCTGGGAACAGTTAGAGGTGACTGTGTGGGTTCCCAGCCATCTCTCTCATGACACCTCTTCAAAACAGTTCTTCATCAAACATCGTTGTGATCTAATGGGTGGTCCATGTTATGTTCTGTGATGAGGGTACTTGCAGAGCAGAGGAAGGTATAAACCCTCCTTTTACCTGTAATTCAACCTGGCTCAGGTGCTCAAAGCCCACTTTTAAGGTCTCCAGGGGGCCCCCTTCCTTGACCCTCTTCCCTCCCAATCCATCCTTCATCCAGGTCCCAGGTACTAACCTGAAGGAAGTGATCTCTGATCAGAGTGAGGGAAAGGGTAAGAGAGTATTGGGGATCTCTGTCTTACATGGGGGACAGGAAGAGCTCTGGTGCCATCTCCACACAGGCTGAACCTTTCTCCTCCCAATACTCCCCTGTCACTGACAGACAACAAAATTCTGGCATCAGGGGAGGACCCCTGGGTGGATACATGACCATTTCTTTTTCCTTGGTCCTCAGTTCACTTGTGAGAGGATGTGACTCTCCTTGTCTGTGACTCTCTCTCCTTCAGTTCCGGGTCTTGGACATGGTCTTTGGTGACCCAGCTATGTTGGTGTCAGACACTCTAGATGAGGAGGTCTCTCTCCATAACCTCTCTGGGAGCAGTAGCAACACTGGATTGGATAAGGTGTGTGGGGTTCAGTTCTTAGGGCTGCCACCCATAAATACTGACTCTTGCAAGTAGCAGGCCCTCGAGGATTCCAGATTGATCTTCTGGTTCCAGGTCAGTTACATGACTTCACAGAACATCTGTAGCTCCAATCTGTGGACAGGGCTGATGGCAACTATCATACACAACAGAGACCTCAGTGTCCAAACAGTGCTATGCCCCCAGGATGGACTGAGATATAAAACACCCTCTGGCATCCCTGAGCAGATCCTCAGTCCCCTGGAATTGCTGGCACCCTGTCAACAGTATTGGAAGTGACATAACAGAGACTGAGGCCCCTCTGAGGTTCTGTTGATCTCAAATATCCCTTCACTGGATCCCATCCAACCTTCAGCCTGGGACACTCCTATGACCCCAGCTGTTCCTGATCTTGTCTACACAGCCAGAAGATCCTCATCCAGGGCATGGGATCTGGTGGGGGACAGGGGAAGGCTAATCCTAGACATTTGTAAACATGAAGGACACTGAGACAGTACTGGACTGAGACACAGCAGGCTCTGGCCACATGCAGATCTCCAACTACTGGATACAACAGCATTAAGAAATTAGTGTATTAAATGCTGATTATCATGTTCCCATGAAAATCTTAAAGATGTAACTCTCCCACTTTTGGAGTCATGATAGATCACCTGATAAAATTCTGTGTCTGGGGATGCAACTGAGACACAACTCCCTTTGTCCTCTTTGTAGTGAGAAGGGTCTCCCTTAACAAGATATCTTCATTTTCAAGATTTCCACCTGCACAGGTTCCTTCTCTGACATCAGAAACAGCTTAGAAAAGAGGGTCAAGATGGCTCATGGGGCTTTAAATGTGGAGCCAGGGATGTCAGAGGACAGGGAGTGTTTGCGGTCTGAGGTTATGTGGGATAGCCTGGGGCAATCTTAGATGAACCCTGCAGGCTGGGACAAAACTCAGGCCCTCTCAGGGGTCAGGCATCAGTGATCTCACTAGACGATGCTGACCTGCCAGGACTTTGGGGTTACCACCACCCAGACCACCTCTACCCCTGGGTCAGCTCATCCTCTCCTCCTCTGTCTCCTTCCATCTGTAAGCATGGAGCACAGACAGAAAGTCATCAAGGGCTTATCTGATGGCAGCAGCTCTGCCCACATGGGAGTTTCTAGAGATAGAAAGAGATTTTGGGAGCTCAGTTTCCACATCAAAGCTTTAGGGTCAGAGTTTATTTCTTACTATGGCTTAGGCTCCTTCCTCCTCACCCTCCTCATTCCCTGCACAGGTGACTGCTGACCATACCAAGGGTGGGTGGGAAAAATTCCTATTCCATGTCCCTTCTCCCCTTCATGGTGGACTGCCCTCCTGCATACCTCTCTGTCCCATTATGGTGTCTCTGGCTTAGGTGTGGCTGGTGGCCCAGGTGTCTCTGGCCAGGTGGGCCAGTCTCCTTCAGTAACCATGTCCCTTCACAGAGGGACATACTCGCTGCATCTGAAAAGACACAGTTGGCAATGAGGAAGCAACTTGGCTACTGTGAAACCTGGACCATGTCCCCAGCTACTGATCCGTAGGAGGAACACCCAGTCCTCCAGGGTCTCCCACACGCTCTGTGGAACCAGATGAGTCAGCCTGGCTTCCCTGACTGAGGCTCCAAACTGAGGGTGAGGCTGATGGTTCCTGCTCAGCATGGAACCACAACCAGGAAGCCAGCTCACCGCTTCAGGACAGTGGGGAAGAGACACCATGATCCTGAGCTCCCAGGCCCCACCCAGCACATGACGATCTCACAGAGTACCCTGCTGCTGTCCCGTGAAGAGACAAGGGCTGGTTTCCACCTGACATTTGTAGGGACAATTCAGGAGTATAGGAAATAACAATGTGAGGCCAAGGCTGAGCTGCAGAAGTAGCGAGTGTCCCAGGGCAGTCTTGTTGTACGTATAACTGTGACCATGTGGATATGCTGACACTCACATGCATTCACACGGAGTAAAAGCAGATTTCAGGTGCAAGTCAAGGCATCAGTATTTTCCTAGGTTGCCCTTTCTGCCCATTTGGACTTGCTGGATTCATGTGCTAAATTGACCTCTTTGACCTCAAGTGGATGTTCACCAGGGTCATCATCATGTTTTTCTACACATGGTGCATGTCCTGACCTCTGATACAGTGTTCCCCCATCCTTTGTGGGATCTTATGTGGCTCACTCTATAGATACCACCTTACAAACCAAAGCTCTGTGCAGAAGACTTTGTCCCAAGTCTCTCATGCTTGCCTCACATGAGCATGGGCACAATCCTTATACATGTGTCCCAGCAGTGTGTTTCCTTCACTGTCCTTGCACTTAACCCTGTACAATAGTTGTAACAGGAGAGACAGTGGGATCTATAGGGATACAGTTGGCATTTTGAAATAAATCATAGAGAAAAATTTTAAATGTGAGAGTCTCACCATTCTGATAAGGGACCTGGAAAGGCCTTTTCTCATTCCAATCTCTTAGGTCACAATATCAGTAAAACTACTGTTGTAAAGAACCTTCTTCTTGGTGTGCAGAGGGCTATGGCAGGGCTGGAGTAGGTGGGTGCTGAAGGCAACAGAGGAGCTATGGAAGCAGGGCCTGCGGTGGGGGGTTAAACCACTCAGCTGGTGAAAGGGGCACTGGACACACTGTGTCCTCACTGTTGTGTGACCTGTCTCCACCCATGGGGGCCCATTCCCGCCCCCCGGCTTTTTTTTTCCTCTATGACTTCTCATAAAATTGAGGCTTATAGACAACAAGGAGCTGCCACAACGCATGTCCAAGGAGGAAGTGGGCTCTCAGTAGAGTCTGCTCAGAGGATAAGACAGCTTGTTGGAAGAATCCCATCAATGGAACCTCAGAAGACCCAGCTCTGTGTGGTCTGCACAATGTCCTTGGGTCTCTCCTTCTGTCTCTTATGCAGGGATCCTTTGTCAAATTTTATAGAAAGGGTCGCCGATGTCACCCAGGATCTGATCTCTCCTCAGTGATAGGAGCAGACTCAGTGATGCTGGACTCACAGCCTCTGTTTCAGTGCACTGGACACTTGGGCAAAGCTCCCCAATCTCCTCACTGGAAAATTCAGCAGTGTGGACTATGTTGGGTCTGGGACAAGAAGCCCCATAAATGAGATTATTTATGTCACTTTGTATTCAGCCTGAGTGGGAACAGTTGATCACTTTCAAACTCAGGTCACTATCTTAACCTTCCACGATGTTCTTCACCCTGGACAGGTAAGCCAACACACCTTCTCTGCTACCCTTGTCCATCCATCGTATCTATGACACTAAGTGTCACCAGTACTGGTCACAGTCAGTGACGAGTCCCTCATTGGGGAGATCTCTGCTGTCACATCAGCACCAGCATTGACCTAGGGGCCATGACATCCATTTGGATCTTTAAGAATGATTACTTGTCCTTTCCCATCAATCTTATTAATCCCATTAACCAATCTTATCAATCCCATTAACCATTGATTTTGTTTATTTAATTACATTTTCTGAAACTTGAGAAATAGTGTCAAAAATAATGAAAGTGAGGATCACTTTTGTCTGTTCCTGGTCTTTGTGAAAACGGTCCCTTTCATTACTCCATGAACAGAGATGCTCGTCTAAGGACTACATCATAAGTGTGTGAGAGAGTGTATTACCTTATCATAAATGTATCTGTTTGCATTTTCATATCGTATTTATTATGATTTGGTCAACCAAGACCAATCAGGGAAATGTGACCAAATTTCTTGATATGATTATATGTGTGAAGTGTGTGATATGGAGCTTGTTCTTAATATGGAACCCAACATGCATCATTGGAACAAAGCACACTTAATAATGATGTTTAAATTTATCTATATAGTACTGATACCTCTAATAATATTTTATATACAATATTCATATCAATATTTAGTGTTACTTTTCTGTAATTTTCATATTTCATATATTCATATATTTTGTAAAATATAATTCAGAACATATATTTAAACATGTTATAACTCTTTTAGAAGAACAAGAAAATATTCCAACTTTTTTAGTGTTATTAAAAGAATATGAAGCAATGAAATTGGAACAATCTAATCTTAGAAGATTTGTTAGATGTTGCCTGTGAAAATGTCTGTATCTTATGCATTTTGGTGAAGTGCTTCTGTAATCACATTTGAAATTTTCCTGTTAGAAATTGGTCTATTCACTCAAAGTATTTCTAGTAGAACTAATTTTGTATCTTCCTTTTTAATTTTTTTAAATTTATTTTAGAGACACAGAGTGAGTGAGCAGGGGTGGAGTAGAGGGAGAGAAGAATCCTAAGTGGACTCCTTGCTGAACATGGAGTCCTATGCTGTGCTTGATCCCAGGACCTTGAGATCATGACCTGAGCCTAAACCACAAATCACTTAGCCGACTGAGCCACCCAGGTGCCCCTAATTTTGTATCATCTTAAGAAAGTATGTATTTTACGTATTCTTATAGGAATTATCTCATACAAGTTGTTTTTTTCTTTTTTTTCATATTTCATTTTTCATTTTTCCATGTGAGATTAACAGGGGACACTGTGAAACTGACCTATAGTCCCTACAACGTTGCTCAATGAGGACCAGTCACTGAAGATATTCAGATCTGGGGATTATGCGTGGTCTCAGCAGGTGTTTCCTCCCAAGGTTCTCCCCAAAGGTGACTCAAACTCCATCCTCCTCCGTGTGTGATGTGAGCTGAGTTCCAGCACCTGGACTCAGGAAGGGGCCAGGGAATCACTGGATAGACCCCCTTTGCATGAACAGCCCCTCCTGTGACAGAGGCAGAGGATAAAAGGAGGCCTGGGGCATTCCAGCCCACTGTGGGGATCAGGGACTGTGTCACCATGGCCTCAACTCGTCCTCCTCATGCTCCTATATTATGGTGCAGGTAGGGAGAGGCATCAGGGACATAGGGCAGACATCTTGTAGGTGTCAACCATTTTCTCTGAGATCCAAGGAAATGTTACCCTGGTCCCTGCTCCATCAGGGAGCATCACTTGTTTCAACCCATGAGCGTACACATTTGCAGGTTGGGACAGAGCTCATGGAACACAGGGTGATCCCCAAATCACTCTCTGTGCTTAAAGTCTGGGTATTTTTTTTCTATATCTAGTCCCATTGCCCATATGTCTGTGTTTGCGGGTTCCCTGCCTGTCCCAACTTGTGCTGACCCAGGCTCCCTCCCTTTCTGCATCTCCAGGAACAACAGCCAGACTCACCTGTACCCTGAACAGTGGCTTCAGTGTTGGCAGCTATCACATATACTGGTACCAGCAGAAGCCAGGGAGCCCTCCCTGGTATTTCCTGTACTAGTACTCAGACTCAGATAAACACCAGAGCTCAGGGTTCCTAAGTCGCTTCTCTGGCTCCAAAGATGCCTCAGCCAATGCAAGGCTTCTGCTCATCTCTGGGATGCAGCCTGTGGATGAGGCTGACTATTACTGTGCTGTATATCATAACAGTGACAGCAGCTATCATTACTCATAGTGTCTCAAATAATGAGGAAGTGAGACAAACAACAGAGATCTTGTCTCTGAGACTGTTTTTCTGAGAAGCTTCTGTGGAGTGTCCTGTGGGGTAGAGTCCTCTGTGGGGAGACCTGTCCTTGAGGAGGAAGGAGTGACACACTGATTATGCTGTTGCCTGAGACAGCACAGTTGTCCGAGGGATATAGGAAAGAACATTAGGGTTCAAAGCTAATGGGAAAGAAAGAATTCTTGAGACATCTTTGGTCCTAAAAAGGTGATTTTATTAAAGCACAGGGACAGGACATATGGGCATAAAGAGCTGGAATGGGTTCATGAAGAGTGGCCCATTATATACTTTCAAGTTTAGCAGAGGTTAGGTATAGTGTAAGTCTCTAAGGAATTTTAGCTATTGTTGGGAAAAGTTCATTTATTACCCTCTAATAAACCCTTAGACATGAGACCCATTAGAATTATATCAGTGGGACATGTTTGGGGATGATTGCTGACACGTATTTTGGCAAGTTTAAAGATAAAGGAAATGTCTAAAGGATTTTTTTTAATGTTAAAGTAGCCTTATAGGACCCTGGGTTTCACTCAGGTTGTGTTTTACAACTTCAGCAAGGTATTAACATGGAAACAGACGAGTGCCTAGAGGAAAGTCACTTGGCTTGTTTCAGGAACTTGTCAGTGGGCTGTAGGTAATAAGGAAATTTCATACTTTTTCTTGTGCCTTCATTTCCCACATCAGGGGGTATGGCCACAACCACCATGATCAAATTGACATATTGCCATTACATGCAGAGAAACTTCAGACCCAATAGTCAGGCCTTTGTCCCCCTGCACTCCACCCTCTGTGGCCCCTAATTCCCTCCTGTCTGCAGTGAGTTCCCTATTGTGCACATTTCATAGGGACTGAATCACAGAACAGATACCCTTATAAGTGCTCCCTTCACTGGCATGAGGAGCCTGTGCATTGCTGTGGGGACATAAGCAACACCTTCTATAAATATAGAGATCACCTCACTTATATGCTTATCATCCTTGTCCAGAGGCTATGGTAAGCTTTTGTATGGCTTTAATTGTAATACGTAGGTTGTCAAAAGAAGCATAATTTTCCATAGTGGTCTATAGTTAAGGATTTCAATTTTATTTCATTTTTATTTTCCAATGACTATTATTTCCATGTTACCTTTTGTTTTGTACATTTGTGTACACTCCTTTTTTCCCCAATAATTTAGCCAGTGGTTGTTTTATTATATAATGAGTTTTCTAGTTTTTTCTCATACATTTTTGCTTTACTTGTGGTCATTGATGAGAGTATGGAAAGCAGAAAGCAAGCTAGGGCAAAACAGAAACTGACACCTTATAAGCCCCACCCCCTCACTCCAGGGTGGGAACCTATGACACTCCTCAAGCAATCCTGGCTATGCTATAACTAAGGGAAGGGAAGAACAAGTAGTTAACTGACAGAGATCACAGTCTCCCAAGATTCCCACATAAATCGCCATCAGTTTACAAATGTCTTAGTGATTTTAAGGAAAAGGAATTCTTATTAATAGGCTCACTTTCAGAGACCTGTAGGCTCAATTTCCTGGAATACTAACATCACCCTATCCTCCACAGTGATGTGGGAAACAAAGTAAAAAGGGAATGTAAATAACATAAACTTTCCTTATAACATGTCCCCCAAAAACCTGCCCTTAAATATTTGAGGCAACCAGAGTTTAATGTTCATCCAGGAGGCTCCTGACTGTCTTAATATTAATGCCTTACTATGGGGAAAAACCTTAGCTTGGCAATAGCCAGCCAATATCCAGTATCCTGTGAGTCAATCTGTAGCAAATGAAAGCCTTTTGGACACCTCCCTCCCTCCGTTCATCCAAACAAGTATAAGAACATACTATGAGCAACTCTATGCCAACAAATTTGACAATCTGGAAGAAAGGGATACATTCCTAGAGACATATAAACACCACAATTGAACCAGGAAGAAATAGAAAACTTGAACAGACCCATCAGTCATCAAAAATCTCCAAACAAACAAGAGCCCAGGGCCAGATGGCTTCTCAGGGGAATTCTACCAAACATTTAAAGAAGAATTAATTCCTATTCTCCTGAAACTGTTCCAAAAAACAGAAATGGAAGGAAAACTTCCAAACTTATTTTATGAGGCCAGCGTCACCTTGATCCCATATCCAGACAAGGATCCCATCAAAAAAGAGAATTACAGACCAATATCCTTGATGAACACAGATGCGAAAATTCTCACCAAAATCCTAGCCAATAGGATCCAACAGAACATTAAAAGGATTATGCACCACAACCAAGTGGGATTTATTCCGGGGCTGCAAGGTTGGTTCAACATCTGCAAATCAATCAATGAGATACATTACATTAACGAAAGAAAGAACAAGAACCATAAGATACTCTCAATAGATGCTGAAAAAGCATTTGACACAGTACAGCATCCTTTCCTGATTAAAACTCTTCAAAGTGTAGGGATACAGGGAACATACCTCAATATCATCAAAGCCACCTATGAAAAACCTACCACAAATATCATTCTCAATGGAAAAAAGCTTGTGGCCTCCCTGTTGAGATCAGGAACATGACAAGGATGCCCAGTCTCACCACTCTTGTTCAACATAGTATTAGAAGTCTTGGCAACAGCAATCAGACAACAAAGAGAAATAAAAGGTATCCAAATTGGCAAAGAAGAAGTCAAACTCTCTCTTTTCGCAGATGACATGATTCTTTATATGGAAAACCTAAAGACTCCACCCCCAAACTACTGGAACTCATACAACAATTCAGCAGCGTGGCAGGATACAAAGTCAATGTACAGAAATCAGTGGCTTTCTTATACACTAACAATGAAAATACAGAAAAGGAAATTAGAGAATTGATTCCATTTACTATAGCACAAAGAACCATAAGATACCAGGGAATAAACCTAACCAAAGAGGTAAAGGATCTGTACTCGAGGAACTACAGAACACTCATGAAAGAAATTGAAGAAGACACAAAAAATGGAAGACCATTCCATGCTCTTGGATCAGAAGAATAAACATTGTTAAAATGTCTATACTGCCTAGAGCAATTTACACTTTTAATTCCATTCCAATAAAAATACCACCGGTATTTTTCAAAGAGCTGGAGCAAATAATCCAAAAATTTGTATGGAATCAGAAGAGACCCCAAATCGCTAAGGAAATGTTGAAAAACAAAAATAAAACTGGGGGCATCATGTTACCTGATTTCAAGCTTTATTACAAAGCTGTGATCATCAAGACAGCATGGTACTGGCATAAAAAGAGACACATAGAGCAGTGTAACAAAGTAGAGAGCCCAGATATGGACCCTCAACTCTATGGTCAAATAATCTTCGACAAAACAGGAAAAAAATATACAGTGGAAAAAAGACAGTCTCTTCAATAACTGGACAGCTTCAATAACATTCTCTTCAATAACTTCAAAAACTGGACAGCTCTATGCAGAAGAATGAAACTCGACCATTCTCTTACACTGTACACAAAAATAAACTCAAAATAGATAAAAGACCTCAACCATGAGACAGGAATCCATCAGAATCCTAGAGGAAAACATAGGCAGTAACCTCATTAATATCAGCCACAGCAACTTCTTTCAAGATAGGTCTCCAAAGGCAAAGGAAACAAAAGCCAAAATGAACTTTTGGGACTTCATTAAAATCAAAAGCTTCTTCACAGCAAAGGAAACAGTCCACAAAACAAAGAGGCAACCCACGGAATGGGAGAAGATATTTGCAAATGACAGTACAGACAAAAGGTTGATATCCAGGATCTATAAAAAACTCCTCCAACTCAACACACACAAAACAGACAATCATATAAAAAATGGGCAGAAGATAGGAACAGACACTTCTCCAATGAAGACATACAAATGGCTATCAGACACATGAAAAAATGTTCATCATCACTAGTCATCAGGGTGATCCAAGCATTCCTAAGCAAGGTGGTCTTTAGCTTCCAGGTGTTTGAGTTTCTTCCGAAATTTTCCTTGTGATTGAGCTCCAGTTTCAAAGTATTGTGATCTGAGAATATGCAGGGAATAATCTCAGTCTTTTGGTATCGCTTGAGCCCTGATTTGTGACCCAGGGTGTGGTCTATTCTGGAGAAGGTTCCATGTGCACTTGAGAAGAATGAGTATTCTGTTGTTTCAGGGTGGAATGTTCTGTATATATCTATGAGGTCCATCTGGTCCAATGTGTCCTTCAGTGCTCTTGTTTCTTTCTTTCTTTTTTTTTAAATTTTTAAATTTATTTTCTGTGTAACAGTATTCATTGTCTTTGTACCACACCCAGTGCTCCATACAATCTGTGTCCTCTCAAATACCCACTACCTAGTTCCCCCAACCTCCAACTCCTGCCCCTTCAAAACCCTTAGATTGTTTTTCATAGTCCATAGTCTCTCATGGTTCACCTCCCCTTCCCTTCCAATTTCCCTCAACTCCCTTCTCCTCTCTAACTCCCCTTGTCCTCCATGCTATTTTTTATGCTCCATAAATAAGTGAAACCATATGATATCTTGTTTCTTTATTGATTTTCTGCTTGGATGATCTGTCTCTTACAGAGAGAAGCATGTTAAGATCTCCTAATATTAATGTATTCATATCAATATGACTCTTTATCTTGATTAATACTTTTCTTATGTATTTGGCTGTTCCCATATTGGGGATATAGATATTTACAATTGTTAGATCATCTTGGTGGATAATCCCTTTAAGAACAATGTAGTGTCCTTCTGTATCTCTGACTACACTCTTTAGTTTAAAATCTAATTTATCTGATATGAGAATCGCTACCCCAGCCTTCTTTTGAGGCCCATTGGCATGAAAGATGCTTCTCCATCCCTTCACTTTCAGTCTGGTTGTATCCTTAGGTTTGAAATGGGTCTCTTATAGACAACACATGGATGGGTCCTGTTGTTTTATCCAATCTGCAACTCTGTGTCATTTTATGGGCGCATTTAGGCCATTCACATTGAGAGTGATTATTGATAGATACGTTTTTATTGATATCGTGTTACCTTTGAAGTCTTTCTGTAGATTGTCTCCATATTTCTGTTCAATGTTAATCTTAGGATTTTTCCTCTTTTATAGAACCCGCCTTAATATTTCCTGCAGTGTCAGCTTGGTAGTTGCATACTCTTTTAAGCCTTGCTGGTTTTGGAAACTCTATCTCTCCCTCCATTTTGAATGTCAGTCTTTCTAGATAAAGTATTCTTGGCTGCATGTTCTTCTCATTTAGTGCCCTGAATATATCTTGCCAGCCCTTTCTGGCTTGCCAAGTTTCTGTGGACTGGTCTGCATTATTCTTATGGGCTTTCCTCTGTATGTAAGGAGATTCTTTGTCCTAGCTGCATTCAAGAGAGCCTGTCTACGATTATCATTCCTCATTCTTACTATCAGGTGTCTCGAGGAATTTTGAGAATCTATAATCTTGGGGCGTGACCGTTCTGTCCCTAGTGCATGAACACTGGTTCCATTCACGAGATTGGGAAAATTTTCATGGAGAACTTGGTCCACTATATCTTCTAGACTTCTTTCTTTCTCCTTCCCTTCATGGATTCCAATAATTCTGACATTGGAACGTTTCATAGCATCATTTATTTCCCTGATTCTGTTTTCGTGGCTCCTAAGCTGTTTGTTCCAGGCTTCCTCCTGATCCTTTCTCTCTATCTGTTTGTCCTCCAGATCACTAATTCTATCTTCTATCTCAGTTACCCTAGCTTTGAGATAATATTTAGATTAGATTGGAACTCATTGAGAACATTGTGAACCTCGTCCCTGGTGGCTTTCAATTCTGCCCTTACATTGTGAACATCATCCCTGGTGGCTTTCAGTTCTGTCCTAATCAATTCCATTTTATCATCAATGGCTTTCTCCAAGCTAGCTATTGCCTGGATAATTGTTAGCCTGAATTCCCTTTCTGACATTTTGTCTATGTCGATAGCCATTAGCTCTGTTGCAGAAGGCCCATCCTCTGAATTTTTCTTCTGTTGGGAATTCCTCCTCCTAGTCATTTTGGTGAGAGATGACTGAACGGATGTAGCTGGATGTATTGACCATGGTGCATTCAAGGTGCACCCTGGAATGCTTCTGAGCAATCAAGAGTCCCAGCCAAATGAAAGAAAAAAGAAAAAAGAAAGAGAGAGAGAGAGAGAGAGAAGAAAAAGAAAGATAAAATAAAAGAGAAGGCTCAGCCCAAATGGGTCCCAAGGTAAGATTTATGAAGTATACAAACCAAAACAGACAACAGAAAGACTGATAAAAGTAGATGACAAGAGGAAAAAATTCATATATATATATATATATATATAAACAAAACAAAAAAAAAAGAACCTCATCAAAAAGAACCCCAAGTATAAGATTTATATACTATCAGGACAAACACAAATACACAGAAACACTGTTGGAAGAAAAAGTTGGGAGAGTGGTTATAAATTCTCAGTGTAGGCGAGGAAGGTTATTTTGATTCTTCCTGGATGTATCTTGATATCATTGTTAAAGGACTCAACTTTTATAAAATAAGGGGGGATTAAAAATTGGTTTGCCTATAGGTTTAGCATTGATTCGGGAAAGAGCATTACCTTGAAGTTCAACTCTATATGAATATTAAAAAATATAAAAAATAATAAGCTAGTTTGCAAACGTGGAGATTCACAGACCTGTACCCCTGGGGGGAAAAATATATATATATGTTTATAAAAAATAAAATTATTAAAAAAAATAATAAGCTAAACTAAAATAAAATAAAAATTTTTTAAAAAAATTAAAAAATAGAAAAGCAAAAGAAAAACGTGTATATGTATCAAGAAGTTCAGGTTAAAATGTTATTATGGAATTTGATGTACTGGACATCTCACTGTGATGGTAAATAGGTTAAAAAATTATCTATATAGAAATGAACCAGAATAGTGAGAACAAATTAAAAATAAAAGTTGTATCTATGAAATAGTGGTGGTTGTTTTCTTGTAGTCTTCCCGCCCCCCCCCCGTTGGCTTTCTGGGGGAGGGGCCTGCCGTGTTGTTTTTCAGGCTGTGTTTTCTGAGTTAAGTCCTCCCTCCCCCCTCAAGGGGGTGGGCTCTGAGGAAACCGGTTTTTCAGGCTTTTTTCCTCTGGCGGTTTTTATGTTTGTTTGTTCATTTGTTTTCTCTCGCCTTATTGGCTTTCGATGGTTTTTGTAGGTTTAGAGGAAAGCAAACTGCACCCAGACCTCCCTCTCAGAGAGAAGCCTCAGTCTGTTCCCCTCTGGGTGCTCCAGAGCACATAAATTCCCCCTTGGCCACTGGCAGAGCATGTCCCCAGTCGCAGTCCCTGGGTATGCAGGAACTCCTGCTTGTACCCAAAACCAGGACAGCGGTGGCTGTCTGGGCATCTCCAGACCACCAGAGAGGTCCCAAGAAGCAATAGCACACTGAGATTTTCCCGCTGGCCCGGGCTGTGAGTTCTCAGATTCTCTGGGTCCAAGAGCACTGGGCTGGCGTCTGCACTCACCCCTCTCAGGGGAGGGTGTGAGGCGCGACTCAGACTCTGATACCAAGGTGTGGCACATTGTGGAGAGTGCACAGGCTGTGGTTCTTCTGGCTGGTGAGGCTCCCAGCCCCTCATGGGAGCCGCCACCCAGGCACTCTCAGGTGTGCTCATGGCTCAGGGACCAAGACCTGGTTTCTTCACCACACTCTCTCTGGCTCAGTGCCAGGGGTAGCTGTCCTCGGTCTGGGGACTTAAGCCCCTGTCCCTAACTACCCCAATTCCCACAATTCCCCCCTATGATCCTTTGCTCTTTTTGAGTGCTTTCAACCAGACTCCAAGTTAATGCTTGTCCCCAGACCCAGGACACTCTCATATTGGTGTATTACTTTCCAGTGGGTTGCTTCTGTTGGCTCCCTCCCTCTTTTGTTTATCTTCTGATGTCAGTCTTATGTTCTCACTCAGCTGTACCTGCCCACTGGTGTCTTCTGCACCCATAGAGATAAAGACGTGTATAATTCTAACCTCAGGTAGATTTCAAGGGCGATTGGAGTTCTTTGGTAGGCAGTCAGCTCACGTTAGGGTACAGGTTGAAATGTCGCCTCCTCCTAGTTGTCTGCCATCTTGTCTACCCCCCCAACACTGCTGTTTGACATTGGGCTGGATGTTCCAAACAGACCCACAAGGCAAGAAAAACAATGAAAGGCATAAGACTAAAAAGAATAAAGGACAATCATCCCTAGTTTTAGATGAAAGAATGATCTATAGGAAAAATACAAAGGAAGCTACAAATATATATGTAAATGTATAAATTCGAAGAGTGTTAAGTAGTTTGGGGAATGCATAGAATACAGGGTCAACATCAAAAGATCATTTAGGTGTTTATATGCTGGCTGTAAACACATGCAAAATAATTAAAAATAACCCTTAAACCCACTCAACCATGAGGTACGTAGTTGAGTACTTAACAAAACATGTACACGCCATGGATGCTGAAATGCTGGTACATATAATCAAAGGTGATCTAAAACGATGGAGAGTCATGTTGAGTTCATGAATTAGAAAAGTCATATTGTAAAGAGGTCAATATTTCCCAAATTGTATGACAGTAATTCAATTCCTATCCCAACAAGATACATTGGTATGGATGGAAGATAGACATGTTGGCTCAATGTAACATAATAGAAAATGCAAAAACAGACCCAGAAAAGAATGGATAAGCATTTTTTACAAAGTTGCAGACTTTCAGAGTAAAAAATATGGACTTTTGGAAAAGTGACTACAGGACAATAGGATATCCATAGAGAAAAATGAATCTCACCCAAAACTCTCACTTTATTTAAACAAAAATTCACTAAAAGATTATAGACATAAGTATAAAACATAAAGCTACAAACAAAAGAGGAGAAAATACTCAGGATCTTGCGTTTGTATAAACATGTTTTCTCATCTGTGCCACCTATAAAAATTGATAAATTGGACTTCATCAAAGACAAATCAATTGTTTTTATTTATTTGTAAATTTCAAGTCATTAAAATTAGCTAAAAATAGTAGATTAAAATAAAACTCAGTTTTTTGGACAGTAGTTAGAATCTATTGCTATAATGCACGAGAGTTGTAAAACATTCACAAGGAAAGCATATTCCAAATTGCATATCAACTCAATGATATGATATCTGCTATATCTTTTGCCAGGTGCCAACATTTACCACTTAATTGAGGTGTATGTTTGCATCTCCCATAGATCAGGATTCCTTCTGAGAGTGAAAAATGCTACATTAATCATGGACAGCATTATGGGATCACATTATCCTTGATTCAGATCACTGGTGGATGAATCTACAGGTATCTGGTGAACTAAGGAAACAGGCTGGGTACAGGGCTTAAGGCCACAGTGAGGTGTGTGCCCAGCAGCCAGTAGGAGGTAGTGTGAGGACCGCCCTTTGAATCCTACAAAGAGGCTCAGTGAAAACCACTCATTCAAAGGAGCCTCAAATTGGAAACTGGTCCCTGTGCCCCATGTAGGGAACTAGGGTTGTGTCCTCACTGGTCTGGCAGAGTCCCCTGTGCAGGGACATGTGTGTGGTTTCAGCATGTGGTTCCTATTGGGACTTTCCCCAGGGCTGAGTCCAACCTTCATCCTCCTCAGTGTGTGCTGTGAGCTGAGCTCCAGCACGAGGCCTTAGGGAGGAGATATACAATCATTGGATGGACCCCATTTGCATGGACAGCCCCTCCTTGCCAGAGAATGGCAAGCATCTGGCCCTCTGTGTGAGTAGGGGTGGGCTGTGGGGGCCCCAGGAGGGAGTTGGGTGGTTTCCAGATTTTGGTGGGAAGGTGAGGAATGGAGTGGGACCCTGAGGGTCACCCCAGGCTTTATCCTGCTCCTCTTGTCACCTTGCCAGATCCAGAATAGGCATTCAAGTGGCAGCATGGGTGATTGACAGTCCCTTTCTGCCTGTAACTACATAGAATCCCTGCATCAAAGCTCCCAGGCCACACTTCTCTAGGGCAAGAACAATGTTCTGGTTCAGCTGGTGAGAGAGATTTGGGCCTGATCTTCCATGGGTGGTGTTTGGGGGTGTCTATCTTCAGGTTATAGAGGAGGAGTTCCCTCTGGCTCCATGTTGCTCATCCATTCAATCCATCCACCTACCCATATACTTGTCTCTTCTTTCATCTGCCTGTAGTCTATCTCTCCATCCACTCATCTCTATGACATTCCCTTCTACCCATCCATCCATGCATGCATCCATCCAACTATTTATCCATCCACCCATCTTTACATCTATCCATTCAGTCATTCATCCATGCATTTATCCTTCCACCTACCCACATATCTATCTCTTCATTCATTTGTCAGTACTCCATCTCTTCATCCATTCATCCATAGGACTACATTTCCTTCTATCTACACTTCCCTTTATGTATCCCTCCACCCATCTTTATATCCCACCATCAACCCATTCTTTATATCCCACCATCAACCCATCTTTACATCTACCTGTTCATCTATCCATCTTTATATCCATCCATGTAGTCATCCATCCATCCATCTACCCATCTTTACTTCTTTCCCCTCATCTACCTATACAGTCATCACTCTGTCTGTGTACCCCTATTTACATGTCTATCCATCCATCCACCTTCCCATCTTTGCATGCATCCACCCACTCATCCATCCATCTATCCAACTATTTGTCCATTTATCTTCCAGTCCCTCTCTCCACTCACCTGTCCACCCAGCTGTCTATCCATCCAATCTCTCTTGTTACCATTCACTCATTCAGCAGGTATTTATATTGAACCTTCTATGAATTAGATGCTGAGGATATGAAGATAAACATCTCCGTGGTTAATATTTATGGAGCACTTCCTACGTGTCAGACATGATGCCAAGTGCTTGTAACCACGTTAACTCATTTAAAGCTCACAACAACCATTTGAGGCAAGGAGTTTTATCAAATGCTGTTAACACTGAAGTGCACACAGTGGGGAGGAAGGACAAAGTTATGCTTTCAATTTAGGCTGTCCGCTGTGAGGGTCTGTGTCATTTATCATTCACCTTCTATGCCCAGGACTGGTTCAGGTTCCAGAGATGGGTGGTCAGCAAGACACATGAAGCCCTGGTCCTCAAGCAATAGATATCCCCTTTGCTGTTTCCTTCCTGAGACCACGTGAATCAGTGTGTTATTTGGGCCCAGTTAGGAGGAAGAAGAGAAAGAGCTGTTGGTCATTCCAGCTCTGCAGTCATAGTTGTGACGACAAGGTGACCCTAAGCAAGTCAGTTCCCCCTCTGAGGCTTCATATCCACATCCCAGTGGGTACAAGATCCTATCTCCTTAGATCTAAGAAACTGAATTTAAGACATCCCATTCTTAAACATAACCATCAGGAAGTAAAAAAAAAATTGCTATTGAGTCATATAAAATGTTTTCTCACAACTTGGAAATTTTATGTTATACTTTTTGAACTCTTTGAGAATTATTTAGATATACTGTTTGTTTTTTTTTATCATATATTATACTTGTAACTACACACAAGGGAACATATAATTAAAAAAAAGATTTGTTTATCTGACAAAGGGAGAGAAATAGTGATAGAGAGAGAGCACAATCAGGTGGAGTGTCAGGCAGAGGGTGAGAGAGAAGCAGGCTCCACACTGAGCAAGAGTCCAATGTGGGTTTCAACCCCAGGACCCTGGTATCATGACCTAAGCTTAAGGTGAATACTTAACTGACGAGTCACCAAGGCACCCCAAGGGAACATGAAATTGGCATTCATTAGTGAAGATAGTCCTAAAACGTCTTCACATTTTAGAGTTTAATCTTCATGTCACTTTTTGACTGAGAAACATCACTGTCTATATTTTCCATCAAATACTGTCTTCTGTTCCTTCAAAAGAAGCTGTCAACAAACTATATAGCCACAGGCCAAATGCAGTGCTCCACCTCTTTTTGCTGATAAAGTTTTGCTGCAACACAGCCATACATATGAAATATCTTGTATGGCTGATTTCATGCTGTGAATGGTTGCCATGGAGCCTTTATGGCTCCAAGAGGCCATTTTTTCACCTATCTGACCCTTTGGAGAAAATTTGCTGACCTCTGATCAAGAGTGTTGAAGGTGCAGTATTTTTTCAAAACTCCCCAGTATTTTTTGGCTATTGCCTTCTGAGAAAACCTGGCACTGCAGACATCTGTGCAGTGGTGAATAGTTTGTCTGCTTTTCCAATATCACATCCATGCCCTCTTGCTCTGTTGCCAGGTTTTCTGCACATTTTTGATTCACAGTTGAATCAGCCTAATCTTTATAAAGGCATTTAAAATAACACCTGTACTCCACACGTGAAGTAACAACCATGCTCAAAATAGAATGGAGGGGCACCTGGATGGCTTCAGTGGTGACTTGGCTGCCTTTGGCTCAGGTCATGATCCCAGGCTCCTGGGATTGAGCCCTGTCAGGCTCCTTGCTCAGTGGGTAGCCTGCTTCTCCCTCTCCCTCTGTACCTGCCCCTGATCATTCTCTCTTCTTTCTCTCTCTCTCTTGTCTTTGTCAAAGAAATAAATAAAATCTTTAAAAAAAATCTGAACTGAAGTAACAATGTCTGAACGTCTAGGCCCGAGAATGCATGAGATCAGGCAGTGACCACTTTGTCATGATTGTGAGATGCCACTCTCTCAGATGCATCCCCATTTCAGGTACATTAAAATGTGAAAGCCATTCAAAAAACAGTGCTCCATCATGGGGCATGTGTTGTTAAATGGGGACCATGCACATGATGCCAAGCCATGCTTGGTGCACACACTAGGAGCTCAGTAAATATCAGTTGTCCATCCCCATGTGTTGTTCAGGAGAATTTGGTAGAAAATCACCTCCTCTATGTGTGAGGCTTGGAGGCCTAAGTTTCCCTCTTCTTATCAAATGAGGGGGCTGCATAAGTGATCTCCCCAGAATTCAAAGCATTCCCAAAGGGTTTACAGGGCTCCCCATATGCTGAAATCTCTTCTGTCAAACATCACACCCCGAGGGCCCAGTTTGTTTGTTGGATTTAAGCCCAGGATTGTGTGGCCAGAAAACTTTCAATGTTAATGTTCTGGAGAAACATTGAACCAAATGATTTCCAAGCACTTCTCTCCCCCACCTTACATCACTGGGGCCTTCATCTTTCCACCTCCCCTTTTCTTCTGTGAACAGGCACATTGTAGACACATTGATATTTGGTTCCAGCTGAGTCTGCACTTTCAAGGTCATTATGCTGGGGCTAGAGATTTCCCCAGCCCTGGGCTCTGAACTCCCATCTATCTTTTTTACTCCTGCTTGGGACCCGAAGCTCAGTGAAAGAGAAAAAAACAGGTGTGAGATATATGGTGGTTAGCCTGTAGGAAATGGAAGTGCCCAGGGGCCCCAGTGTCTCTTTGGGGATGAAGAGGCAATGAAAAACAGGGGTATGGTCCTTGTCTGAGGAGCTTCGGGACTCCTTTTCTTCTCCCAGTCAGCACCCTCTCTTAAATAACGATGGTCAGAACTCCCCAGCTGGCTTTCCTAATGTACTTGAGGAAATATCACCAGAGTGGCTATTTGGCCTCTGGCATCAGGTTTCACTTGGCTCATATCTCAGCCCTGCTATTGGAGCAGCAGCTGGATCTCACCCCACATCGCTGATGGTACAACCACTTCACAAACCAGTTTGAAAGTTTCTTATGACCTACTCTTACCACGTGACCCAGCAGTTCTACTCTAGGAAATTGTTAAAACATGTAAAATGAAAATAGATACTCAGCTCTTGCTGTTTCCCAGTTGAGTGATCTTGGATAGTCAGCTTCACCTTCCTGAGCCTCAGTTTGTTAATCTGATGTAAAATGGGGATGTGATAACAGAAACTTGGAATGGACATACGGGAAAGAGTCAATGAGAAAATGCTGGTAAAGCCCTTAGCTGGGGGGGGGGCTGGAATCCAGAGGTTGTGGTGTCAAGTTACACAGCTCCAAAAGGACTGGGGCCACAGCTCCTCCTTGCTGGTATCTGGTGGTAGTTGGAGAGTTGCTTTGTTTACTAGGTTCACTAGGGCATTAACCATTAGCTCTGAATGTTCTCTGAGCATCTTCTGGAAGTGAGCAAAACCCAGTCGCAGTCCTGTCTGCACCTCTCTGGGAGACATGAGATAACAGACCACTGTAACCCTGGGTGATGGGCAGTGTGGGAGTCTGGGGAAGGAACTCCTGGCCATGATTCACATGCAAGGGGCTCCATAGAGACTGCTACTCTGAAAAACCCTCTTGTTCTTGGCTGCCTTCAAAGGATGTTCACTCCATGGTCCCTGGCATGGCTGACTCTGTTACAGACCAGTGTAGGAAGGTCCTTTATAGAGCTTCTCTTCTAACTTCCTCATGTTGCAGCTAGGGAAACTGAGGCATGGAGTGGAGAAAAGGTCTGATTCAGTATAATTGGTGGAAGTGGGATTTGAAGTCTGACCAATAGTTGTTGGGGAAAGATGGGTCCTAGTGAGAAGGGCGCAGGGGCCCATTGGTGTGGTCTTCTGGCTTCCTGGCATCTTTGTTACAATGAGGCAAGCATCAGGTCCTGTGGACCTAACCATCCCTCCCCTTCCAGCGTCTACTGGGACTATCCTGTAACCACCTGCCTACAGGAGACTGTGTACATGTACTGCCACCAGCAAGGTAGTGACCATGGGGGGAATGCATGGCTGGAGTGTTCCTCCTAGATCCATTGCCTGGCCCCACCTCCTTATTACCTGTGTAGCCTCAACAAGTGCATTCTCAGTGAGCCTCAGTTTCACCATCTATGAAATGGAAACATAGCAGCAGCTTCTCCTGGCCTTGTTGTGAACATCTTATGACATATAATAAGGGCTCAGCATCCAACCGATGGTGTTAGTGGCTAATACTTACTGAGGTCTTGTGATGTGCCAGGCAGGGCTCTAAACAGCTTGGTACAAAGTCACATTGCCTGGGAGCGGCATAGTTTAGACTCAAAATCAGGTCTTTTTTGTTCCAGAGCCTGTGCTCTGAAGATCTGGGATTCAAGACTAGAGTTCTCTTTAAAGTTCAGAGAAAGTACATTCAGAAAAAGAAGGCCATCCCTGTGGAAAGCAAGGGATCCATGACCCACCGAGGCACAAAACATTAAGCTTATTTAGTAAAACAGACCTGGGTTCAGATCCAGGCCCTACTGTGCAGCCATGAGCAAATTACATTACCTCTCTGAGCCTTGGTTTCATCATTTGTATAATAGACAGTAAGAGATATACCTCATAGGTCTATTTTGAGTATTCCAATAAGACACTGCCTTTAAGGTGTTGTGCTCACATAGAGTAAGTGCTCCATATGTGCTAGCAAGTCAACTACTGCTCTGAAATAGGACAGGTCTGAAAGATTCCATATAAAAATAGGTCAAGTTGATTCGTAGAGGGTGCTTGAAGGACATTGGATGTGTGGGGGTGACTTCACAGTGGCCAACCATACTTTTCTTCAGCCTATACTATCTTCTACATCCTATACTTCTTCATCCTATACTGGCCAGTCAGCGACCCTAGCAGGTGGGATTTAAGAGGCTCAGGGGAGGCTACAAACTGCTCCCCGCTTTCTGTCCAAGCATATCCCAGAGCCTTGGATCAGGTCCGTGGGTCTGTTTTGGCACATCTGGAGAGATGCATGTGCTCGGAAGGCCCCATCTCCATTCCTCATAGTGACTGACCTCTGGGTGTCTCCTCTCACTGTATCATGGTGGCAGTGGACAGCAGTGAGACAGTGGGACTGCTCAGCCAGGATAGGATCCAGAGCAAGCCCTGCTTCTTCCCCAAGTGAGGACAGTTCTTGCAGTTCCTCTCATGCCTGGAACATGGGCTGTTCCCTCATGGCCAGCTGGGCCCTCCACACTGGTCTCAATGGGGAAAGGTGAGTAATCACAGGGGACCCAAGGAGGCTAGAGTGGGGGTCAGCCATGAGTAGTGGCCATTTTTTTTAAGAGAGAGGACCATGTGTATACCTACAATTGATGTGGGGAGGGACAGGGAGGGGGGAAACCCAAATAGTATCCATGCACCGTGGAACCTGAAACTCAGGGCTCAATCTCACAACCTTGAGATCAAGACCTGAGCCAAAATCAGGAGTTGGATACTTAACTGATGGAGTCATACAGGCTCCCAGGGAAGTGGTCATTATTGCCTGTGGATCCTTACATGGCTTTGTGGGCACACATCCCACTGAAACCCCCACGCTGTGCAGACTGTGGGGACAGGTGTATCCCAAGGACAGCAAAATGGGACATGTTCTTTCAGGGAAAATGAGTTTCCAAACTGCACAACCGAAGCCCTCAGTGTTCTGCCCAATCCATGTCTTCAGACAAGGAAAATGACAACATCAGAGATTACATGCTCAGAATCATCTACCCTGGTATGCAGTCTGAATCTGGTAAGCTGCCCCAAACCCGGCCCCCCGGGATCCACCAGTTAACTGATCATGAAAACGATTCCAGGTGTTTGGGATTAGAAAACAAGTGATCTGGACTCTGGGGACAGCAGGGGTTGGTCTGGGGGGGGACTTGAAATGAGGAAGTTAGTATCTCAGTTTCTCCCCAAATGAGAAACATGTGCTACTTAGCTTAATAAAGACACACCTGAGCAGGAGGTAGCCTGAGATAGTTACCGTGGGCTCTGGAATCCTGGTTGAACTGTGGCAAGTCACTTCATCCCCTGTGTCTTGGTTTCACCATCTGCAAAACTGGGATGTTCAGAGCACCTGCGACATAGGCCCCTTGTGGGGATTACATGAGATATGGCTCTTGGCACAGAATGTGGACATAGTAGCCCCTGTTACACTGATGTTCTTTTACTTCACTATATTGTCAGGATTCAATGAGATAAAGAGATGATCAACATGAAGTCTATAGAATAAAGTCCCTCACACAGTAGGCTCTCAAAAAATGACAGTGAAAACAGCAGAGGGGAAGCAAAGCATGGGGAACTGGCACACGGGACACTAATGTATGCATGGTGGCTCACCTGGTGTAGATGTTTGGTTAACACAGACTGTTACTGTCAAGGTCATCCTTACCGAGGGGTGATCATGAGGATTACATGACCTAATAGTTGAAAAATTCCTGAAAGAGGCCTGACATTTATTAAGCACCATATGGATCTCTGTTCAACAACAAGTTGTATGTTCCTTCTGTCCACCCCATTTTATTTAACCTTTGGTGGCCCTGTTGTTTCAACTGATAGATAATGGCTCTGAGCCTGCCCTTGCTTTTCTGACTGCAGCTGGGCCACGAGAAGTGTTCTTGAAAGCACATGTCCTCCTGGCAAGGGTGAACTAACCATGCCAGGCCACTTGATGCTCTGGCTCTCATCCACCACTGAATTGGATTTGGGTGTGGGGCAGGCATGGCAATAAGGGCTTATGTTGCTTGGGTTAGCCTCTTATTTTACTCACGTATTCATTCCTTCATGGCCAGTGAGGGTCAAAGCCTTATGTTCCTGTATCACTGAGAGCCCTAAAGTATCCTGAAATAATAATCACTACATCTGTTCCTACCCAGGAGCAGGGTCTGGAACCCTCCCAGGCTGTTGGCACTACCACAACTCTCAGTGCCCCACCAGACAGCTGATTGATCAGAGAGGTCCAATGCCATGGGTCTGCATTCCCAAGAAACTCTCAGCACAGGGGCTCATCCAACAAAAACGTGTAGGCACCTGCTGGGAACCAGGCTGGGTGCTGGATGTCTTACTTGGGTGCAGTCCATGTTAGTGTGTTGTGGTTCTGCATGTGTCAGTAGAAGAGACACCAGCTGTGCCCACCCACCTACCTCTGTGCATGCCAATCCATAGCCAGCTCCCATCCTAAGACTCTCTCTGCATGTGGGTACCTCTTCCCATGGTGGGGGGGGACTGTGGGGTAGAGATGTCAGGGAGTCAGTGCCTCGATGGAGTGGCCCTCAGCCAAGCATGGGCAGGAGTTGGTGTCTCAATGCCCCAGCTCCCTTGGACCTCACCCTGATGAGAAAGTTCTGGCCTATGTGTTCAACACATCTTCCAGAGCACTTTCCCCTCCAGGAGATAAAGCACCAGTTGCTCATGGTGGTGACCTATGTAGTAAACCTTTGCAGTACCTTCTCATGTTGCTTCCCTTCTCTCCTACACATGCTTCTTGGGAACATCTCCCAAATATGCTCCTGGGACTTGAATTCTTATCTTCCCCTGGGGAAACCCCAGTGAACTCAATTTGTCTAGAAGAAAACTTCTCGATTGTAGCACTATTTTAGATGGAATAATTCTTGGTGGTTGTTGGGAGGGGGTACCAAGTTCCTTGTAGGACATGGAGCAGCATCCCTGCCCCACCCCACTAACTGCCAAGTAACAACTCTGTCCCCAACTCTGCCACCCATTGGGGACATCCAAAATGTCTCCAGGCACTGCTAGGTGCCCTCTGAGAGCATCAGCCTCCACGGAGAAAAGCACACAACCCTGCTATCACCTCTGACCCTGCGGTGTGGCCAAGTGACTTGCCCTCTCCAGGCCTCCTTTTCTTCACTGTAGAATGGGGACAAAAGTGCCTCCCCACCCATGATCCTATTCTGAGGAGTCAGTGTGATGATGTATCAGACATCTGATGAGAAATACCTGACAGATGCTCAGTGAGTAATACTAGATACCATGTGCAGACTGCTGCAGTGTGCCAAGCCTGCCTTTGTCCCTCCAGTCTTGTAACTAATTTAATCCTCTCCGTGGCCCTCCTAGGCAGGTGTCAGTGTCCTCACCAAACCCTGTTTTCCAGAAGAGGAAACTGAGGCACGGAGAGGTTAAGAAACTGGTCCAGAGAGGCACAGATAATCCTCAGTATGGTCGGAATTTAAGCCCAGGTGTCCTGGCTCCAGAGCTTGTGCCCCTCACAACCACTCCTTGCACATAGTTTTGACATATCATGCCTTCAACCACTTTCTCCCCAAGTTCAGATTCAGCCCACATGGCAATGTGACCCATCCTTGCTTGATTTTTTTCCAGGAGTCTGAGTCTCACAGAGATAACACAATCCTGTATGGTTTTCATCTTTGAGGACAAAGAAGTCCTTTCTGAATGCCTAAATCAGAAATGGGCAAACTCCCTCCTGTGTCCAAACTGCCTATTTGTATAAATAAAGTTTTATTGGAACACAGCCACACCCATTCATTGCCACATAGTGTGTGGCTGCTTTCACACCACAGTAGTGGAGTGGGATTGTTGTGACAGAGACCGTGTGCCCCACATAGCCAAAAATATTCAC
This sequence comes from Lontra canadensis, assembly GCF_010015895.1. Taxonomy (NCBI): domain Eukaryota; kingdom Metazoa; phylum Chordata; class Mammalia; order Carnivora; family Mustelidae; genus Lontra; species Lontra canadensis. The sequence goes on from NW_022631081.1 coordinate 7,015,130, forward strand.
TATCTGGCCCTTTATAGTAAAGTTTGCAGATGCCTGCCATATGTAGTAAGAATGAAGTGTTTGGCCTTGTGAGATGAATGATGTGGCCGTCAGTGGTTTTAAACCCACTCTCAGTGTCTTCTAGCCTCCATCTCCACCACCTGGTCCTTGTTCACAGAGGATACAGAGACATGTTCTGAAACATGGAGTCAGGTTCAGAGTCAGAGGAGGGCATTTTCAGACTCCTGTATTGCTAAGACCATCTGTACCATCTGGCATGGTAGGTGTGGAGCTGTGAACGTGAAATGCAGTGAGTTCAAACAGAGATGTGCCTTAAGTGTCAAAGACGCACTGCATTCTGAAGACTTTGGAACAACAACAGAAAAAAATGCAAAATATCTCATCAGCGATTTTATATTGACTCTCTTAAAATGGTAATATTAGGGATACACAGGGTTAAATAGAATATATTGTTGAAATTGATTTCATCTGTTTCTTTCTCCACTTCTAGTGTGGCTACTGGAAACTTCTAAATTAAACATGTGGCTCAGGGTGGATTTCTATTGGACGAGCTAGTCTAGGGCAGGGTTGATATATTAGGCTGAATAATGATGTGTTTGGTGGTGAGTGTGGTCTTGTGCATTATAGAATGTCGAGCAACATCCCTGGCTGCTACCCACTGGATGGATGCCAGTAGCATCCAGCAAATTCTCTGGATTAGACCACAAATAATGTATCCAGACATTGCCAAATGTCCTTGGGGGGTAGAATTACCCCAGTTGAGAACTGCTGGTCTAGATAGAGCATGGCTGATGTGGGGGGGATATCAGTCAGGAGAGTATGAATAGGGACTGGTGACCTGGGTCAGAGTCCAAGCTCCACTCTTTGTTCTCTGGTTGGTCATGGGCATGATACTTACATCTGTGCCTCAGTTCCAAATCTGTAAAAGGGGATAGTAATAATTATTGCTCTCAGTAACTGATAGCTGTTGTTAGCAGAAAGAGAAGTGGGGCCTTTGTCAGAAAGAGCTGTTAAGGCCAGTTACCACCTGCTGGGTAAGTTAAGTTCTGTTGTCCTTCTGAGGCTCAGTTTCCTCTTCTGCAGAATGGGAGAAGAGATAGATCCCTGAAAGGGTCATTAAGAATGAGAAAGCAATCCCATGTCTGCACAGCAACCAACATGTTATAGGGCATTTTATAAACACCATTCTTTCTTCCTCAAAGCCAACACAGTATATGGGAGCTGTGCAGAGCTGGGAAGGATGAAACCCTGAGGAGTGGGTTGTTTGGCTGTTTCAGTGTTCTGCCCACCTCAGACATTTCACTGGTGCTTTTTGTTTTGTGTTTCAAGTTGCTCCTCATCCCCTGGGCAGCACAGCCCCTGACTCTGCAAGCCTCATCCAGATGGCAAATCCTGCAAGTTGGTCCATGCTGGTGAGTGCCATCAAGATGAAATGCTGCCTTCCCCAGGCCAGGCCTGATGCCGCAGACCCCCAATAATTTATGGGCTCCTCCTACATCTGGGGCTGTGTGCTGGCCACCTCTGCCATGTTGTCATTTGAGTCTTGGTCCCCAAGGTGATAGAAATGTATGCCCTCACGGTTTTCAGCCTCCATGTGACAGGATGTAGCTTGGAGTGTTGTGAGATCTTTAGTAAAGGGGTCCACTGGTGATGCTGGTGGAGTGTGTGGGGCTGGGGCTGAGGCCATATACTGGCCACACCTTGCTGAAACTGATCAACCCTTCTCTGATATTTGCAGTGACCTGGGGATGCCTTTGTTGAACATTTTACAGAGGCTCCCTGCCTTTCTTGGCCTGCTCATCAGTGAGTCTGCTTGGGGAGGAGCTTTCTGCAGTATCCTAGGTGGGCCTGGGACCTGTTCACCTCTGAGCTCAGATGACAAGTAGCCCCAGTTTACACTTTCGCTGGCACCACAGTCTAAGGGAAGAGGCTAGGTTTACCAGTCATGGAGCATGACCTGTGGGGAAGATGTGCACCCTTCTCTGTCTCCTAGGTCAGGGCTTGGCAAACTAGGACCCTCGGGCCAGAGCCAACATCATTCAGTATGACCCATGAGCTAAGAATGGTTTTTACATTTTTTTTAATGATAGAAGGAAAAAATGTCAAATGTGACCTGTGAAAAATGATATGAAACTCAGATTTCAGTGTCCATAAATAATGTTTTATTTATTATTATTTTTTATCATAAATAATGTTTTATTGGAACGTAGCCATGGTCATGCATTTGCATATTGTGGAAGGCTATTTTTGCACAATGATGGCAAAGTTGAGTGGTTATGATTGTGGCCAAATGGTTCACAAAACCTAAAATATTTACTGTCTGGCCCTTGACAGAAAAATTGCCTACCAAGCCCCGTCTTAGAGAAAATAAAATGTTTGCTCCCGTCTGGAACTGCCCAGGTGGCCAGGAAGCTAACTACAGAAATTATGTGTGAGTCATTGTTGTTATTGTCATGCAGCTGTGGGGACATGGTGATTTCCATGGAGCTGGAGGAGAAGGCAGTGAGGGAAACTCTGAGTGCTGTATCCTGGGAGCCCATGATCAGGAAAACCGGTATCCATGTTAGGGCATCAGTCAAGCCTTCTTGGTTCTCAAACATGACTGTTGTTACCAAAATTGTCTTCTGATATATAGTCACCCACCCATCTGCGACCTATTGATGGAACAGCTATGTGGCTCAGGATGATGGACAGTGCAGGTGGGCTCATCAGCAGGAACTCCCCTGGGTCCCTTGCCCATGGGAGCCCTTCCTCATCTGGTGAGTTAGGCTCCCTTCTGTCTCTCTACTGGAGACTCTCTCACCCAGAAAGTCTATCTCTGGGGACTCAGGACCCTCAGCCTTCCTCAGAAGCCTGCATCAGGCTCTTCTTCCTTCTTGTCAGCCTCCTGTGAGGACACTTGAATGACAACATGGTGAAGGTTGGTCTCCTGTTCTGGGACTGGGTCTGTTTTCTTGGCTCTTGGCTCTCTCTCTCCTCCAACCCTCCACTTCTTCCTCTCTCTTCAGCTGTCATCAGCTCTGCCTATGTGCTCAGGGCCCCAAATCGTGGTGGTGGCTTTAGATAGGGACCGTGATCAAAGGAATGAGACTGATTTAAAGCGAAGGTTAAGCAAAGCTTTATTTTCATGCCAGGCATCAGGAACCAGACTGACCAGTCAGGGCCGCCTCCGAAGAGGGCAAACCCCCTCGATCTTACAGTCTAGTTTTTATAGGGCATAACTGCAGATCTCAACGTATGTGGCTTTAGCTGATTGGATGTTTCCACCTGTCTTGGCTTGTTACGATATATATTCTTGGAATAGCCACCCGGAACCAATACCAGGAACTGCTGGGGTGTTTAGAACTGCTGGGGTGTTTGTTCCCGGAATGAAGGGCATAGATGTAAAGAATATGGCTATCCAGGTAATATGGAGTTGCTTTAGCCAAGAGGACCCTGGGCAGTAAACAGGTTTTAACATTAACCTAGCCCCAACAAATTTCACTGGATCAGGTGGTCTCAAATGTCTGGGTTAAATAATGATTGGGGTTGTTATCTCTGACTATCACATACAGGGTCTTCCTTGTCCCAATACTGGCCTGTGGGTGAGCTGTTTGCGTTGGGATGAGGTTTCTGTGACCCACATAGGCTTAACTAGGTCTCTTGCTCCAACCCTCCTCTCTACCACATTCCCCTAGGACCTCATGGATGTCTCCATGTATGACCAACTACTCCTATAGCAACCCAGCCCCCGGAAATCCTCCTGCTTGTCCTGTTCACAGAGTGGCTTTGCCAATCGTGGCTCATCCAATGGCTTCAACCATGAGAGGTATGATGGGCTTAATCTGTGGTTGGAGCGTATGGAAGGATTTCTGAAAGATTGGTAGATGGCCATTTCTTGTCCAGCACTGAATTCAGAGGAGTAACACAAGCTATGGAATCATCAAGGTCTGGATTAAACCCCACCTTCATGAAGTCCTAGATATCGTTGCTTCCTTCCATGTATCAGTCAGGTTAACCAAGGTTATGTTGTGGTAACAAACAGTCCTGAAATCTCAGTGGCTCAGTAAGACAAAGGTTGATTTATCATGCATACTGCATGTCTATCGTGGGTCAGCTGTGGGCTCTGCTTGCCCCACATTAAGAGGCCTGGCTGATGGGGCCACACCATCTTGAATATTACCAGTCAGAGTGGCCAAGGGAAAGGTGTCTCTTGGATGCCTGGATGCCAGTGAAAATGCTCCACCCTGAATGAAGCACATACTCTCTCTGTTCATGCCTCATTGACCCCATCCACAACAGGCCAGAATTCAAAGTCCTCTCATGCTCCTAGAAGGCAGAAACTAAGAATACTACTAACTGCCAACCATGTGTGTCTCAGTTTGCTCCTCTGCCAAATGGGGATACAAATCCTTGCTTTGCATAGCTATTAAAAGGACAAATCAGATACTGGTCTAACATGGATAGCATGTGGTACCCAGCACCTGGCAATGTTCAGTAAGTGATGCTTCATTTTATTAGATAAAGTTTGTTCCCCAGGTCATCTATTTCTTGGCCCATATATCATGTGTCTTCAGGGCTGCTCAGTGCAATAATGAGGCTGGCCTGTCTGGGGAAAATGGAACCCGTTTTTTCCATGTTGGGCCTCTGTCCCAATGGGTGGTCCAGTCTTCAATCATAGGAGCTTAAGGGGTAGGAAAATTTTTGCGTTCATATAAGTCCTGGTTTTCAGTACATGGTCCAGAAGCAGAATCTGCATTTAACGGGATCCTAAGCTTGTATGCACACTTTTCAGTGAGAAGAGCTCCTGCCGTTAGTGAGCCTCTCCTGTTTATGTGTATCAGAATCACCAGGAAGAGGTGACACTGCTTCCAAGACAACTTCCATAGGGCTCCTGATCCAATAGGTCTGTGCAGGGCCCAGGATTCTGCATGTTGGAGGAATTCTAAGTGATTCTTGGGCTGTAGTACAGGGTCCATGGATAAAGCTGTTCTGACCTAGTATCCTCTCTCATGGCATCTGCTTACACACTTATTGTGACAGGGAGCTCACCCCCTTTCAAATGGCCAAGTCCACTGTCTGTGTGATGCTGTTCTAAGGTAAACCGAGCAAGCCTGGGCCACATCAAGCTGAGGGCACAGTGAGGGTGATTTTCATGATCAATGGCTCCCTATGTGTAACTGCCATGCCTCCTTCTTGTCTCTTTGAGTTTTCCTGAGTGTTCCCAGGGTGTCCTGACGGGGGGAAATGCACATATACCTCTGTTCTGTTCTCTGTGATGATGCACAATACTCCCTTCAGCAGCCCTTGATTTCCCCAACAGTGACAGGGTCTGACTCCCCTCTCTTCTTTCCACCAAAACAACTCCTCTTCCCCCAAATTTCCATACAAGAGGATGCTCTGAGACATCAGCTACTTTCCCAACAGGCAGACTCTGAGAGATGGTCTGGCTCAGTTAGGTTTAACTGGGTCAATTCAGAAGTCAGAACTCTTTGTGCAAGTGAGAGAACACTACTTCAGACTGGGCCAGATACAAAAGAAAATCTTGACATAACCGAGGAGTCTAGAGGTGTGGTGACTTCAGGCATGGTTGGTTCCAGATACTTACGTGATGCTTTCATTCTCAGTCAGGCCCTTCCTATGCAGTGGCAGAAATGGATCTCAGCAGCCACTGCCCTATATTCCTCTAGCCTAGGAAATCAAACAGAGAAAAGTGTGTGTATTTCCCTGTAGTTCCAATAAAACGAGTCTGGCCTCATTGTCCTTGACTCAGGTTGGATCACATGACCACCTCTTACCCAATGCCTGTGACTCCAGAATGAGTCCCATACTAGGTCAAATCAGTCCCATCCAAGCCACAGAGTGGTGGAGAGACAGTGACCCCAAAGCTAACAGGAGAAGTGGCAGTATGGGTAGAAACCACAGTCCACCCAGAGTCCACTTGCCTGGCTGGTTTTAATCTGCCACTTACAGGTAACGAGCTGTGCTCCTCCAGGAACCATGAGCTTGGTGTGGTCTTTTTTTTGTGTGCCCTCTTTTCCTCCACCTGCAGGGCTCTGCTGAAACTCATGTAACAACATGAAGTACCATATCCTTTCCAGAACCTGCTATGGATGTGCATATTGGCCTCACTTGCATTGTGGTGTATGGGCACATTTCTCAAAAGCCTGTTGTATGGCATCAGCATCAAGGGAAGGAGCCTGGCTCTGGCATCTGAACCCCAGCTCCCTAGTTCCTAGATGTGTCTAGACTAGTGAAGCTATGCAGAATTCTCAGAGCCTGAGCCTCCTCAAGCAGAGACTGGGCATAAAATTTATCTCTGGGCTCTAAGATAGGGCAGGCAACTATGGGGCTCCTCAGGGGCAGGAGTTTGGTTAGTTACCATTGCATCCCAGTGCTCACCTTAGAGGGTTTATTCTCAGAATTAAAATGGGATGCATGTATAAGGCCTCTAGCAGCTGGCATTACCTGTCATAGGTGTTCAGTAAAAGCCAGTTCCCCTCACCTGTGGGCAGAGAATAAGGAGAAGTAAAATTTAAAGCTTAAATACTGGTATTCTAATTACTTCCATGTAACACATGAGGAAACTAAGGCATAAGGAGGCAAAGTGACTTGCCTAATGTTGCAGAGCTAATAGAGGACAGAGCTGGGATTCAGGCCTAGGTCTGCCTGACCACAAAGTTTGTTTGTTTGCTTGTTTGTTTGTTTTCACTCTGCTGTTTTCATTCTTAGCACATTTTATTTTCCTAGACTCCCAGCCTAAATGGGGGAGAGAAAACCGGTGTATTGTCAGGGAATCTAGAAAAGTGTTACAATATCCTCTGTGGGCCCAGAGAACAGCAGTGCAGCCATGTGCCCAAGCCCCTGGAGGGGCAGAGAGAACATGAGATTCGAAGATCAAGGTTTTTTCCTGTTCTGTTTTCATCCATCCCCAGTGCCTAATGCAGTTCCTGGCATGGAACAGGCCCTGGGCAACTCTTTATGGGATCCGAATGGAAGAACTTCCTAGAGGAAGTGGTGGGGGTCGAGATGCATGTTGAACAGTGCTATCACAGTCAATGGCTCATCCGTGATGGGGGTTGGGAGCCCAGGTTCTGGCACTATGCAACATGGGTTCACATCCCAACTCTGCACTTCCAAATAGTGTGACTCAGCCAAGAGACAGAAGCAGCCTGTGCCTGAGTTTCCCCATGTAAAAGATGGAGAAAGTAGGAATACTTATTTCATTTGGTTGTCATGAGAATTTAGTGGAGAATTATGTGAACTCTGGGAAGTTCCTTGGCATATAGTATATGCTTGTATAAGTGTTAGCCATTTCCTCCTCTCCCCTCCCCTCCTCTCCCTCCTTCCCCTACTTCTCCTCTTATGCCTCTCTCTCCTCATTCCTGATAGGGGCCAGTCTTCAGGCTCCAGAAGGCCCAGGGTCTTCACTGGGAGTTGGTAAGGGAGAGCCAGAGGGAGGAGGCACAGGATAAACACAGGGTGGCATTTGCTGAGTTCCTCGTGTGTACCAGGCACTGTGCCCTCCAGGTCCCCGGGTGGAGCAGGAGAAGGGCAGCAGTTTGGTGGCCTTTAAGAGTGCTGGACCATCTTTGAAAGCAAACCAGGTGAACCTCCCAGGGCTGCACTTTGAACAAGAATCGTTGACCTCTGCCATTCTCCTTCTCTCTTGGGATGGATTGGAAGCACCCAGAGGCACTGTGAGCTGGTGCGGTCACTTACTGCCACCCCTTCCCTGCTTCCTGCCAGTGGCTTAAATGCCTTGGCATTTAATACCACAAGAGGTAATGTCACCCTTGCCCAGGCTGAGGAAGTTGATCAGACATCCCCAATAGCTCACACAACTGTTAAGAAGACAAGCAAACAAGGGATTTTGACCCTTGGAGCACCTTTCTTGTCTGGAAAAGAGAGATAATGGGACATTCTAGGTCATGAGTGTTCATGAGGATTATGGGCAGGGCAGAGCTTTGTGATCCACGACATGAGACAAGGTGGTTTGGATGATGGATGATGACACTCTCTCTCCCTCTCTCCCTTGCCAGTGCTTTCCATTCTGCAGCCACCTGTCCACCTTGAAGACCCACCTGTCAGTTCTGGTCAGTCATATGATCATGTGTCCGGAGTTGCCCTATGATGCTGGGTGTGAGCTGAAGTTCAGCATCTGGGAGCAGTACCTTCAGGACAGCACAGTAAGGCTTGGCCTGGCTTGGCCTGAAGTTGGTCAAAGCCAGTAGGGGTACCATCTAGTAATTTGAGCAGGAGACCCATCTGCTTGTGGGGCTCAAGGCTGTTAGTACACCTTGGGGTTCTGCATACTCAACCTGAAGGTCCCTCCCTTCTTGAGAGTTCTAAGACCCACAGACATATGGGTGTGGATAATGGAGGATGGAAAGTATGCATGCTCCTTTAGAAGGAGTAAGAATGAATCCATCATTATAAAGCACTAGCTGTTTGTTCACTGCTGCAGGAGGTGCTGTGAGTCCTCAACAGGAAGGGACTTACAGTGCAGTTGAATTACTTAGAATGACAATGGTAGCTAAGTCAGAGGCAGGAAGTGGGCAGAGGAAAGCCCACCACCTTGCACTCTTCCATTTTTTGCCTCAGGGGCTGAGAATCCTCCCATTAGATATTCCACCCAGAGTCAGATTTCCAAGAATTTATTAGAAAGTAAAGGTCCCCACAAGGACATTTGAAAAAATTGTCATGGTCAAAGTGTTTGGGAAATAAGATGAGTCAACATTTCTGTATCGTGAAGAACTTCCTCAACTTTGGCTCGGCTGATGATCTTGCTGTTCTCAAGAAACTGGGGGCAAGCCTCAGCAATCAGACAACAAAAGGAAATTAAAGGCATCCAAATTGGCAAAGAAGAAGTCAAACTATCACTCTTCGCAGATGATATGATACTATATGTGGAAAACCCAAAAGACTCCACTCCAAAACTGCTAGAACTTGTACAGGAATTCAGTAAAGTGTCAGGATATAAAGTCAATGCACAGAAATCAGTTGCATTTCTCTACACCAACAACAAGACAGAAGAAAGAGAAATTAAGCAGTCCATCCCATTTACAATTGCACCCAAAATTATAAGATACCTAGGAATAAACCTAACCAAAGAGACTAAGAATCTATACACAGAAAACTATAAAGTACTCATGAAAGAAATTGAGGGAGACACAAATAAATGGAAAAATATTCCATGCTCCTGGACTGGAAGAACAAATATTGTGAAAATGTCTATGCTACCTAAAGCAATCTACACATTTAATGCAATTCCTATCAAAGTACCATCCTTTTTTTTTTTTTCAAAGAAATGGAACAAATAATCCTAAAATTTATATGGAACCAGAAAAGACCGCGAATAGCCAAAGGAATATTGAAAAAGAAAGCCAAAGTTGGTGCCATCACAATTCCAGGCTTCAAGCTCTATTACAAAGCTGTCATCATCAAGACAGCATGGTATTGGCACGAAAACAGACACACAGATCAATGGAACAGAATAGAGAGCCCAGAAATAGACCCTCAACTCTATGGTCAACTAATCTTCGACAAAGCAGGAAAGAATGTCCAATGGAAAAACGACAGCCTCTTCAATAAATGGTGTTGGAATATTGGACAACCATATGCAGAAAAATGAAATTTGACCATTTCCTTATACCACACATGAAAATAGACTCAAAATGGATGAAGGACCTCAATGTGAGAAATGAATCCATCCAAATCCTTGAGGAGAACACAGGCAGCAACCTCTTCGACCTCAGCCGCAGCAACATCTTCCTAGGAACATCGCCAAAGGCAAGGGAAGCAAGGGCAAAAATGAACTAATGGGATTTCATCAAGATCAAAAGCTTTTGCACAGCAAAGGAAACAGTTAACAAAACCAAAAGACAACTGACAGAATGGGAGAAGATATTTGCAAACGACATATCAGATAAAGGGCTAGTGTCCAAAATCTATAAAGAACTTAGCAAACTCAACACCCAAAGAACAAATAATCCAATCAAGAAATGGGCAGAAGACATGAACAGACATTTCTGCAAAGAAGACATCCAGATGGCCAACAGACACATGAAAAAGTGCTCCACATCACTCAGCATCAGGGAAATACAAATCAAAACCACAATGAGATATCACCTCACACCAGTCAGAATGGCTAAAATTAACAAGTCAGGAAATGACAGATGCTGGCGAGGATGCGGAGAAAGGGGAACCCTCCTACAGTGTTGGTGGGAATGCAAGCTGGTGCAACCACTCTGGAAAACAGCATGGAGGTTCCTCAAAATGTTGAAAATGGAGCTACCCTATGACCCAGCAATTGCACTACCGGGTATTTACCCTAAAGATACAAACGTAGTGATCCGAAGGGGCACGTGCACCCGAATGTTTATAGCAGCAATGTCCACAATAGCCAAACTATGGAAAGGACCTAGATGTCCATCCACAGATGAATGGATAAAGAAGAAGTGGTATATACGCAATGGAATACTATGCAGCCATCAAAAGAAATGAAATCTTGCCATTTGCGATGACGTGGATGGAACTAGAGGGTATCATGCTTGGTGAAATAAGTCAATCGGAGAAAGACAACTATCATATGATCTCCCTGATATGAGGAAGTGGAGATGCAACATGCGGGGTTAAGGGGGTAGGAGAAGAGTAAATGAAACAAGATGGGATTGGAAGGGAGACAAGCCATAAGCGACTCTTAATCTCACAAAACAAACTGAAGGTTGCTGGTGGGAGGGGGGTTGGAAGAGGGGGATGGGGTTATGGACATTGGGGAGGGTATGTGCTATGGTGAGTACTGTGAAGTGTGTAAACTTGGCGATTCACAGAACTGTACCCCTGGGAATAAAAATATATGTTTATTAAAAAATAATAAAAAAATCAAGGACAAGGAACAAAAAAAAAAACTGGGGACAGGTGGGGGTGGGAGAACATATGGAACAGTTCCTCAAAGCATGGGACCATAGAGACCTGTGTTGCAAAAGTGCCTCCTTGGCTGGTGTACATGACAGAATCCATTTTGATAGACATTAGGTTAACCACACTCTGAAGCAGGCATTCAGAAGAGATGGTTGATACCTTTGTGAGGTAGAAACACAGTGGCTCACTCCACTGGGTGTCTTCCCACCCAGACCCTGGGGAGGGCCAGGCCAGTGAGCACCTGGGTCAGTCTGGTTTTTCCATGCTGGGGAAAGGTGCTATTCTGTGTATCAATTTGGCAATGCTGGCAACTCTGGGAAAAACCTGGTTCCCAAAACTGGACAAGCAGGATGGTTGTTTGACACTTTTTTAAAAAATTAATTAATTAATTAATTAATTAATTTATGCCAAAACTAGCTTTCTTTCTTTCTTTCTTTCATCTTTCTTTCTTTTAAAGATTTTATTTATTTATTTGACAGACAGAGATCACAAGTAGGCAGGGAGGCAGACAGAGAGGGGCAGGGGGGAAGCAGGCTCCCTGCTGAGCAGAGAGCCCGTTGCAGGACTTTAATCCCAGGACCCTGAGATCATGACCTGAGCCAAAGGCAGAGGCTTTAACCCACTGAGCCACCCAGGCGCCCCTCTTTTTTTTTTAAGATTTTATTTATTCATTTGACAGACAGAGGTCACAACTAGGCAGAGAGGCAGGCAGAGAGAGAGGAAGGGAAGCAGGATCCCCACTGAGCTGAGAGCCTGATGTGGGGCTCAATCCCAGGACCCTGGGATCATGACCTGACCTGAAGGCAGAGGATTTAACCCACTGAGCCACCCAGGTGCCCCACTAGCTGTTTTTCTAAATGACAAGAGGAATGCTTACTTGCTGTGACAACTCAAACAATGAAGAATGCAGGTGTATAGGACAAAAATTGTTTATATACTTTCTTTCCACCACCGTGCACTTGTTCTGATCTGGAGTTAATGAATAGTGTTAGTCATGTAGAGACCCTGCCATATATTTCCTGTGCTTATACATCCGTAGATACATCTGTGTAGATATATGTGTAGATATGCCTACACAGTGTATATATGCCTACACTGTGTAGATATATCTGTAATCCTTATTCTTTAAAATGAAGTGACATTATATTTGTATTTTAAGCAACAATTTCATTTCATATCAAATACGGTTAGATCTCTATGTGAAATACTAAATCCTAGCACCTTATCACCTCACAGAGTAGCCCATAACTTATTGAAATCTTCCCGTGATGATAGACATCTGGGATCTTTCTCTTTTTAAAAATTATTTCAAATAATGCTTCAATCAGCATCTTTATAAGCACATATAATTCTGAACAATGGTTTTATTTCAGGGATATGTCCCTAGAAATTAAATTGACATGCATTTAAATTTTAATGGATATGCTAACTTAATTTCTCAAAACCCCTGGCGGCCTGTGGGAATGCACATTTTCTGCAAATTCAAAATATTTATAGACTTCTGGGCTCCTCTCCAGGGTTACTGATTTATCATCTCTGGGTATGGAGCCCAAGACTTTATATTTTTTTGAAATTTCCCCAAATGCTTCTAGTTATCTCCCCAGTTTGGGAGGTACTATTCTAAAGATGAGTTGCTCAAAAAAAAATTAGTCAAAAATGAATATTTTTTTGGTCTAACAACACTTTCACCAACTGGCCATATTTTTACCCCCCCTTTTTTTTTTTTTGTTGCACTGCTATGTTAGAATGGACTGAACTGCAGTAACAAAGAGTCCACACTATTTCCATTGTCCGACATCATGGGGTGTATTTCTTGCTCCTTGAGGAGTTCTAAGTGGACATTTCTGGTGATTGGGCATCTGTCCTCCTCCAGAGGTTCCGGGGTGTTTAAGTCTTGTGTCCCCACCATTCTCCAGGGACACATGGTCATTTTACTCCAGGAAGCAGAGGGGAATTGTAGAGTCTGAAGGGAGTACACATGCTTCTTCAAAGCTCTGGCCTGGAAATGGCTTATATCACATCCTGTCACATCCCACTGACCAGCACCTAGTCACACGGCCACACCTAAATGCAAGATTTGCTGGGAAATGGAGTCCAGTTGTGTCCAGGCGGGTGAATTTTTGATGAATAGTTTGTAGCATCAGCCACAAATAGTTCTCTGATTTTTACTTAGCTTTGACAAGGCCATCAGCAGAATACAAATTAACCTGCCCAAAAAAGACAAAAGAGTGGCTGGATTGCCATTTTTGCACGAGTACATCTAAGACAAGCATTAAGATGTGAATTCGTTGGTGTGCTTGGCTCGCTCAGTCCATAGATCAAGTGAATCTTGATCTCAGGGATGTGATTTTGAAGCCCATGTTCAGCTTTGAGCTTACTTTAAAAAATGGGGAAGATGCTGGTAATTTTGGAATGTTAAGAGATAGGAAGAGAGAGAACCCTACTACCCTTCAAAGTAGCTTTCTAATAGTCATTGGTACTTTCCATACACAGACATGCACACAGAAACACACACACACACATACACACACAAAAACACAGAAAAATGAACAGAGAGGACTTGTTGGTCCTCCAGCATGACTAATTATAACTGTAAATCCTTTGCCTGAAAATGAATTTTTTGGACAGCCAAGCTGATTCCAGATTCCTGGTAGGACTGAGACTTGGGGGTGTGAGGAAAAGGCAGAATTCCCAGGTGAGAAACTATGTCCGTGTTTCTATAGTTCTAGGAAGCTATTGTGCTCCCTGTGGGTGGTGTGGGTATGTGTGCATGAGGCTTTGGGGTTAGATGTCTTGTGTGACTCCATGCACTATGATTGTAAGTGTGTGAGTCTGTGTGTCTGTGTGTGTATGAAAGACAGAGACAGAAACATACAGAAATAAGACCGAGAAAGACAGAGGGAGAGAGAAAGAGAAACAGAGATGTTTCTCCAGGAGATATGTCAAACAGATACCACATGATATCAACCTTCTCAAAAAAAAAATGTTATCACATTGCACACTTTACTGCCTTATTGCTGTGGGTGCCCAACAGTGGCACTTCAGTCCATGCCTGGTAACCAACTGGCTCCATATACTCTAGCCTTGTGTCCACATGAAACAATGTTCCCTGAGTTATTCTTTTTTTAAGATTTTATTTATTTATTTGACAGAGATCACAAGTAGGCAGAGAGGCAGGCGGAGAGAAAGGGGGAAGCAGGATCTCTGTTGAGCTGAGAGCCTGACATGGGTCTCAATCCCAGGACCCTGAGATCATGAACTGAGCCGAAGGCAGAGTCTTAACCCACTGTGCCATTCAGATGCCATTCACTAAGTTATTCTTGAGCAACACCACAAATGTGCTGACAGGTGCTCTGTGCCCTAGAATTCTTGGAAAACCTCTTAGGAACATCTGGAGACAGCATTGAGGAAGAAGACCCACCTCCTGCCATGGTGAGCCTCACTTTCTTTGAGGGAAAAATACTGTTCTCTTGGTTTCTTTTCAATCAAATTGAGATGGAAATCAGACAATGTACATTTAAGATGAATGTACAAATACACACACACACAAACACACACACACACACAATTTAAGAGTAAAAAGCAAACAGAAAGAATATGTGTCATACATGAAAGAAAAATCCCTAAGCCTCTGATACAAAAATAGTGGAAAGGAAAGTGACAGATCATAGAGAAGAAATACAGAAAGCCAAGGAACTTGGAAAAGTGTACTCAGCAGGACGGGTAATCAAAGAAATGCAAAATAAATATCTTCCAAAAGGAGTCACAGGAGAGTATCTTTGCACACTTGGGAGGAGGAAAAATATTCTTATAAGTTTCCTTCCAGATATTTTAATGGGTTGGTGTCCTGCCTTTTCTGTGCCTGAAGGGCCTGGTTTGCCTACTGGGTAATTCAGCACTGCTGGAGCAGAAGACCTGGATATGGCGAACACACACACCCTCCAGAAAAAACTTACCTGGAACAGCACCATCCTAGAACAGGAGACCTGGGACAGTGCCCGCCCCCAAACAGAACAGAAACAGTGGGGCAGTGCCCCCACATCCAGAGAAAGAGACTTAGGTCAGCACCACCCCTTGAGAAGGAGACCTGGTACAGTGACCCCTCAAGAGCAACAGACCTGGGATGGCAGCTCCCCACCCAGATTGGGATACCTGGAGATTGCCACCACCTGGAACATGAGACCTTGAGACAGTGCACCCCTAGGGAAGATCTGGGAGAGCACCATCCCAGAGGGGGAGGTCTGGGACAACCCCCCCCACCAAAGCAGGAGACCTGGAATAGTGCTCCCTCCACCAGCAGAACTGAGACAGGGCACCCCTCCCAGAGCAAGAGATTTGGGCCAATGACCACCCAGAGCAGGAGACCTGGTACAGCAGATCCCCCAGAAGGAGAGACTTGGATACAGCGCCCCATTAGAGAAGATCTGGGACAGCACCCCACCCTAGGGTGAGATCTGGGAACAGTGTCACCTGGAAGGGGAGACAGAGGACGCTGCTTGGAAGAGATATTACAAGGAGTTGACTTAGAGACAGAGGGCAGGGATGGGGACAGAATTCCCACAGCACTTGATATTTGTCATGTATAGGGATCCAAGATCTATGCCTTGTTGCTAAAGCAAAACAGGCAAAGTAGTGAGAGGCTGGAGATAAATCTGGAAAGGCAAGTGGCAGGTCCACCTAGTGGGTCCCTGTCATCTCCACACAGATGGCAATGAAAGTGCTCCAGCATGGGTCAGCATTCACCTCAGAGCTGCTGCAGAAGTGCCAAGAGGAGAACCTGCCCCCATGGAACTTCTATGCAAATGCCAGATTCTCATTAAGAGCCTGGGCTGTCAACATACATGGCCTTGGGGGTAACTTTCATCACCTCCTATCAGTTCTGTGACCTCAGCCAGTGACTTACTCCACAAGTCAGCTTCCTCTGCTGGAACATGAGCATCAGACAGGGCCTGCTGTGGTGTGGGCATGTGATGATCAGAAGAAGGATCTCTCATACAAAACAAAGGAGAAGTATAAACAATAATTAGGAGACTCAGTGAGTGAAGTCCATATGGTGAAGTCCATAGGCTCTAATAGGAAGAACAGAGGGGGAGGAGGGAATGTGGGAAGAGATATGGGATGCTTCCAGCTGCAGAAGTGAGCAGTGCCCACAAGCCATGTGTACTTCTGGCAGGGAGATCCGTGTTTCAGCAGTGGGACCCCTGAGAGAGCTCCATCCCTAGCTGTCCTGGAAGAGGGGCCTGTTTATCATAACAATGTCATGAGGAGACAAGCCAAGCCCTGGGCCACATGACATGGACCTTCCCAAGACCTCAGCTCCCTATGGCCTGCCTTATTCCCCAATGGGGAAGGCCTGTGGAAGAGTGTGAGGTCACAGGGGAGATAATATAATAAAGGGAGGGTGGCAGGCCAGGCAGGTGACACCACACAGGCACCAAGACAGTGGGCTTCATTCTAAGCCCTATGGGACATATCCAGGGAAAACACATCCTTCATATTTTAAGAAGATCAATGTTTCTGCTTGTGTAAGAATGCTATGGAAGAGAAGAGTGGAAGCAGAGGGACTAGGTAGAGGCTGTCCTGGTTAGATAGAATGGGAGCTGCAGAACTGGAGAAGGGAGCAGAGTCCAGCTTGTCCTAGGACAAACACCAGGGAGGGTGACTGAGATGCAGATGTGGGCGTGAGGCCAGGTGAGGGAGAAAGGAGCCATGGACTATTCTTTGCCTTCCATCTTGAGAAACACAGGGATCATCAAGGATGCCATGTGGTCAGAATGGAGATTTGAATGCCTACACTAATATGGTGAGTACCAGCAAGGCTAAAAGGAGTTGAAATTACAGAAGAATTCACACAGAAGCATGTGTGAGACCACCAGACAGAGATGTGGAGGGATGATGATTTGTGCCTGACTCCAGAGGTCCAGATATGGATGCTGGAGACTAAGATCTCTTTTAAGGGAAAAGATGCCTCTTGAAATCATAGGGATGCACATGACTTCCTAAGAAGAGATTGTAGTAGGCAGAGGGGAGAGGTGATGAACAGCACGTCCAGTGGCTTGCAGGGAGGAGGGAATGAGGACCAGCTGGGGCTGGAGCAAAGCCAGAACATGTAGACTGAGACCAAGAGGTAGAGAAAAGGAAGGCCCAAGGAATATTTAACCTGTGTCTGCACCAGAGGAAGCATGCAAAGATACTAACTAGTGTTGTCCTTGGCTCCCAACCAAGCCCAGTTCTGTCCTAGGGGCAGTGCTGAACAGGTGTGTGCACAACCTCCCTGTGGGGCCTCAGTCTCCCAATGTGGGTCCTCATGGAAAGTCCCCAGGCCTCATTCTTACCTTTCACAGGATTCCACGTCACCTTCTATCTTTCCCAAAGCCAAAGATGGAGTTATCATTGGAACTCTGTGAAGCATCAGAAGCATTTTACCAATCCTCTGGGGTCTGAGCCAGAAGTAAAGGTTGAGGGCATTATGTGTGCAGAGACGAATCTGATTACTCTCCAAGGCAATTACTTGGCCTCACTACTTACTGTTCTCAGACAACTCCATGATGGAAAAAGCACTGGGCTGTTTCCTTCGAAGGGTTGACCACCAGAAAGCATCATGTTGTGGTTGTGGGAAGAGTTCAGGTTTGCCAGAAGTTTCTGAGGCGGGTGAGCCAGTTCACTAGGGCACAAAGGATCAAAAAGAGGAGGACACAGGGTCAATGGTTAGCCTCGTCCTTACACTGCACAGTCCTGGTGGGACTTAGAAAATGGAGAACACTAAATATATCCAAACACAAATACTAACTGCTCCTCCCCTCCAACCCTTCCCCATTCACACTTTTGGTTTTCTACCACGGAAATTTGATCTGATGCTTCTGGTGGAAATTCTGCAGCTAATGACTCCAAAGCTTCAGTTGGGTGGGGAGGGCCGATTTCTACACAGTATGGTATTTAATTGAGAAACTCGGTCAGCAACTAGGTTTCAGACCCCCAAACTGTAATGGAAATACAGGAAGCCATGTAAACAGGAAAAGACCTCAGAAACAATATTGAACATGGAAGTTTTGGATGCTAGCTTGTGGGGTTAACAGTCAAAATGCCCACACCAAATTTTACATTTTACATTTTAAAAATGTACTCATTTGGACACATTTTTAAAATTTAATGTGTCAAGCAAAATTTTGGCTCTTTCTGCTGACCAATGTGGGCCAGCAGTAACTGATGTCTAAGAGAGACCAAAATTAACTAGTGGGAGATTCAGGTCCATGTGGCACAACCCTCCCAGCACTGCCTGGAGTTTCTAGAAGAAGCCCTTCCCAACAGTGGTCAGGTGACTCAGTCGTTGGGCATCGTCCTTTAGTTCTGGTCATGATTCTGGAGTCTTGGGGTTGAACCCCGCATTGGGCTCTCCTCTCCATGGAAAACCACTTCTCTCTCTCCTATTCCCCTGCTTTTGTTTCCTCTTTTGCTGTGTGTCTTTCTGACAAATAAATAAATAAAAATCTTAAAAAAATATACTCATTACACTGTGAAATGTATTAACTCATTATATCATTGCAGCTACCTAAGAAACACAGCTCTCTTTAATCCAGGCACACCGTTAATGAACAGTCTAATATTTACAGTGTAGATGGAAACTTTAAATTAATACAATAAAGAATCAACTTTCCTGGGGAGACAAGATGTCGGGGAAGTAGGAGGAAGCACCTTTTCAACCTGTACCCTAAAGTGAGCTGATTACCTACCAAAGAACTCCGATCACCCATGAAATCAGCCTGAGATCAGAATTATACACGTCTGGATCTCTACAGGGGCAGAGGATGTCAGTGGGCAGGTAAAGCAGAGTGGGAACGTCAGACTGATATTGGAGGATAAGCAAAAGGAGGAGGGAGCCAACAGAAGCGACTGATTGGAAAGTAATACCCCTAATACGACAGTGCCCTGCATCTGGGGACCAGCATTAACTTGGAGACTGGTTTAAAGCAGTCAAAAAGAGCAAAGGATCACGGTGGGGGGAGATTGTGGGAATCGGGGTGGCTAGGGACAGGGGCGTAAGTCCCTGGACCCAGGACAGCCTCCCCTGCTGCTGAGCCAGAGAGAGTGCAATGGAGAAACCAGGTCTTGGTCCCTGAGCCACCAGCACACCCGAGATTGCATGGGGTCCAGCTCCTGTGAGGGGCTGGAAGCCTCGCCAGACAGCAGAACACTGAGACGTGCTGGAGAGCCTGAAACACGCGCGCCCCTCCCACTCCCCTGAGAGAGGTGCGAGGGCCCACCTGGCACTCTTGGACCAGCGTCATTGTTTCAGAGCCTGAGATGTGCATGCACCCCAAACTCTCCCCTGAGAGAGGTGCACGAAGGCCCAGCCTGGTGCTCTCGGACCCGTGCCCTGCTTTCAGAGCCTGAGACGCGCACAAGACCCACAGCCCCCCCTGAGAGAGGTGCATGCAAGCCAGGCACTCTTAGACACAGAAAGACCAGGTATTCCCAGCCCGCACCAACGGGGAAATCTCAGTGTGCCATCGCTGCTTGGAACCTCTCTGGTGGTCTGGAGCTTCCCAGACAGCCTCCGCTGCTGAGGTTTTGGGTACAAGCAGAAGATCCTGCGTTCCCAGGGACTGCAACTGGGAACCTGCTCTGCCAGCGGCCAAAGGGGAATTTTTATGGGCTCTGCAGCACCCACAGGAGAGCAGACTGAGGCTTTTCTCTGAGAGGGAGGTTAGGGTGCAGTTTGCTTTCCTCTTAACCTACAAAAATCATCACAAGCGGTCAAGGCAAGAGGGGGAAAAAAAGTGAACAAATATAAAAACCTCCAGAGGACAAAAGCCTGAAAAAACTGGTTTCCTCAGAGCCCACCCAGTTGAGGGGGGCCTGGAGGACTTAACTCAGGGAACATCATTGACTGAAAACACACCTGGCAGGCCCATCCCCCAGAAAACCACCAGGAAAGGAAAAAAAAAAAAAGACTACAAGAGAATAACCACCACTACTTCATAGGACAACTTTTATTTTTAATTCATTCCCACTCTTCTGGCTCATTTTTTTTATATAGATAATTTTTTAACCTATTTACCAGCACAATGAGATGTCCAGTAGCTCAAATTCCATAATAACCTTCTAACCTGAACTTTTTGGTACATACGCCTGTGTTTTTCTTTTGCATTTCTATTTTTTAAATTTCTTTTTTTTAATTTATTTTAGTTTAGTCTAGTTTATTCCTTTTTAATTTTTATTTTCTAATATTCATATAGAGTTAAACTTCAAAGTAATCCTCTTTCCCCAATCAATACTACCCCTATATGTAAACCAATATTTAATCCCCCTTTATCTTAGGAAAGTTGAGTCCTTTAACAAAGATATCAAGATACATCCAGGAAGAATCAAAACAATCTTCCTCGCCCACATTGAGATTTTATAACCACTCTACCAACTTTTTCTTCCACCAGTGTTTCTGTGTTTTTATGTTTGTCCTGATAGTATATAAATCTTACACTTGGGGTTCTTTTTGAAGAGGTTCTTCCTTTATTTGCCTATATATATATATATATATATATATATATATATATATATATATATATACACATATATATTTTTTTTCTCTTGTCATACACTTTTATCAGTCTTTTTGTTTGTTTTTGTTTGTATACTTCATAAATCTTACCTTGGGGCCCATTTGAGCTGAAACTTCTCTTCTATCTTCCCTTTCTTTCCTGTCTCTCACTCTCTCCCTGTTTTTTTTTTTTCTTTTTTCTCTCATTTGTCTGGGGAATCCTGATAGCTCAGAAGCACTCCAGGGTGCACCTTGACTGCACCACGGTCGATACATCCAGGTACATCCATTCAGTCATCTCTCACCAAAATGACTAGGAGAAGGAATGCCCAACAGAAGAAAAATACAGAGGATGGACCTTCTGGCTATCAACATAGATAATATGTCAGAAAGAGAATTCAGGCCAAAAATTATCCAGGCAATCGCTAGGTTGGAGAAAGCCATGGATGACCAAACGGAATTGATTAGGGCCGAACTGAAAGCGACCAGAGATGATGTTTATAATGTTAGGGCACACCTGAAAGCTACCAGGGATGAGGTTCACAATGTTCTTAATGAGTTCCAATCTAATCTAATTTCTCTCAAAGCTAGGGTAACTGAGACAGAAGATAGAATTAGTGATCTGGAGAACAAATAGATAGAGTGAAAGGATCAGGAGGAAGTCTGGAAAAAAATAGCTTAGAAGCCATGAAAACAGAATCAGGGAAATAAATGATGCAATCAAACATTCCAACTTAGTATTATTGGAATCCCTGAAGAGGAGGAGAAAGAAAGAAGTCTAGAAGATATACTGGAACAAGTTCTTCATGAAAGTTTTCCCAATCTCACGAATGGAACCAGCGTTCATGGACTAGAGGCCGAATGGTCTTCACCGAAGATTATAGATTCCAAAAAGACATCAAGGCACCTGATAGTCAAATTGAGGAATCATAATTGTAGATACAATATCTTGAAAGCTGCTAGGACAAAGAGGCTCTTTACTTACAGATGAAATCCCATCAGAATAGCATCAGTCCTGTCCACAGAGACCTGGCAAGCCAGAAAGGGCTGGCAAGATATATTCAGGGCACTAAATGAGAAGAACATGCAGCCAAGAATACTTTATCTAGCAAGACTGACATTCAAAATGGATGGAGAGATAAAGGGTTTTCAAGACTGGCAAGGCTTAAAAGACTATGCAACCACCAAGCCAACACTGCAGGAAATATTAAGGGGGTTTCTATCAAAGAGGAAAAATCCTAAGAATAGCATTGAACAGCAATATAGAGACATTCTACAGAAAGAAAGACTTCAAAGGTAACACGATGTCAATAAAAACATATCTATCAATAATCACTCTCAATGTGAATGGTGTAAATGTGCCCATAAAACGGCACAGGGTTGCAGATTGGATAAAACGACAGGACCCATCCATATGTTTTCTACAAGAAACCCATTTTGAACCTAAAGATACACCCAGACTGAAAGTGAAGGGATGGAGAAGCATCTTTCATGCCAATGGACCTCAAAAGAATGCCGGGGTAGTGATTCTCATATCAGAGAAATTAGATTTTAAACTAAAGAGTGTAGTCAGAGATACAGAAGGACACTACATCATTCTTAAAGGGACTATCCACCAAGATGATCTAACGATTGTAAATATTTATGCCCCCAATATGGGAGCAGCCAATTACATAAGAAAACTGTTAATCAAGATAAAGAGTCATATTGATATGAATACATTAATAGTAAGAGATTTTAACAAACCTTCTCAGAAATAGACAGAATATCAAAGCAGAAAACCAATAAAGAAACAAGAGCATTGAATGACACATTGGAATAGATGGACCACATAGATATATACAGAACATTCTACCCTAAAACAACAGAATACTCATTCTTCTCAAGTGCATATGGAACCTTCTCCAGAATAGACCACATACTGGGTCACAAATCAGGACTCAAGCGATACCAAAAGACTGAGATGATTCCCTGCATATTCACAGATTACAATGCTTTGAAACTTGAGCTCAATCACAAGGAAAAGTTCAGAAGAAACT
This sequence comes from Lontra canadensis, assembly GCF_010015895.1. Lineage (NCBI taxonomy): Eukaryota > Metazoa > Chordata > Mammalia > Carnivora > Mustelidae > Lontra > Lontra canadensis. The sequence continues at coordinate 7,037,606 of NW_022631081.1, forward strand.
CAAACACCTGGAAGCTAAAGACCACCTTGCTTAAGAATGCTTGGATCAACCAGAAGATCAAAGAACTGAAACAATTCATGGAAACCAATGAGAATGAAGACACTTCGGTCCCAAACCTATGGGATACAGCAAAGGCTGTCCTAAAGGGGAAATACATAGCCATCCAATCATCCCTGAAAAAAAATGAAAATTCCAGAACACACCAGCTGTCTCTACACCTTAACGAACTGGAGAATCAACAACAAATCAAATCAACTCGACATATAAGAAGGGAAATAATCAAGATTAGAGCTGAGATCAATGAGGTAGAAATCAGAGATAAAGTAGAATGTATCAATGAAACTAGAAGCTGGTTTTCTGAAAGAATCAATAAAATCAATAAACCATTGGCCACACTAATCCAAAAGAGAGAACGCCCAAATTAATATAATTATGAATGAAAAGGAGAGATCGCAACTAACACCAAGGAAGTAGAAACAATCATCAGAAGTTATTATCAACAGTTATATGCCAATAAGCTAAGCAACCTAGATGAAATGGATGCATTCCTGGAAAACTATAAATGCCCAAAATTGAACCAGGAAGAAATTGACAACCTAAATAGACCGATATCTAGTAACAAGATTGAAGCAGTGATCAAAAACCTCCCAAAAAACAAGAGCCCAGGACCTGATGGATACCATGGGGAATTCTACCAAACATTCAAAGAAGAAATAACACCTATTCTTCTGAAATTGTTTAAAAAATTGAAGCAGAAGGAAAATTTCCAGACTCTTTCTATGAAGTCAGCATTACTCTGATCCCCAAACCAGGCAAAGACCACACCAAAAAGGAGAATTTCAGACCAATATCACTGATGAATATGGATGCTAAGATTCTCAACAAGATCCTAGCAAACAGGATCCAACAGCACAATAAAAGATTATCCACCATGACCAGGTGGGATACATTCCTGGGCTACAAGGATGGTTCAACATTCGCAAATCAACCAATGTGATAGAACAAATCAATAGGAGAAGAGAGAAGAACCACATGGTCCTCTCAATTGATGCAGAAAAAGCATTTGACAAAATCCAGCATCCGTTCCTGATTAAAATGCTTCAAAGTATAGGGATAGAGGGAACATTCCTGAACTTCATAAAATCTATCTATGAAAGACCAACAGCAAATATCATCCTCAATGGAAAAAAGCTGCAGCCTTCCCGTTGAGACCAGGAACATGACAAGGATGCCCACTCTCACCACTCTTGTTCAACATAGTATTAGAAGTCCTAGCAACAGCAGTCAGACAACAAAGAGAAATAAAACATATCCAAATTGGCAATGAGGAAGTCAAACTCTCTTTCTTCACAGATGACATGATTTTTATATGGAAAACCCAAAAGATTCCACCCCCAAACTACTAGAACTCATCCAGCAATTCAGTAATGGGGCAGGATACAAAGTCAATGTACAGAAATCAGTGGCTTTCTTATACACTAACAATGAAAATACAGAAAGGGAAATTAGAGAATCGATTCCATTTACTATAGCACCAAGAAGCGTAAGATACCTGGGAATAAACCTAACCAAAGAGGTAAAGGATCTGTACTCAAGGAACTACAGAACACGCATGAAAGAAATTGAAGAAGACTCAAGTAGAAGGAAGACCATTCCATGCTCTTGGATCGGAAGAATAAACATTGTAAAAATGTCTATACTGTCTAGAGCAATCTATACTTTTAATGCCATTCCGATCAAAATCCACTGGTATTTTTCAAAGAGCTGGAGCAAATAAACCAAAAATTTGTATGGAATCAGAAGAGACCCCGAATCGCTAAGGTCATGTTGAAAAACCAAAATAAAACTGGGGCATCACGTTACCTGATTTCAAGCTTTACTACAAAGCTGTGATCACCAAGACAGCATGGTACTGGCATAAAAACAGACACATAGACCAGTGGAACAGAGTAGAGAGCCCAGATATGGACCCTCAACTCTATGGGCAAATAATCTTCAACAAAGCAGGAAAAAATATACAGTGGAAAAAAGACAGTCTCTGCAATAAATGGTGTTGGGAAAACTGGACAGCTATATGTAGAAGAATGAAACTCGACCATTCTCTTATGCCGTACACAAAGATAAATTCCAAATGGATAAAAGACTTCAATGTGAGACTGGAATCCATCCAAATCCTAGAGGAGAATATAGGCAGTAACCTCTTCGATATAAGCCACAGCAACCTCTTTCAAGATATGTCTCCAAAGGCAAAGGAAACAAAAGCGAAAATGAACTTTTGGGACTTCCTCAAAATCAAAAGCTTCTGCACAGCAAAGGAAAGAGTCCACAAAACAAAGAGGCAACCCACGGAATTGGAGAAGCTATTTGCAAATGACAGTACAGAAAAAAGGTTGATATCCAGGATCTATAAAGAACTCCTCAAACTCAAGACACACAAAACAGATAATCATATCAAAAAATGGGCAGAAGATATGAACAGACACTTCCCCAATAAAGATATACAAATGGCTATCAGACACATGAAAAAATGTTCATCAATACTAGCCATCAGGGAGATTCAAATTAAAACCACATTGAGATACCACCTTACGCCAGTTAGAATGGCCAATATTAGGAAGTCAGGAAACAACGTGTGTTGGAGGGGGTGTGGAGAAAGGGGAACCCTCTTCCACTGTTGGTGCTAATGCAAGTTGGTGCAGCCACTTTGGAGAACAGTGTGGAGATTCCTCAAGAAATTAAAAATAGAGCTTCCCTAGGACCCAGCCATTGTGCTACTGGGTATTTACCCCAAAGATACAGATGTAGTGAAAAGAAGGGCCATCTGTACCCCAGTGTTTATAGCAGCAATGGCCACAGTTGCCAAACTGTGGAAAGAACCGCGATGCCCTTCAACGGACGAATGTATAAGGTGGATGTGGTCCATATACACTATGGAGTATTATGCCTCCATCAGAAAGGATGAATACCCAACTTTTGTAGCAATATGGACGGGACTGGAAGAGATTATGCTGAGTGAAATAAGTCAAACAGAGAGAGTCAATTATCCTATGGTTTCACTTATTTGTGGAGCATAACAAATAGCATGGAGGACAAGAGAGGAGTTAGAGAGGAGAAGGCAGTTGAGGGAAATTGGACAGGGGAGTGAACCATGAGAGACTATGGACTCTGAAAATAATCTGAGGGGTTTGAAGGGGCGAGGGTGGGAGGTTGGGGGAACCAGTTGGTGGGTATTAGAGAGGGCACGTATTGCATGGAGCCCTGGGTGTTGTGCAAAAACAATGAATACTGTTACCTAAAAAAAAAAAAAAAGTCAACTTTCCTAAATGTTGTCTTGATTTCACTTTTGTGTGTTTGTGTTTTTTAGAATTTTTATTTGAATTCCAGTAAGTTAACATACATTGTGATATTATTTTAAAGGTGTACAATATAGAGATGCAACACTTTTATACAATAGTGATTACTCATCACAAGTGCACTCTTTAATCCCCATCACCAATTCAACCCCCCCAACCACCTTCCCTTTGGTAACCATCAGTTTGTTATCCATAGTTGAGACTCCATTTCTTCGTTTGCTTCCCTCTTTCTCTCCACCCCCCACTTTGGTCCCTTTGCTTATTTGTTTTGTTTCTTAAATTCCACATATGAATGAAATCATATAGTATGAAATCATATAGTATGTCTCTGGGTTGCTTATTTTGCTTAGCATAATATTCTAGCTCCATTAATGTTGTTACAAACAGCAAGATTTCATTCCTTTTATGGCTTGTAATATTCCAGATTGTCAATTATGTTTTAAATCAGAGAGTGAGTTATTTATAATTTCTATTTGAGTTTTCCAAAACTTATTCACCCTTAAATTCCCAATGTAGACCAATATGAAGGAAATGTCAGGATAAAATACCTATTCTTCTCCCCCCCCCCATTTCCTACTAGGACTGGTTTGTTCTGAAACCTAAAGTGAAATTGTTCAAATCTTCCCATTTGATCTCATACTGAAATAAAGTTAGATAAATGTGTCCAAATAAGACTGCAGTAACAAAGAGTTGGTCTGGTCTTTGTCCCAGCTTCCTGAGGTAGAACTCTAAATACTTGGAAGTTACTTATCAACTGATTTAGCTGTCTGTTGGGGGCCCATTGGGCCATATCTGCATTTATGCCAATAATGGCACTGGTGGCAGTCCCAGCAGAGTTCCCGGAGGATACTCACCATACTGGAGAGAGAAACCATATGGTTAGAGGGCCTTAAACTAATGATTTCAGCCAGATCTTCTGAGCTCTTAGACATTGAGGGGTGGGACCTCTTAGGTGGGCACTTTCCTGCCTGCACTTGAGAAAGTCTGGTGTGGGTGCTAGCCAGTGCTATCTAGGTCCTCAGCCTTCTGTGCTCTGTGCCCCCTGCATGACTACAAGGTGTGAAAGCAATAGCACCCATGCCTGAAAGCTTAGTGTGGGTGCCAAATGGCGCACTTTAGTACCCCAGCATTCTCCCAATGGCCAAGGGTCTTAATGATCTCAACCCTTGCCTGAGAGAACCTGGTGCGATCGGTGGTTGTGATGCCACAGTGGTTGCAGCCTTCTACCACCTGCATGACCATGAGCTCTGAGTACACCCTGTGTGGGCCTGAAACCCAGAAAGCAGTCCTGGCAAAGGCAGTCATGGGAAGTGGGCTCCCTGGACCAATATTGTTCACTGTTGTAGTGGCACAGGGGTGCAGAGACAAGCGAGCACCTCAGGGGACCACTGAGAGGGTGACCGCATGCACATCCCCTGTGGGAGGTTGCGATATTTAGCAGAGTTTGCAGAAGGGGAGTCTGTGTGCTTTGTACCACAGAGGGGAGCCAACTGAGGATTCTTTCTGAGGTGGAGATCTTCGTGCAGTTCGATTTCCACTATACCTCTGAAGAACAAAATCTTCCAGAGAACAAAAGCCTAAAAAAACGGTTTCCACAAAGCCCAGCTCCTGTTGAGGGGGCAGGATGATGCAACATAAGCAAGACTGACTGAAAAATAACCTGGCAGTCCCCTTCCCCAGAAGACAAAAGAACCAAAGGACAACCACCACAGTTTCCCTAAAGAAATGTAAAACCCCAGCACTGGGGAAAACAATATATTAAGCTCCTGGTATTGACCTAAAACACATATATTTCATAGATACTTTTTTTTTTAATTCGTTCTCACAATTCTTGTTCCTTTAATTTTTAACCTATTTACCATTACGACTAGATGTTTAATACAACATATTCCATAATAACCTTTTAGCTTGAACTTTTTTCATACATATACCTGTATTTTATTTTTCTTTCCTTTTTAAAAATATACATATAGATATGAGCTTCAAGGTAATCAGTTTTCCCTATTATATACTACCCCTATATCATAACAAGTTTTAATCTCCCTTTATCTCTGGAAAGTTGAGTCATTTAACAAAGATACCAAGATACACTCAGGAAGAACCCAAATAACCTTCTTTGCCCACGTCGAGGATTTATAGCAACCCACCCAACTTTCACCTCTGTCAGTGCTTCTGTGTGTTTGTTTTTGTTCTGGTATTACACAAATCTTATTCTTGGGGTTCATTGTGGCTGGGTTCTTTTTTTGTTGTTGTTCTTGTCATTTGTCAATACTTTTGTTTGTACATTCTTGTTTATAAACCTTATAAATATTAATTTTGGGGTCTCATTCTGCCTGAGTTTTCTTTCTCTCTCTCTCTCTTTTTTTCTTTTTTCCTTCCTTTTGGTGGTGACTTCTGATTGTTCCAAAACATTCCAGGGTACACCTTGCCTGAATCAAAGTTATTATGTTCAGCTATACATTCCCTCAACCACCTCTCACCAAAATACTAGGAGGAGGAATACCTAACAGAAGAAAAATTCAGAGATTGAGCCCTCTCCATCAGGACTATTAGATATGGACATAAACAGTATGTTGTAAAGGGAATTCAGGGTAACAATTATCCAGGCAATGACTAGGTTGGAGAAAACCATTTGTGACAAAATAGATCTCTAAGGGCAGAAGTGAGAGCTGACCTGGCAGAAGTTAAAAATGCTATCAATGAGATCCAATCTAATCTAAATACTTTAACAGTTAGGATAAACAAAGCTGTGCGTTTTTCACAGATAGACTTTATGAGGTTGAGGAATATTCCCACTGTCTATGCTTTGAAATGTTTTGTCAGGAACGGATGCTGTATCTTGTCAAATGATTTTTTGGCTTCAATTGAGAGGACCATGTGGTTCTTCTCTCTTCTCTTATTGATTTGTTCTATCACATTGACTGATTTCTGAATGTTGTAGAATGTTGTAGAATTAGTGATCTAGAGGACAAACTGATAGAGAAAAAGAATCAGGAGAAGGCATGGAACAAACAGCTTTGAAACCATGAAAACAGAATCAGGGAAATAAATGAAGCCATGAAACATTCCAACATCACAATTATTGGAATCCCTGGATGGGGGGAGAAAGAGAGAAGACTATAAAAAAAAATAGTTGAACAAATTCTGGATGAAAAGTTTCCAAATATGGGGATGGAACAATTTATGGAAACCAGTAAGAATGAAAACACTTTGGTCCAATCCCTATTGGATACAGCAAAATAGTTCCTAAGAGGGAAATACCTAGCCATCAAAGCCTCATTAATTTTTTTTTTTTTAAATACAGAATACAAAAGCTCTCTTTACAGTTTAAAGTACTGGAAAACCAACAACAAATTAATAACAAATTAAGACAACCCCACACACAAGAAGGGAAATAATCAAGATTAGAGCAGAGATCAATGAGATAGAAATTAGAGATACAGTAGAACACACCATCGGAACTAGAAGCTAGTTCTTTGAAAATCTATAAGATTGATAAACCACTGGCCAACCTAATCCAAAAGAAAAGAGAAAGGATCCAAATTAATATACTATGAATAACAATTTGAGGGTTTTGAAGGGGTGGGGGGTGGGAAGTTGGGGGAACCAAGTGGTGGGTATTGGAGAGGGCACGGATTGCATGGAGCACTGGGTGTGGTGTACAAACAGTGAATACCGTTACACTGAAAATAAATTTAAAAAAATTAAAAAAATATATATAACTATGAATAAAAAGGGAGAAATCATGACTAACACGAAGGAAATAGAAACAATCATCAAAAATTATTATCAATATTTATATGCCAATAAGTTAAGCAGCCCAGGAAAAATGGATGCATTCGTGGAAACCTATAAACTTCTAAGACTGAATGAGGAAGAAATTGACAACCTGAATAGACCAACATCTAGTAATGAGATTGAAGCAGTGATCAACAACCACCCAAAAAAGGAGAGCCTAGGACCTGACGGATTCCCTGGAGAATTCTACCAAACATTAAAAGAAGAAATAATATCTATTCTTCTGAAGCTGTTTCAAAACATAGAAACAGAAGGAAAACTTCACACTCTTTCTGTGAAGGCAGCATTACCCTGATCACCAAATCAGGCAAAGACCCTATCAAAAAGGAGCATTTCAGACAAATATCCCTGATGAATATGGATGCCAAGATTCTCAACAAGATCCTAGCTAATAGGATCCAACAGTACATTAAAAAGATTATCCACCATGACCAGGTGGGATTTATCCCTGGGAAACAAGGATGGTTCAACATTCAGAAATCAGTCAATGTGATAGAACAAATCAATAAGAGAAGAGAGAAGAACCACATGGTCCTCTCAATTGAAGCCAAAAAATCATTTGACAAGATACAGCATCCGTTCCTGACAAAACATTTCAAAGCATAGACAGTGGGAATGTTCCTCAACCTCATAAAGTCTATCTGTGAAAAACGCACAGCAAATATCATTCTCAAAGGAAAAAGCAGACAGCCTTCCCTTTGAGATTAGGAACACAACAAGGATGCCCACTCTTTCTCAGCATATGTACTAGAAATCCTATCCTATCATAGTACTGTCTAGCACTATGCTCAGCATAGTTCTAGAAATCCTAGCAACAGCAATCAGACGGTAAAAAGAATTAAAAGTTATTCAAATTGGCAAAGAAATAAAACTCTCTCTCTTCACAGATGACATGATACTTTATATGGAAACCCAAAAGACTCCACCCCAAAACTATTAGAACTCATACAGCACTTCAGTAATGTGGCAAGATACAAAATCAATGCACAGAAATCAGTTGCTTCCTTTTATAATAACAATGAAAATATAGAAAGGAAAATTAGAGAATTGATTCCATTTACTATAGCACCAAGAACTATAAGATACTTGTGAATAAACCTAACCAAAGGGGCAAAGATCTGTACTCAAGGAACTAGAGAAAACTCATGAAAGGAACTGAAGAAGACACAAAAATATGGGAAAAAAAAATTCCATGCTCATGGATCAGAAGAATAAACATTGGTAACATGTCTTACTGCCTAGAGCAATCTATACTTTCAATGCCATCCTGATCAAAATCCCACAATCATTTTTACAAAGTGCTGGAGCAAACAATCCAAAAATTTTTATGGGAACAGAAGAGACCCTGAATTGCTAAGTTAGTATTGAAAAATAAAAACAAAACTGTGGGTATTCTGTTGCCTGATTTCAAGCCTTACTACAAAGCTGTGATCACTAAGACATCTGGGTCCTGGCACAAAAACAGACACATACAGCAGTGGAACAGAGTAGAGAGCCCAGATATGGACCCACAACTCTATGGTCAAATAATCTTTGACAAATTGGGGGGGAAATACGGTGGAAACAAGACAGTCTCTTTAATTAATGGTGCTGGGAAAATTGAACAGCTATGTATCAAAGAATGAAACTTGACCATTCTCTTATACCATAAACAAAGATAAATTCAAAGTGGATAGAAGACCACAACATGAGGAAGGAATCTAGCAAAATCCTAGAGTAGAACATAGGCAGTAACATTTTTGACATCAGCCACAGAACCTTCTTTTAAGAGATGTCTTCAAAGGCAATGGAAACAAAAGTGAAAATGAAATTTTTGGAATACATCAAGATAAAAAGTTTCTGTACAGCAAAGGAAACACTCAACAAAACAAGATCAACAAGATCCTAGCTAATAGGCAGGATGGCAGACATGGAATGGCAGACAATATTCACAAATGACACAACAGACAGGGGGCTGATATTCATCTATAAAGAACTCCTCAAACTTAACACTCAAAAAACATACAATAATTTAAAAAAATAGAGAGAAAACATGAAAAGACACTTCTGTAAAGAAGACATACAAATGGCTAACAAACACAGAAAAAAAATATTCATCATTAGCCATCAGGGAGATTCAAATCAATACCACATTGAGATACCACCTTACACCACTTACAATGGCCAAAATTAACAAGACAGTAAAAAACAAGTGTTAGAGAGGGTATGCAGAAAGGGGAATCCTCGTACACTGATGGTGGGAATGCAATTTGGTGCAGCCACTTTGGAAAACAGTGTGGACATTCCTTAAGAAAGTAAAAATAGAGGGGGGAGGAGTCAAGATGGCGGAGAAGTAGCAGGCTGAGACTACTTCAGGTAGCGGGAGATCAGCTAGATAGCTTATCTAAAGATTGCAAACACCTAAAAATCCAACAGGAGATCGAAGAGAAGAAGAACAGCAATTCTAGAAACAGAAAATCAACCACTCTCTGAAAGGTAGGACTGGCGGAGAAGTGAATCCAAAGCAACAGGAAGATAGACCACGGGGGGAGGGGCCGGCTCCCGGCAAGTGGCGGAGCAACGGAGCACAAAATCAGGACTTTTAAAAGTCTGTTCCGCTGAGGGACATCACTCCAGAGGCTTAAGCAGGGTGAAGCCCACGTGGGGTCAGCGTGGCCTCAGGTCCCGCAGGGTCACAGAAGGATCGGGGGTGTCTGAGTGTCGCAGAGCTTACAGGTATTAGAATGGGGAAGCCAGCTATAGAGACAGAGCCAAGGAGTAAGCTCTAAGCTCGGGGTTACCTTGAACCAGTCTCAGACTTGGTCAGCATGGAGCGCAGCCGGAGGCAGGGTGACGGGAGTAATTGGGCGCTGTTCTCTGAGGGCGCACTGAGGAGTGGGGCCCCAGGCTCTTGGCTCCTCCGGGCCGGAGACTGGGAGGTCGCCATCTTCATTCCCGTCCACTGGGACTCTACTGAAAGCGCTCAGGGAACAAAAGCTCCCGAAAGCAAAGCCAAGCGGATATTTCAGCCCAGCCCCTGGTAAGGGCGGTGCAACTCCGCCTGGGGCAAAGACATTTGAGAATCACTACAACTGGCCCCTCCCCCAGAAGATCAACAAGAAACCCAGCCAGGACTAAGTTCACCTACCAAGGAGTGCAGTTTCAATACCAAGGAGAGCAGCGGAATTCCAGAGGAGGAGAAAGCAAAGCACGGAACTCATGGCTTTCTCCCCATGATTCTTTAGCCTTGCAGTTAATTTAATTTTTTTTTCTTTTTCAATTGTTTTCTCTTCTTCTGATAATTTTTTTAACTTTTACCCTTTTCTTTTTTAACGGTTTTTAACTAG